>NC_083321.1:34084172-34392461 GCF_963455315.2 Globicephala melas | reverse complement strand
GGCTCAACGGCCATGGCTCACGGGCCTAGCCGCTCCGCGGCATGTGGGATCTTCCCGGACCGGGGCACGAACCCGTGTCCCCTGCATCGGCAGGCGGACTCTCAACCACTGCGCCACCAGGGAAGCCCTTACCAATCTATTTTTATGAAGCCTTGACCATCATTGAAAATATATTTTTCCTTCTCTTTGCTGAAATAAGAAGGCTGGAGGGGAGCTGGAGTAAGAGGAATTTCTTTCCCCCACTGTGATAAGACTCAGACATAGTCCTTTCTGCTAGAGAGTGGGTCTTTGCTATGGAAAAGGTTCTGGATATATTTCACAATATTTTACAAGCTATATTTTATATCTTCCTTTGCCCTTAGCACTTGGGGACCCCCACTTGGGAATCTCTCTTGCTTTCTTAGATCTCCCTGACAGAAACCTCATGTGGGTCATAGAGGTAGAGCCAATGAAATTGTACGGACTTCCAAGGCTGTAGCCACCAGGAGCTTCTCACTCTCAGATTAGTCCACACTTAACCTCCAGCAATGCATCAAAAGTACTATTTCAGTGTTCCTTTTCCTCCAGGTAAGGACAGCTCAGTTGTGTCTCTTTGAATATGACTATCTCTCCAGATTTGGGGGTGAAGGTTTATCTAACAATCTCAGTTCTCTGACAGATTCAAGAAAATTAACTGATTTTCAGTTTGTCTAACTTTTTCTGTTGGAAAGACTTGGGGTGATGAATTCCAAGCTCTTTACACATTGGAAATGAAACTGAAAAACAGTATTTTTAAAATATATTATTTCATTTAAAATTTACATTACTACTAAGATATAGGGAAGTAATATGACAGACACCATCCAATTAGTAAGACAAAAAAGCAACCATAGTTTAAATTCAGATCATCTGAACCCAAAACCTTCTGTCATGTCACTACTGCATGCTGCTTTTTCATATTCTGTGTGTTGCTCCTTAGGATTACCAAGAGTGGCAGAGGGAGCAGGAAGCATTGGTGTGAATTCAGAATTCAGTGGTTTAAATGGGCATCTGAGATCTGCAATTATTTTCAAGCTGAAAAATAATTTGATCCAGTAACTATTATTCAAGGAAAGGTCAAATCATTTCCCACTGTACTTACTGATGGACTTACAATGACTGTAAGCTACTGTACTTACAGTTCAATAGCTTTCACATAGGGAGTCTGTAATGTGGTCATTGACCTTGTATATTGGCACCTGCATTATAAAGAAGTAAATTTAATCTATAACTGAAAACTCACAAACACTGCAATAGGTCAACACCATATATTGCACATCCATTCAAAGGCCAATAAAAGCAAATGCTGCAGCATTTGAGGGCTAGAGAAAGGGAGCAAAATAGCAATCATAATGAAGTATTTATTCTCCAGGTAATATTTTGAAACATTCTGTTAGTTCCCATACACACAAAAACATATGCTACTATCATTATTTATAATCACCAGTCTTAAAGATTTTTATCTGTATTATTATTAATTTCACAATATATGCAAAACAGATATTATCATCCACACTCTGCAAATAAGGAAAGTAGAGAGGTTAAGTAATTTGCCTGGGTCATAGATTTTAAGTATTTGAGCCCCAACAATTGACCTCATATTCTTTATTAACAAAGTCCATTTTCCTTCTGTCAAAGAAACTTACAGAGAAATTGATTTTTATGTTTTATGTGGGAGAACTACACAAGTGGAATTTAGTGGAGAGGGAAGAAGGTGGCTAACAGTGATAAAGTGATGATCTATATGCCTTATAACTCCTTTCACTGACACACTTCAGTTAGCTTTTCTCTGAGGATACTGTGTAGGCAGTGACAAAAGTGAGTTCTTGGCTTTGGTAAGAATAAACACACGGTATCCACCCTGCAAAAAAAGCTAGCTCACCATACACTTTTATTCAGGAATACCCTGGGAGTATACTGTTGTCATTTGTCTGAATGGATATTCTACTTCCTCATGCATATGTGGTCTTGCAAAACAAAATATGGTTGTTAGTCATTTTGGAAATTCTTTTTATTCACATGATAAGCCAGAATCTCTTTTCACACTTTTTATATTTTAAATGCTGAGTCAAAGCTGATTTCAAATATCTGATGGCATACATTTCGGTTCATATTAAAAAGTTCTCCCATAAAACTCAATAGAATTGATCATGTAGGCCAATGATATAAATAGTTTTACTAGTCTTATGTATAATGTGCATGATTTCCTTACTTTAAATTCAACTTTAAGTAAATACTTTATTATTGTTATTTTATAATAATGTTATTATTATTACATAATCTCCATTAAGTCATGAGAATTCTAGCCTGTAGTACACACTTGCAAAGAGTATCTAAAGCAGAAAAATTTGTGAATAGGTGGAACAGATGGTTGTTTGAACAATCTCACATTTAGTGTTTTGGGGAAGTCATCTGCCTAAAAATATGTCTTACTAGCCTGTTTCAGTATGGGTTTTCTAACAGTAGATCTCCAATCCTTTGGTTTGTAAAGAATTTAAAGTCTAAAGATTTAAGAATACTTTTACATTCAGTGATCTCCTACCGTATTAAAGCATCTCAATTAGTGCAAAGGAGTAGAACTTACAAAGAACATGGAGATAAGACATGAAAATGAATACATTATAAGGTAGTATGTGATTAAAACCCTTTAATCTCTGTTTTAAAAAACCATATAGATATCTCTATGAGGAATATCACTTTAAGTTTAGGAATCAGTGACAATGTAGTTTGTAAATTATTTTTTCATCTAAGAGGACTGTCTTGTAGTAATTAGAAAAAAGATACCAAGATACAGTCATGATACAGATATGATCTAGGGCCATTTATCCATAAGGAAAGGAGAAAGGAATTATATTTGGGAAGACGAGGCTTGAATTATTTCCAAGGAAATGGGATTTCGGCTGAGGTGTGATGAGAAGATAGTGGGAAACATAGTAAAAACTGTGTTTAAATGGAATAAGAATGCACAGGTTTTGTTTTAATCCTGCCACACTTGGGCACATCACTTCACTTCTCTGATGCTTAATTTTCTTATTTATATAAAAGGGGAATTAGGGTAAATTGGCACTAAAAATATGTGTATGTTTGCTACCACTGTTACTTATGTTTCTCTATCAGATATCACTAGCCAAACATACCACTCTGTAGAGATAAGCTGAAATAAAGTCTCAAAATCTGTTCAAAAATTGCAGATGGATATAGATAATCTTATGGAAAAAATTGCTAGAAATAATAAGTAAATATAGCAAAGCTGTAGGATACAATATACAAAAATCAATTGAATTTCCATATTCTAGCAATGAAATATTAGAATGTGAAATCAACGATGTTACCTCACCATCGTTAATGCTACCTCAGCATTAATGATGTACCTCACATAACTCTATGAGCTCTGTATGCTTGCCCATGCTTAGTTAGGTCAGTCTTTAATTTTACCCATTCTAACAAATGTATAGCAATATCTCATTGTGGTTTTAACTTATATTTACTTAATAATTAACGATGTTTACTATCTTTGTATGTGCTCATCCATATAGCTTTTTTGATGAAGTATCTGTTAAGAATTTTGTTCATTTTAATGGGTTTTTATATTATTGAAATTTGAGAATTTTTTTTGTATATCCTTGATATATATTCAGATACATGATTTGCAAATATTTTTTTCCCAAATTGTGGTTTACATTTTAATTTTCTTAAGACCGTTTTTGGAAGAGCAGAAGTTATTAATTTTTGTAGTGAAATTTATTTATTTGTTATTTTATATATCATGCTTTTGGTGTCATATCTAAGAAACAAATTGCCTAATCTAATATCACAAAGATTTTCTCCCCTGCTTTCTTCTGGAAATATTAGTTTTAGGATCATGATTAGTCCTTTGCAAATTTTTACATATGGTGTAAGAAATGGAATATCATATCTTTTTTTTTCATATGGGTACCCAAAATTTTCAGTACTATTTGTTGAAAACATTATCTTTTCCCACAGAATGACCTTTGCAACTCTGCCAAAACCCAATTAACCATACATGTACAAGTCTGTTTCTGAACTCTATTCTATTCCATTTTGATCAAATTATCTTAATGCCAATATCATACCACCTTGATTACTGTAACTTTACAGAAAGTTTTAATGTCTGGTAGAGTAAGTTCCTTAACTTTGTTCTTCTCTTTCAAAGTTGTTTTGTCTATTCTATATCTTTTGCATTTCCATTTGAATTTTAGAATCAGCTTTTTGGTTTCTACAAAAGAATCTGCTCAGATTTTCATTTGGATTGCTTTGAATCAACAAATAATTAAGAGAAAATTGGTATCTTAAAAATATTGAGTCTTCCCACATATGATCAATGTATATCTACAGGCATACCTTGTTTTATTGCACTTCACTTTATTGTGCTTCATAAGAATAGAATTCATAGAATTTTTTACAAATTCTAGGTTTGTAGAAACCCTGAATTGTCAGATGATGGCTAGCATTTTTTTATCAATAAATTATTTTTAAATTAAAGTATGTACTTTTTAAAAACATAATGCCATGGCATACCTAATAGACTATAGCAGAGTGTACACATAACTTTTATATGCACTGGGAGACCAAAAAAATTATGTGGCTCACTTTATTGCAAAATTCACTTTATTTTTGTGGTCTGGAATTGAACTTACAGTATCTCCGAGGTATGCCTGTATTCTTTAAGAACTTAATTTCTTTCTCCACATTTTTGCAGTTTTCAGTATACAGGTCCTGTACATCCTTTGTTAGATTTATCCTAATTATTTCACATTCTTGATGTCACTATAAATTATTAGCACCAAATTGTTATAAATATATATTACATTTTAAAATTTCAATTTCTAAATGTTCTTTGCTAGTATATAGAAATATAATTTTTATATTTACATAACAATCTTATGTCCTACAACCTTGCTAAAAGTCATTTATTTTCCTAGTAGCTCTTTTGCAGACTAAATCATATTTTCTCTGTAGATGTCATGTCACCTTGCAAATAAAGACAGTTTTACTTTCCTTCATATTCAGATGTCTGTTTTTTTTTTTTCTTTCTTACCTGCCTACACTGGCTAGAATCTACATTACATGCTAAATAGAAGTATCGAGAACACACTTCATTCTCTTGTTTCTGATTTAAATAAATTGGTCAAATGGCTCCTCACTTGCATTGTTTCCAATTTTAAAAAAATCCTGCCATGTGCCTTATCATTTTTCCTTTAAACATAATGTTTCTTTTTTTCCATGGCTGCTTTTAAGATTTTATCTTCATCTTCAGTTCTAAGAAATATGATCATAATACACCTTGGTATAGCTAGTTTCACGTTTCTTGTTTAGACTTCCTTTAGCTTCTTGGATCTACAAGTTAACAGCTTTCTTCAAAATTGGGAATTTTTCAACCATTATGCCTTCATATATATTTTTTAATATCCCCCATCTTCTCCTTCAGAGACTCCAATTAAATGTGTATTAAGCTGCTTTAAGTTGTCCCACTACTTACTGATGTTCTTTAAAAAAAAAATTTCATTCTTCTTCCTCTGTGAATTTTATTTTGGAAAGTTTTTATTGGTAAGTCTTCAAATACACTGATATTTTTCCTCTGCAATGTCTAACCTACCACTAATGCAGTCCAGTATACCTTTTCATCTCAGATACCGTAATTTTCATCTCTAGAAGTTTCATTTGTTTTATTATTATCTCTTCTCTATTTCTGAATATATCATGTTCAATCTTTTTTCTAGGTTCAGGACTTATGTGATATAGTTGCCTAACTGTTTTAATATTGTTGACTACTAATTCTATCATCTGCCTCATTTCTAGATCCATTTCCACTTATACTTCTTCTTACTATGGGCCATAATTTCCTTCTTGGTGTGTCTAGTAATTTTTTTTTTTACCTGGATGCAAAATACTGTGAGTTTTATCTATTTGGATGTTAAGTATTTTGATATTCCCAAAATATTCTTAAGTTTTCTTTTGATATGTAGTTAAGTTACTTGAAAATGTTTTGATCTTTCTGAGTTTTACTTTTAAGATTTGTTAGGAGGGATCAGACCAGCATTTAGTTCATGGTTAATTCTTCTGAATAACAAGGCAAGACTCTTTTTAGTAGTCCAATGTTCTACAATGTTCTGTGAATTATGAAGTTTTCTACTCTGATTGTTGTAAATATGCTCTCATGAGATCTGGGCATTGGTCCCCCTAATCTTTTCAGATTTTTTGTTCTCTGACCTTGAGTAGTTTCTTTAAACATATCTTGATCAGTGTTTAACTGATTACTTGAGGAGGACTCTGTAGAGATCTCTGAAATTCTCCTCACTCTGGCACTCTATCCTATGAACTCTTGCCATCTTGGCATCAAAAGACTCCTAGCTTTATCATCTTAGCTCACAGTGTACAATGGACTCTGACTAAGGTCCCCCTATCTGCCTTGCAACCTGTAAACTACCTCCAGACATTGACCTATGGGAATCATAGGGTTTTCCGCATTTTTTCCTATAGCTCAGGGATCACTAACTTCTGTTACCTGATATCCAGTAATTTGAGAGCCAATTTTTCGTATATTTTGTCCATTTTTTAGGTTGTTTCAAAAACAAGGGTAAATCTAGTCCCTGTTACTCCATCTTAGCCAGAAGTGGAAGTTTTCACATTATTGATTATTGCTGTATTAAATGACTGACTAACATATAGTTTCTTATTAACAGAAAACAGATAGTTGAATAAATGAAAGGAAGACGAGGATTTTCCAGACAGAGGTAAAACCCTGGGCTAGGAATGAGCTTCTGAATTTAGGGCATATTAGAAAAACTGGTGTTGCCAAAATAGAGTGAATGAGGGGAGATAGTAGTAATGAATACCCATATAGAGGCGAGAAAGAGCTAGGTGATACAGGACCCTCTAATAACCTTGAATAGTTTTCTAATCATCCTGCAATATTGTGGCTCTGATCAAGAGAATGGTATGATTATATATACATATTTAAAAGATCACGTGAAGCCATGCATAGCCAGGCCACACAGCCAGCTGCATGGAGAACCATCACCACCCACCAGTGCACCGTAGCAGCCATACGGGAGGCCACCCTCACCCACCAGTGGGCAAAAGCAGTCAACCCTATCTTCCAGTGTGTTCACAACAGTCGACCCCACCACAAAAGAAGGGCACACACAGCCCAAATAGAGGACACTCCTAGAACATCTAGCTCTGGAAGTCAGAAGAGAGCATGCTGCTGAACCCCATAAGACATTTTCTACATAAGGCCACTTCTCCAAGATGAGGAGACATAACAAACCTATCTAATACATAAAAATAAACACAACGAGTTAGGCAAAATAAGGAGAGAAATATGTTCCAAATAAAGGAAAAAGACAAAATCTCAGAAAAACAACTCAGTGAAGCAGGGATAAGCAATTTACCCAATAAAGAGTTCATGGGGGCTTCCCTGGTGGCACAGTGGTTAAGAATCCACCTGCCGATGCAGGGGACACGGGTTCGAGCTCTGGACCGGGAGGATCCCACATGCCATGCAGCAACTAAGCCTGTGCGCCACAACTACTGAGGCTCGCGTGCCTGGAGCCCATGCTCCACAGCAAGAGAGCCCACCGCAGTGAGAGGCCCATGCACAGCAGCGAACAGTGGCCCCTGCTCGCCACAACTAGAGAGGAGCCCGTGCACAGCAACAAAGACCCAACGCAGCCAAAAATAAATAAATTTATTTAAAAAAGAGAGTTCATGGTAATGATAATAAAGGTGCTCACAAATTTCAGAAGGAAAATATATGAATACAGTGAGAATCTAAAAAAAAAAAAGTTAGAAAACATGAAAAAGAACCAACCTGAGCTGAAGAATACAATAACTGAAATTAAAAATACACTACAGGGAATCAACAGTAAATTAAATGATTCAGAAGAATGGATCTATGATCAAGAAGACAGAGTAATAAAAATCACCCAAATTTAACAGAGAAAAAATTTTTTAAATGAGGATAGTTTAAGAGACCTCTGGGACAACATCAAGTATACCAGCATTCACATTATAAGAGGTCCTAGAAGGAGAAGAGAGAGAGAAATATACAGATACCTTATTTGAAGAAATAATAGCTAAAAATTTCCCTAACTTACAGAAGGAAACAGACATTGAGGTCCAGAAAGCAGAGAGTCCCCCAAAAGATGAACTCAAAGAAGTCTGCACCAAAACACATCATAATTAAAATGGCAAAAATTAAAAGCAACAAGAGAAAAGCAACTAGTTACATACAAAGGAACTCCCATAAGATTATCAGTTGAGTTTTCAGTAGAAACTTTGCAGGCCAGAAGGGAGTGGCATGTCAAAGTGCTGAAAGAAAAAACAAACAAACAAACCCTATAACCAAGAATACTCTACCCAGCAAGGTTATCATTCAGAATTGAAGGAGAGAGAAAGAATTTACAGACAAGCAAAAAGTAAAAGAGCTCATCACCACTAAACTGGCCTTACAAAAATGAAGGCACTTCTCTAAGACAAAAGAAAAGGTTACAACTAGAAATAAGAAATTTACAAAAGGAAATATCTCATTGGTTAAAGGCAAACATACAGTAAAGGTAGTGGACCAACCACTTATAAAGCTAGTAGGAAGGTTAAAAGACAAAAGTAGCAAAATCATCTATATCTACAGTAAGTAGTTAAGGGATACACAAAGTAAAAATATGTAAAATATGGCATCAAAAACACAAAACATGGTGAAGGAAGTAAAAATGTAGGACTGTTAGAGCGTGTTTGAGCTTAAGACATCATCAACTTGAAAATAATCCTATGTGTCTACATAGATATAGATATATGTTGTTATATATAAAGCCTCATTGTAACCACAAAACACAAACCTACCATTGATATACAAAAAGTGAAGAGAAAGGAATCCAACCATAACACTAAATATAGTCATCAAGTCACAAAGGAAGAGAACAAATGAACAGAGAGGAAATACAAAAGCAGCAAGAAAACAATTAACAGGGCTTCCCTGGTGGCGCGGTGGTTGAGAGTCCGCCTGCCGATGCAGGGGACACGGGTTCGTGCCCCAGTCTGGAAAGATCCCGCATGCCGCAGAGTGGCTGGGCCCGTGAGCCATGGCCGCTGAGCCTGAGCGTCTGGAGCCTGTGCTCCGCAAAGGGAGAGGCCACAGCAGTGAGAGGCCCGCTTACCGCAAAAAAAAAAAAAAAAGAATACAATTAACAAAATGGTAATAAATACATACTTATCAAGAATGACTTTAAATGTAGGTGGACTAAATGCCCCAACAAAGGACATACAGTGGCTGAATGGATTAAAAAACAAAACAAAACAAAAAAACATTTATACGCTGCCCATATGAGACACTTCATATCTAAAGACACACACAGACTGAAATGAGGGGATGGCAAAAGACATTCCATGCATATGGAAACAAAAATAAAGCTGGGGCAACAATGCTTATATCAGACAAAACAGAGTTTAAAACAAGACTGTTGGGAGCTTCAAGATGGCGGAAGAGTAAGACGCGGAGATCACCTTCCTCCCCACAAATACATCAGAAATACATCTACACGTGGAAGAACTCCTACAGAACACCTACTGAACGCTGGCAGAAGAACTCAGACCTCCCAAAAGGCAAGAAACTCCCCATGTACCTGGGAAGGGCAAAAGAAAAAAGGAAAAACAGAGACAAAAGAATAGGGACGGGACCTGCACCAGGGGGAGGGAGCTGTGAAGGAGGAAATGTTCCCACACACTAGGAAGCCCCTTCGCGGGCGGAGACAGGAGGCTGGCTCAGGGGGAAGCTTCGGAGCCGCGGAGGAGAGCGCAGCCACAGGGCTGCGGAGGACAAAGCAGAGAGATTCCCGCACAGAGGATCGGTGATGACCAGCACTCACCAGCCCGAGAGGTTTGTCTGCTCAACCGCCGGGGTGGGCGGGGGCTGGGAGCTGAGGCTCGGGCTTTGGTCGGATGCAGGGAGAGTACAGGGGTTGGCTGCGTGAACACAGCCTAAAGGGAGCTGGTACGTCACAGCTAGCCGGGACGAAGTCCGGGAAAAGTCTGGAGCTGCTGAAGAGGGAAGAGACTTTTTCTTGCCTCTTTGTTTACTGGTGCGCGAGGAGAGGGGATTCAGAGCGCTGCTTAAAGGAGCTCCAGAGACGGGCGCGAGCCACGGCTAAAAGCGCAGACTCCAGAGACGTACATGAGACGCTAAGGCTGCTGATGCCGCCACCAAGAAGCCTATGTGCGAGCACAGGTCACTATCCACACCTCCCCTCCCGGGAGCCGGTGCAGCACGCCATTCCAGAGTCCCGTGATCCAGGGACAACTTCCCCGGGAGAACACATGGTGCGCCTCAGGCTGCTGCAATGTCACGCCGGCCTCCGCAGGCTCATCCCACATCCATACCCCTCCCTCCCTCTGGCCTAAGCGAGCCAGAGACCCCAAATCAGCTGCTCCTTTAACCCCGTCCTGTCTGAGCGAAGAATAGACACTCTCAGGCAACGTACACGCAGAGGCAGGTCCAAATCCAAAGCTGAGCCCCTGGGAGCTGAGCGAACAAAGAAGAGAAAGGGAAATTTCTCCCAGGAGCCTCGCAGCAGCAGATTAAATCTCCACAATCAACTTCATGTACCCTGCATTTGTGGAATACCTGAATAGACAACAAATCATCCCAAATTGAGGAGCTGGACGTTGGGAGCAACGATATATATTTTTTCCCCTTTTTTTCCCTTTTTGTAAGTGTGTATGTGTATGCTTCTGGGCATGATTTTGTCTGTATAGCTTTGCTTCCACCATTTGTCCTAGGGTTCTTTCTGCCCTTTTGTTTTGTTTTCTTACTTAAAAAAATTATTTTTTCTTAATAATTATTTTTTAATGACTTTATTTTATTTTATCTTCTTCTTTCTTTTTTATCTCCCTTTTATTCTGAGCCGTGTGGACCACAGGCTCTTGGTGCTCCAGCCAGGCATCAGGGCTGTGCCACTGAGCTGGGAGAGCCAAGTTCAGGACACTGGTCCACAAGATACCTCCCAGCTCCACATAATATCAAATGGTGAAAATCTCCCAGAGATCTCCATCTCAACACCAAGACCCAGCTCCACTCAATGACCAGCAAGCTACAGTGCTGGATACCCTATACCAAACAACTAGCAAGACAGGAACACAAACCTATCCATTAGCACAGAGGCTGCCTAAAATCATAATAAGGCCACAGACACCCCAAAACACACCACCAGACGTGGACCTGCCCACCAGAAAGACAAGATCCAGCCTCATCCACCAGAAAACAGGCACTAGTCCCTTCCACCAGTAAGCCTACATAACCCACTGAACCAACCTTAGCCACTGGGGACAGACACCAAAAACAACGGGAACTATGAACATGCAGCCTGTGAAAAGGAGACCCCAAACATGGTAAGATAAGCAAAATGAGAAGACAGAGAAACACACAGCAGATGAAGGAGTAAGGCAAAAACCCACCAGACCTAGCAAATGAAGAGGAAATAGGCAGTCTACCTGAAAAAGAATTCAGAATAATGATAGTAAAGATGATCCAAAATCTTAGAAATAGAATGGAGAAAATACAAAAAATGTTTAACAAGGACCTACAAGAACTAAAAATCAAACAAACAGTGATGAACAACACAATAAATTAAATTGAAAATTCTCTACAAGGGATCAATAGCAGAATAACTGAGGCGGAAGAACGGATAAGTGACCTGGAAGAAAAAATAGTGGAAATAACTACTGCAGAGAAGAATAAAGAAAAAAGAATGAAAAGAATTGAGGACACTCTCAGAGACCTCTGGGACAACATTAAACACAACAACATTTGAATTATAGGGGTCCCAGAAGAAGAAGAGAAAAAGAAAGGGACTGAGAAAATATTGGAAGAGATTATAGTTGAAAACTTCTCTAATATGGGAAAGGAAATAGTTGATCAAGTCCAGGAAGCACAGAGACTCCCATACAGGATAAATCCAAGAAGAAACATGCCAAGACACATATTAATCAAACTATCAAAAATTAAATACAAAGAACAAATATAAGAAGTAGCAAGGGAAAAACAACAAATAACACATAAGGGAATCCCCATAAGGTTAACAGCTGATCGTTCAGCAGAAACTCTGCAAGCCAGAAGGGAGTGGCAGGACATATTTAAAGTGATGAAGGGGGAAAACCTACAATCAAGATTACTCTACCCAGCAAGGATCTCATTCAGATTTGACGGAGAAATTAAAACCTTTACAGACAAGCAAAAGCCAAGAGAATTCAGCACCACTAAACCAGCTTTACAACAAATACTACAGAAACTTCCCTAGGCAGGAAACAGAAGAGAAGGAAAAGACCTACAAGAATAAACACAAAACAATTTAGAAAATGGTAATAGGAACATACATATCAATAATTACCTTAAATGTAGATGGATTAAATGCTCCAACCAGAAGACATACATTGGCTGAATGGATACAAAAACAAGACCTGTATATATGCTGTCTACAAGAGACCCACTTCAGACCTAGGGACACATACAGACTGAAAGTGAGGAGATGGAAAAAGATATTCCATGCAAATGGAAATCAAAAGAAAGCTGGAGTAGCAATTCTCGTATCAGACAAAATCATCTTTAAAATAAAGGCTATTACAAGAGGCAAAGAAGGACACTACATAATGATCAACGGATCAATCCAAGAAGAAGATATAACAATGGCAAATATTTATGCACCCAGCATAGGAGCACCTCAATACATAAGGCAAATACTAACAGCCATAAAAGGGGAAATCGACAATAACACATTCATAGTAGGGGACTTTAACACCCCACTTTCACCAATGGACAGATCATCCAAAGTGAAAATAAATAAGGAAACACAAGCTTCAAATGATACATTAAACAAGATGGACTTAATTGCTATGTATAGGACATTCCATCCAAAAACAACAGAATACATTTTCTTCTCAAGTGCTCATGGAACATTCTCCAGGATAGATAATATCTTGGGTCACAAATCAAGCCTTGGTAAATTTAAGAAAATCGAAATTGTATCAAGTATCTTTTCCGACCACAATGCTACGAGACTAGATATCAGTTACAGACAAAAATCTGTAAGAAATACAAACACATGGAGGCTAAATAACACACTACTTAATAACCAAGAGATCACTGAAGAAATCAAAGAGGAAATCAAAAAATACCTGGAAACAAATGACAATGAAAACAAGACGACCCAAAACCTATGTGATCAGGCAAAAGCAGTTCTAAGAGGGAAGTTTGTAGCAATACAATCCTACCTTAAGAAATAAGAAACATCTCAAATAAACAACCTAACCTTACACCTAAAGTAATTAGAGGAAGAAGAACAAAAAACCCCCAAAGTTAGCAGAAGGAAAGAAATCATAAAGATCAGATCAGAAATAAATGAAAAGGAAATGAAGGAAACGATAGCAAAGATCAGTAAAAGTAAAAACTGGTTCTTTGAGAAGATAAACAAAATTCATAAACCACTAGCCAGAATTATCAAGAAAAAAAGGGAGAGGACTCAAATCAACAGAATTAGAAATGCAAAAGGAGAAGTAACAACTGACACTGCAGAAATACAAAGGATCATGAGAGATTACTACAAGCAAGTATATGCCAATAAAATGGACAACCTGGAAGAAATGGACAAATTCTTGGAAAAGCACAACCTTCCGAGACTGAACGAGGAAGAAGCAGAAAATATGAACACACCAATCACAAGCACTGAAATTGAAACTGTGATTAAAAATCTTCCAACAAACAAAAGCCCAGGATCATATGGCTTCACAGGCGAATTCTATCAAACATTTAGAGAAGAGCTAACACCCATCCTTCTCAAACTCTTCCAAGATATAGCAGAGGGAGGAACACTCCCAAACTCATTCTACGAGGCCACCATCACCCTGATACCAAAACCAGACAAAGATGTCACAAAAAAAGAAAATTATAGGCCAATATCACTGATGAACATAGATGCAAAAATTCTCAACAAAATATTAGCAAACAGAAGCCAACAGCCCATTAAAAGGATCATACACCATGATCAAGTGGGGCTTATCCCAGGAATGCAAGGATTCTTCAATATATGCAAATCAAACAACGTGATACAGCATATTAACAAATTGAAGGAGAACAACCATATGATCATCTCAATAGATGCAGAGAAAGCTTTTGACAAAACTCAACACCCATTTATGATAAAAACCCTGCAGAAAGTAGGCATAGAGGGAACTTTCCTCAACATAATACAGGCCATATATAACAAACCCACAGCCAACACCGTGCTCAGTGGTGAAAAACTGAAACCATTTTCACTAAGATCAGGAAAAAGACAAGGTTGCCCACTCTCACCTTTATTATTCAACACAGTTTTGGAAGTTTTAGCCACAGCAATCAGAGAAGACAAAGAAATAAAAGGATTCCAAATTAGAAAAGAAGAAGTAAAGCTGTCACTGTTTGCAGATGACATGATACTATACATAGAGAATCCTAAAGATGCTACCAAAGAACTACTAGAGCTAATCAAAGAATTTGGTACAGTACCTGGATACAAAATTAATGCACACAAATCTCTTGCATTCCTATACACTAATGATGAAAAATCTGAAAGTGAAATCAAGAAAACACTCCCATTTACCATGGCAACAACAAGAATAAAATATCTAGGAATAAACCTACCTAAGGAGACAAAAGACCTGTATGCAGAAAATTATAAGACACTGATGAAAGAAATTAAAGATGATACAAATAGATGGAGAGATATACCATGTTCTTGGATTGGAAGAATCAACATTGAGAAAAGGACTCTACTACCCAAAGCAATCTACAGATTCAATTCAATCCCTATCAAATTACCCTATCAAAATACCACTGGTATTTTGCACAAAATTATAAGAAAAAATTTCACAATGTGTATGGAAACACAAAAGACCCGAATAGCCAGAGCAATCTTGATAAAAAAAAAATGGAGCTGGAGGAATCAGGTTCCCTGACTTCAGACTATACTACAAAGCTACAGTAATCAAGACAGTATGGTACTGGTACAAAAGCAGAAATATAGATAATGGAACAGGATAGAAAGCCCAGAGATAAACCCATGCACATATGGTCACCTTATCTTTGATTAAGGAGGCAAGATTATACAATGGAGAAAAGACAGCCTCTTCAATAAGTGGTTCTGGGAAAAATGGACAGCTACACGTAAAAGAATGAAATAAGAACAATTCCTAACACCATATATAAAAATAAACTCAAAATAGATTAAAGACCTAAATGTAAGGCCAGGAACTATCAAACTCTTAGAGGAAAACATAGGTAGAACACTCTATGACATAAATCACAGCAAGATCCTTTTTCACCCACCTCCTAGAGAAATGGAAATAAAAACAAAAGGAAACAAATGGAACCTAATGAAACTTCAAAGCTTTTGCACAGCAAAGCAAACCATAAACAACACGAAAAGAGAACCCTCAGAATGGGAGAAAATATTTGCAAATGAAGCAACTGACAAAGGATTAATCTCCAAAATTTACAAGCAGCTCATGCAGCTCAATATCAAAAAAACAAACCACCCAGTCCAAAAATGGGCAGAAGACCTAAATAGACATTTCTCCAAAGATGATATACAGATTGCCAACAAACACATATAAGGATGCACAACATATCTAATCATTAGAGAAATGCAAATCAAAACTTCAATGAGGTATCACCTCACACCAGTCAGAATGCCCATCATCAAAATATCTACAAACAATAAATGCTGGAGATGGTGTGGAGAAAAGGGAACCCTCTTGCACTGTTGGAGGGAATGTAAATTGATACAGCCACTATGGAGAACAGTATGGAGTTTTCTTAAAAAACTAAGAAAAGAACTATCATACGACCCAGCAATCCCATTAGTGGGCATATACCCTGAGAACACCATAATTCAAAAAGAGTCATGTACCAAAATGTTCATTGCAGCTCAGTTTACAATAGCCAGGACATGGAAGCAACCTAAGTGTCCATCAACAGATGAATGGATAAAGAAGATGTGGCACACATATACAATGGAATATTACTCAGCCATAAAAAGGAACAAAACTGAGTTATTTGTAGTGATGTGGATGGACCTAGAGACTCATTCAGAGTGAAGTAAGTCAGAAATAGGAAAACAAATACCATATGCTAACACATATATATGGAATCTAAAAAAAAAAAAAAAGGTCATGAAGAAACTAGGGGCAAGATGGGAATAAAGATGCAGACCTACTAGAGAATGGACCTGAGGATATGGGGAGGGGGAAAGGTAAGCTGCGACAAAGTGAGAGAGTGGCATGGACATATATACACTACCAAACGTAAAATAGATAGCTAGTGGGAAGCAGCCGCATAGCACAGGGAGATCAGCTCAGTGCTTTGTGACCACTTAAAGGGGTGGGATAGGGAGGGTGGGAGGGGGGAGATGCAAGAGGGAAGATATGTGAGGACATATGTATATGTATAACTGATTCACTTTGTTATAAAGCAGAAACTAACACACCATTGTAAAGCAATTATACTCCAATAAAGATGTTAAAAAAACAAAAACAAAACCATCATTAGACAATATAAATAAATAAATAAATAAAATAAAACTAGACTGTTACAAGAAACAAAGAAGGGCATTATATAATGATAGAGTAATCAATCCAACAAGAATTTATAATACTTATATATGCACCCAACACAGTAGCACCTAAATACATAAAGCAAACATTAACAGACATAAAGGGAGAAATTCACAGTAATACAATAGTGAGATTTTAACATCCCACTTACATCATTGGACAGATCATCCAGAAAGGAAATAATAAGGAAACAGTGGCCTTAAATGACACATTAGACAAAATGAACTTAATAGATATGTATAGAACATTATACCCTAAAGCAGAAGGATACACATTCTTTTCAAATGCACATGAAACTTTCTCCAGGCTAGATCACATGTTAGGCCACAAGTGTCAGTAAATTTAAGAAGACTGAAATTATATTAAGGAACTTTTCTGACCACAAGGCTATGACACTAGAAATGAACTATAAGAAAAAAAAAAAAAACACATGAGAAACACAAACACATGGAGGCAAAACAGTATGCTACTAAACAACCAGGGGTCAATACAGAAATCAAAAAGAAAATTAAATATTAGTTGGAAACAAATTAAAGTGGAAACACAATGTTCCAAAATCTATGTGATGTAGCAAAAGTAGTCCTAGAGGAAAGTTTACAGAGATACACACTTACCTCAGGAAACATACAAAATTGCAAATAAATGATTTATCATTACACCTATAGGAACTAGAAAGAAGAACAAACAAAATGCATAATTAGTAGAAAGAAGGAAATAATAAAGATCAGAGTGGAAATAAATGAGTAGAAACTGAAAACACAGTGGAAAAGATCAATGAAACTAAGACCTAGTTCTTTGAAAAGATAATAATAGGCCTTTAACCAGACTCTTCAAGGGAAAAAGAGAAAGGGCACACTTTTAAAAAATCAGAAATGAAGGGGCTTCCCTGGTGGCGCAGTGGTTGAGAGTCCGCCTGCCGATGCAGGGGACATGGGTTCGTGCCCCGGTCTGGGAAGATCCCACATGCTGTGGAGCAGCTAGGCCCGTGAGCCATGGCCACTGAGCCTGCACGTCCAGAGCCTGTGCTCCGCAGCGGGAGAGGCCACAACAGTGAGAGGCTCGCGTACCGAAAAAAAAAAAAAAAATCGGAAATGAAAAAGGAGAAATTACAGCTGACCCCACATAAATAAAAGATCATAAGAGATTACTACAAACAACTATACACCAACAAATTGGACAAACTAGAAGAAGTGGATAAATTCCTAGAAATGTATAGTGTCCCAAGACTGAGTCAGGAAGAAATACAAATATGAACAGACCAATTACCAGTAATGAAACTGAATCAGTAATAATCATTTTAAATAACTGCAACAAACAAAAGTCCAGGACCATAATCTTTACAAGTGTATTCTACCAAAATTTAAAGGGTTAACATCTATCCTTCTCAAACTATTCCAAAAAACTGAAGAGGAAGGAATGCTTTCAAACTCATTCTATGAGGCCAGCATCACCCTGATTCAACAACCTGACAAAGACGCCACAAAAGAAAGAAAATTCACTCTAATATCCCTGATGACGATAGATGCAAAAATCATCAACAGAATATTAACAAACAAAATTTAACAATACATTAAAAGATCATACACCATGATCAAGTGGGATTTATGCCAGGGTTGCAAGTTTTGCTCAATATCCACAAATCAACCAATGTGATGCACATTAACAAAATGAAGGATAAAATTCATATGATCATCTTACTACATGCAGAGAAGACTTTTGCCAAAATGCAACACCCATTTACGATAAAACCCCTCAACAAAGTAAGTATAGAGGAAAGATACCTCAACATACTAAAGGCCACATATGTTGAACCCACAGCCAACATCATATTCAATGGTGAAAAGCTGAATGCATTTCCCGTAAGATAAGGACGAAGACAAGGATGCCCACTGTTGCCACTTTTTCTCATTATAGCATTTGAAGTCCTAGCCATAGCAATCAAACAAGCATAATAATTTTTAAAAATACAAATTGGAAAGGAAGAAGTAAAACCATCATTATTTGCAGATGACATAATACTACATATAGAAAACACTAAGAATTCCATCAAAAAACTATTAGGGCTTCCCTGGTGGCACAGTGGTTGAGAGTCCGCCTGCCGATGCAGGGTACACGGGTTCGTGCCCCGGTCCGGGAAGATCCCACATGCCGTGGAGCGGCTGGTCCCGTGAGCCATGGCCGCTGAGCCTGCGCATCCGGAGCCTGTGCTCCACAACGAGAGAGGCCACAACAGTGAGAGGCCCGCATACCACACACACACAAACACACACAAAAAAACTATTATAACTAATAAATAAATTCAGTAAAGTTTCAGAATACAAAATTAAATACAGAAATCTGTTGTGTTTCTATATACTAATAACAACTTTCAGAAAGAGAAATTAAGAAAACAATCCTCTTTACAATTGCAACAAAAAAATACTTTGAAATAAATCTAACCAGGTATATGAAAGACCTTTACTCTGAAAACTATAAGATATTGATGAAAGAAATTGAAGATGACACAAACAAATGGAAAGATATACTGTGCTCATCACTTGGAAGAATTAATGTCGTTAAAATGTCCGTACCACCCAAGAAAATCCACAGGTTCAATGTAATCCTTATCAAACAACAAATGGCATTTTCACAAAAATAGAAGAAATGATCCTAAAATTTGTATAGAACCACAAAAGATCCCAAATAGTCAAAGCAATCTTGAGAAAGAACAAAGCTGGAGGCATCATGCTCCCTGATTTCAAACTACATAGTAATCAAAACACTATAATACTGGCACAAAAACAGATACATATATCAATGGAACAGAATTAAGAGACCAGAAATAAACCTATACTTATATAGTCAATTAATCTATGACAAAGTAGGCAAGAATAGACAATGGAGAAAAGACAGTCTCTATAATGGTGTTAGGAAAACTGGGTAGCTACATGCAAAAAAAAAAAAAAAAAAAAAGAATCAGGACCACTTTCTCACACCATGTATAAAAATAAACTCAAAATGGATTAGAACCTTAAATGTAAGACTTGAAACTATAAAAATTCTATAAGAAAACATAAACAGTATGTTCTTTGACATTTGTCTTAGCATTAATTGTTTTGGATCTGTGTCCTCAGGAAAGGGAAACAAAAGCAAAAACAAACAAATGGGACTCCATCAGACCAGAAAGCTTTGGCACAGCAAAGGAAACCATCAGCAAATTGAATAGGCCATTTACTGAATGGGAGAAGGTATGCAAATGACATATGTCATGAGAGGTTAATATTCAAAATATATAAAGAACCCATACAACTCATTATTAAAGAAAAAAAGATCCAACTGAAAAATGCGCAAAGGACCTGAATGGACATTTTTCCAAAGAAGACACACAATGCCCAACAGACACATGAAAAGATGTTCAATATCACTAATCATTATGGAAGTGCAAATGAAAAACATGATAAGATATGACCTCACACCTGTTGGAATGGCTATCATCCAAAAGACAAGAAATATCAAGTGTTGGTGAGGATGTGGAGAAAAAGGAACTTTGTGCACTATTGATTGGATTGTAAATTGGTGCAGCTAGTATGGAAAACAGTATAGAGGTTCCTCAAATAATTAAAAATAGAACTCCCATATGATCTGGCAATTTCACTTTTGGGTATTCACCCGAAGAAAACAAAACCCACTAATTTCAAAAGATACATGCATCACTGTTCACTGCAGCATTATTTACAATAGTCAAGATATGGAAACAATCTAAGTGTCCATCAATAGATGAATGGATAAACAGGATGTGGTATATATGTATAATGGAATATTGCTCAGCCATGAAAAAGAATGAACTCTTGCCATTTGTGACAACATGGATGGATCTAAAGGGTATTATGTTTAGTGAAATAAGTCACACAGAGAAAGACAAATACTTATGATCTCACTTATATATGGAATCTAAAAAATCCAAAACAAATAAGCAAAACAAAATGAAAACAGACTCATATATACAGAAAACAAATTTGTTGTTCCTAGAATGGAGTGGGGATGGGGGGTGGGCAAAATAGGTGAAGGGAATTAAGAGGCACAAACTTCCAGTTATAAAATAAATAAGCCACAAAGGATGTAATATACAACATAAGGAATATGTTCAATAATACTCTAATAACTTTTAATGAGGACAGATGGTTACTAGACTTATCATGGTGATTTCATAATGTGTTTAAATGTTGAATCACTATGTTGTACACCTGAAACTAACATAATATTATACATCAACTATAATTCAGTTTAAAAAATTTCCTTAAGTGTTGTTTGGGGAATTGACTCTAGGAGGTAAGTGTAGGAATAGCAAAGAGATCTGGGAATCATAATAATCCAAATTAGAAAAATGGTAGATTTGATTTGTGTGTTAGCAGTGGAAATGGTGAGTAGTGGTCAGATTCAGAACATATTTTAAAGATAAAGACTACAAGACTTTTTAATGAATTGGACGTCAAGTATGAGAAAAATAGATAAAGTAAAGCAACTCTTGGGTTCTGAGCTGTAGCAACTGTGACATTTATTCAAATGAAATTCGGGGGAGAAGCCACTTTGAAGGTAGAGTAAATCAAGAGTTAAATTTTGGCATGCTCAGCTTGAAATGACTATTAGACATCTAAGTGGAAATCCAAGTAGCCTCTCAGAATCAAAGGACAGTCTTCTGCAAATTAATGTTATAGTATAGTAGTGAAAACTCACTTCATTCAGCAAACTGTTTTTATTATCTCCTCCCTCCACTATTGACCATATCTCCTCAGAAGTTTACACTAAGAATTAGTTTCCTGAAGCAGGACACACTGTAATCTTCCATCATATTGCTCTTTGCTATTCATTATGTAGTCCTCAGTCCTAATACCCTAAGAGAAGTCTCATTTTGTTCATATTACCTCTTTGAAAAAGAAGCTTTTCAAAGGAATTATATAGTCAGTATTATTCTTTTCAGATTAATAAAACTTATAACCACTTCCACCAAAGCCCCAAGGTCTGAAATGAAGTTTTGCTATAAGAAGGAAAACCTAACTTCCTCAAGGAAATCCACTGGAATCCCAGAAACAAAGACAAAAACAAGCTTCTCCTCATTGTTATGTACAAGGTTTTCACCATTATTAATTGCCCCTTATTCCCACGTTAACTCTGAAATGTTATAAAAATTTTATTCATCTTGACAAAACTGAACAATTCAAGAGTAGATTTCTGCCTTATGTTTTCCACTCTACTGGGTACTTGATAAATTGAAAATAAGAGTTTAGTATTTAAGGGGTATAAGAGTAGATTCTGGGGACTTCCCTGGTGGTGCAGTGGTTAAGAAACCACCTGCCAGTGCAGGGGACACAGGTTCAAGCCCTGGTCCAGGAAGATCCCACATGCTGCAGAGCAATTAAGCCTGTGCGTCACAACTACTGAGCCTGCACTCTAGAGCCCACGAGCCACAACTACTGAACCCATGTACTAACTACTGAAGCCTGCATGCCTAGAGCCCATGCTCCACAAGAGAAGCCACCGCAATGAGAAGCCCGCGCACTGCAACGAAGTGTAGCCCCTGCTCACTGCAACTAGAGAAAGCCTGCACGCAGCAACAAAGACTCAGTGCAGTCAAAAATAAATGAATAAAATTATTGGGCTTCCCTGGTGGCGCAGTGGTTGAGAGTCCACCTGGCGATGCACGGGACACGGGTTCGTGCCCCGGTCCGGGAGGATCCCACATGCCGCGGAGTGGCTGGGCCCGTGAGCCATGGCCGCTGAGCCTGTGCGTCCGGAGCCTCTGCTCCACAACGGGAGAGGCCACAACAGTGAGAGGCCCACGTACCGCAAAAAATATAAATAAATAAATTTATTAAAAAAGAGTAGATTCTGGAGACTAATAAGAGGGAAGAATTTGTTATTGCTTAATGCTTATGACAGACTTGATAGTCAAATATTAATAATAGCAATGAAAATGATTATATTCTACGTAGTAGTATTTTGTGCATTTCTATTCCACTTACATCTATCATCACGTTCTATATTTCTAGAAGAGGTGGTCTCATTTGTTGGATATTCTCACCTCAAATTCTCTTAAATTTTATTTAGGATAAAAACGTTTTAAAAAAATAAGAGCTACTTTATATCACTTGATCCATTTAAATTGAGAAAAAAGAAAATGTTTACCCCAAAGTAATACAACTTTATAAACCTAAGGCTGAATTCAGAATAGAGATGATAATTCCAGGCTATGTCTAAGTAAGTTGTTAAGGAGTTAAAAATACTTGTTACAAGATGAATTAGTTCCACATGATTTGGTGATGTGATATGGACATGCAGATGGCTTGTGAAAGTATTTTCTTTATGTGACCAGCATTATGCATCATAAAGTTGGTTTGTTATCTGAAGTGTCAGCCCTCCTAACTGGGACATTATTTTCCCTGATTGTATTTTCCTCCACATCTGTACCCAATAATCACCATCATTCTTAGTCTCACAGTTTCCAATTCAATCCATGCTTGAGTAGAGAGTATGGGTGGCTTCAGTCTTTTTATAATGACTTCAGTCTTTTTTTGTGTGTATTTGTGGTGGGTGGGTTGGGAGATTAATTATTAAATTTCTCTGCCTATTGGTATTAAAAGGAGCTTATGTCTGTATTAGTCTGATTAAAGATAGCTCTTATTCTACAGCTGAACTAAGGATACTCCGTTTCCTCTAAATGAGTAGTACTTTACTTTAATTCCTAGGTGTCTAACACTTTCCTAGATGCAGCTTCTCTTCCATCTGTCTGAACCTGCTAGGCCTCAGGGGAACCCTGCTGAAAACCTACTTACCAAAATAGAAATTAGGACATTCTAATCATCCTTGGGAGCAAAATGCAAAAGAGGTAATAGCTGGAGTTTGAAAGGCTTATAAGCCTGCTTTCTTATTTTAGTTTCTAACAGATCAATTTGATGTTTTCTTTATAATGGATATAATTATTGATAAAAAATATAATTATGTCTTCTTATATGATAGTTTATTACATTGATTAATAGAAACTTAATGTTCTATATATTGCATTTACTATGCGACTATTCTATTAATTTGAGATGTTATATGGTATAACCATAAGATGCGTATCTTGAGATGTTGTATGGTCTATCATATATTACATATGGTACACCGTTGGAGTGAGAATGCTGAATTCTCATAATTTTTCTGTGTGATATGGGGCAAGCAAGATTATGTGAATCTCATTTCTCTTATCTCTAAAGTAACAATGACATTTGACCTACCTACTTCATGTAGCTGTTGTAAGGATCATATATAGTACTGTAAGAAACACTTCATAATTATATACATAAAAAAAGTAGCTGTGTCTCTAGCACAATGCCAGGTTTGGCTGAGACATAAGAAGCTTATTATCGAATGCATAAAATAAATATGTTGTCTATTGGAATCTTGGCTGGGGGACAGAGTCAGAGCTGGTGGTTAGAGCTACAACTATAGGACTGCTATCAGTCAGGTTTCAGAGCCGCTAATCTGGATGAAAAGAAGTCACTAGATTTTGAGCAGAAAAATGACATGGTCAGATTTGCATTAAAAAAAAATCACTCAAGCAGTTGTGTTGAACATGGCAGGAAGGGGGTCCAACCTAGGGGATAGAATTCAGGGTAGGACAAAAAGAGATAGCAGCAAAGAAGCTAGCAAGCAGGGCTGGAGGGAGTGAGGGAGATTGGGGAGAAAGGGGACAACGGTAGGAGGTGAGGTTAGTGGTGCAATAGCATGCAAGACAAGGAAGGCCAGGTGACCAAGAAAAATAATGTGACTCTTCCCTGGACAGAGATAGGGAGCACTGGAAATTTTAAGTAAGACAGTGACAGGATCCACTGCTTGGAAACTGATTTTGACCTAAGTGCAGGCAGTTTCATCAATGAGGGGCACTTCAGCAAAGGGTTCTTGGCTCGAGGGGAATGTTTCCTTAGCACAGGGGCCCTTGGGCAAAGAGCTGAAAGAGCTGGTTCCTGACGTCTCTGTCAGAGCTCCAGTTTCTAGAGCATGTTGATCAATTCAGATTAATAAAGACAGGGAAAGAGGAAACAGGAAAGTCTGATTTACAGGAAAACACTAAAGAAAAAAATAAAGGCAAATGCCTTAGTGTACGTAAGAGAAAGGAAGATTTCAAAGCCAAAAATCAGCCATCTTTTCACTCGGGGAAAATAAATGATGTCCTACAATTTTTTTAATGTAGTGAAACAAACAAACAAAATCTCTGCTTTATGTGCCTGTAGTTGGGTGCAGTAACTATACGCCTTGGATTTCTTATAAAAGTCCCAGTTTTAAGTATTTGGCATGGTAGCCACGTGCCCAGTGTTTCTGTGACCTATGTTTTTTGGGGAAATTCAGTTACTATCATTTTAATTCCAACTATAGTTTCATTTGACCTTGTGTAAATAATTTAAATTCCAAGTTTATTATAGTGAACAGTATTGGATTTGCAATTAGATAGATCTGTATTTGTGTCCCTATTTCTTGTACCTGATATTTGAACATGTTTCTCAAACTTTTGGAACCCTAGTTTCCACTTCGAACATCTATTTATTATGAGGGTCAAAAAAGCTAAGTTAGGTAATATACCAGAACAGTGCCAGACACATAGTAGACACTCTGTAAAAGCTAAAGCTAGTTGCCTCTTTTCCAATTGCCTTTCCTCATTTTGAAGATGGGAGAAAGAAAGGAGAAGAGCAGAAGTGGCCAACATGTGGTGTCCAAGCTGCCATTTCCCTGCCTGCCTTCATGGCAAACATTCTAATTGATCACAGACTTCTTTGTTTTGAAACCAGCAGGAGCCTCAAAATCCTTCCCAACACAGAAACTTGAGCTGCTTCTACCAGCTGCATGGATGTGACATTTGAGATGAAACCTATTTGTTATCCCTGGACTGGATAATCTCTAAGGTTGCAGCTGAGACAATCTGACCCCCTAACGGATGGAGCCCAACTTCCAAAATCATACAACAGATGGAAGAGATATTTTTCAAAACTAAGAGGATACAAGCAATAAGATATAGAATGGAATAGCCTGTTGATGGAGCCTTTTGGGAAACACTGAGAGAGGAGATGGAATTGGTCTTTGTAGTAGACAGATTTCTGATCCCACAAAGTTGTCTATGTCTTAATCCCTGGAACCTGTGAATATATTACTGTACATGGCAAAATAAATGTTTCAGGTGTGATAAAGCACCTTAAAATGGGGAGATTATCCTAGATTATTTGGGTGGGCCCAATATATTAACAAGGGTCTTTATAAAAGAGAGAGGGAGGCAGGAGAGTGAAGATCAGGGGAGATATGAGGATGGAAGCAGAGGTCAGAGTTGCCACAAGCCAAGAAATGCAGGCAGCGTCTAGAAGCTAGAAAAAGCAAGGAACTGATCAAACCCAGATCCTCTAGAAGGGATGCAGCCCTGCTGACACTATGATTTCAGCCTTATAAGAACCATTTTTCGAACTTCTGACTTCCAGAACTATAAAATAATAAATTTGTATTGTAAGCCATTAAATTTATGGTAATTTGTTACCATAATGAATAGGAAATTAATATAGGCCTTGAAAGAAGGGGTTGGATAGAAAATAAAGAGGGACAATTTGGTTGAGTGGTAGATGATAAGCAGATGCTTAAATATGAGAATAAGACAAGTATATGTTGGGGAAGTATAGATCCTGATCAATTTAAAGAGGTGGGACAGGCTGCTGACAAGAAGGAACAGAGCTCAGGAGTGAAGCCCTTGGACTGATCTGACAGGCTGAGTTTGAATCCTACCTACTGAGTAACTTTGGTCCAGCTACTTAACTTCTCTAACACTGACTGCAATGTTATCTATAAGAGTAAGAATAACACTACTGCCTGTTTTGTAGGGTTAAATGAGGTAGCAGATGTAGCATGTCCAGTACTAACTGTTTCATAATGGAAGCTGTCATTTTTATGACTGGAAGGTAAAGCTGAATTGCCAGTTTACTAGATTATAGAAAACTCTGAATAGAAGAATGAGATTAAGAAACTTTACCTCTTAGACACTGGGTGAATGTCAAAGGATCCTGAAGAGGAAAATAAGTTAAAAACACAAAAAGACTCTGTGGTAAATTAATATGGCAAAGATAAAAGACAGGCAAACCATCCACTTACGGGAAAGTTTGAGGGATAGAGATTGATTTGCACATTAATACATGAAAATTGAGGCACATATTGCTCAAGCATCCTGGATGCAGTCATTTGATGCCGTGTTACAGGGGCAGAATTTTGTAGTGGAAACATCACTAGCCTGCGAGTTAGGAGGTTCTTACTCTGGTAGTGTAAGCCACTTGTTACTACTTTGAGAAAGCCCCAAAATGTATAGAATATATGTGGTTTGGGGTTCTCACTGAAGAACTTAAATAGCCTTCTTGGCTCAGCATTTGCTGAGGCCATGTTATTTCCAAGTCATACGTCTCTTGGGCTTATCTTCTCTATGAGCCTGAGGTCAAATGATTTATCTTCAGAAAACTACAAAGATGAGAGTCCTCCTGAAAAGCAAATTATTTCTAATTGCTATGAATCTCAGTGACTATTTAATCCTGCACTTAGCAAATAATTAAATCTTTTACAAGGATGTGAAGACTAGTTAGGACATTGAAAAAGGTGTAAATCAACATGTAAATATTGTATTTTGTGTGCAATTAGATCATTCCTATCTATCCTAAGCATCTTCTGTGTCACATTTCTTGGTCAGGGTCTTTTGCCTAAAACAAGCCAGAGAAAGGGAACAACTTCAATGAGGATTTCACTGTAATGTATTCAAACCATAAATGTGTGTCCTGCTGATGAAAATGGCACAATTATTAGTGCCAAAGAATTACCCTCATCAGGGAGAAAATCTCCAATAAAAATTGCCCAAATAGCATGTGAAATCAGAAAAAGATAAAAGGCTTTGAATAGATTTAGGTCAAAACATTTTCCAGTAATAAGTGGAAGCAGAATACTTCCTGCCTTTAGCCAGTAACCCAGGGCCTAACCGACACTTTGGTACAGTGTGAGAAACTGTAAATAATTTGAAGAAAAGTGCTGTCATCAATAGCCGAGAGTCAATAGTCAGGGCATCTGTGACACAAAAGGAAGCTATTTAAACCCCTCATTTTTAAAAGAGTAAATAAATAATACAGCAATGAACAGGGAAGACTGTAGGCCCTCACAGGTGTTATTTGCATTGTCCAAGCATTACTGAATCCTCCAGTGTTTTGAGACCCCCTTGCTTTAATATCTAAATGAAAGAACTCCAGACCCCAATCTCATAAAATGTGAGATGTCCAATGCCCTGCCAGATGTTTGAGAATTCCTGGAGTTGGGGAGGGTGCAGTGTATTTACTGCCCCAAGGATTGTTCCTGCTTCCAGCTCAGTTCTTGATCTCTCTCAGACTGACCCTGCTACCCTGCCAGGACTCAGAGCTGCTCCAACTCTCTCTGGTCTGCTTTCCTCCAAAACTTAAGCCTATTGCTCCTCTCCCAGACTGCATGTTCTGAGCAATAGTTATATAAGTTGTCTATGCAACTATACAAGTTGTCTTGTATAACTAGACAACTAGTTATACAAGTTGTCTATGGAAGATTGAGGGAAAACAAAGCAGAATTACAAAACCAATCAGAAAACAGCTTAATGCTGAACACCAGACCTCTGTGAGGTTAAAGTTTGCCTGTCATCTATCTCTGTAGGCCACAGATTCTCACCCTATTGCTGAGATCTGACTTATCCTACCTCAGGAAAACTGTCTCCAAATATTTTCCTTTGTGAATGCCCAGAAACATCACTTGTTTTCTTTGTTCATAAGAGGAGAACTTAAAATTCCTAGTACTTCACTATACAGAGCCATTTAACCCCTCTAAACAAAATTTCAGGAGCCGCCATTATGTCATGAACGTGGCTACCTCATGACTTCTCTCAAACTAAAGCATCCTCTAACCTGAGGCTCCATCCTTAGCACAAGACAACTGGCAGCACAGGGCAAGTTATTTAGATCATGGCTTTAGGATTAGGTGTTTAAGCATAAGTTACCTACGTCTGTGTGTGTGTGTGTGTGTGTGTGTGTGTGTGTAGGGGGTGGGAGTGGGGAGGATAAAGAAACTCCATTCTCTCTTTGTCAGAACAGACCCCACATGTGCCACATTTTGTTTTGTTTTTGTTGCTATTGCTCTCATTCTCCTCCTCCTCTCCTTTCTCTTCCCCTTCCTTTCCTTCACCCTTCTCTGGTCTTCCTTTCCTTCCTCCTCCTCTTCTTCCTCCTCTTCCTTCTATTCCTCTTTTATACCTCCTCTTTTTCTTATATTAACTTTGAGAACATTAATTCTAAAATAGATTCATGCTTTATTTTACTAAAGAAAGTCCAGAATCTCTAACCTGTCTTCAAGGCTGTCTGTAATAAGGGCTAGCCTGCCTTACTTCCCAATTAATTCCTTTGCACAGGCTGGGTTTTAACAAAATTGAATCATTTACAGATCTCTGATCTCTCCCACAGTGGAGGATCTGCTCATTCTCTTTATACCTGTATTAGTCAAGTTTCTCCAGAGAAACAGAACCAATAGGAGATAGACCTTTTATATCTATCTGTCTATCTATCTCTAGATAGAGTTACAGATCTATAGATTTATATCTGTACCTATAGAGAGACAGGGGAGGGAGGGAGGGAGAGAGACAGACGGAGAGAGAGAGAGAGACTCATGAGAAATTGGCTCATGCAATTATGGAGGCTGAGAAGTCCCATGATTTGCAATCTGAAAGCTGGACAGCCAGAATATCTAGTGGTGTAATTCAGTCTGAGCCCTTCTGAAGGCCTGAGAACCATGGGAGTCTGTGATGTAAATCTCAGCTGCAAGGCAGAAGATGAAATGAGATATCCCAGCCTAATCAGTGAGGCAGGAAAAAAGGGTCAAATTTTTTTCCCTCCCCTTTTGTCCTATTCAGACCTTCAAAGAATTGAATGATGCCCTATTTTATTGGGGAGGGCAATTTACTTTGCTGAGTCTACCAATCCAAATGCTAATCTCAACCAGAAACACCTTCACAGACATACTCAGAAACAATGTTTAATCTGGGCACTATGGCTGCTCGGGTTGACACACAAAATTAACCATCACAATACCAATTCCATATTTCCAAACCTAGGCTACTCTTGAAGGTTCAGTTCAGTACCACATTTTTCATTACTCAAGTGTAGATAATATCCCTACCTTGATCACCTTTCATGCACCCATATGGCTCTGTTTCATAAATACAGATGGTAGACCCCTTCAATCTGCTTTCCAATTCTGCTACTGTGAGTCAGATTATGGAGTCAGAAAGACCTGTATTTAAATTCCAACCCTGCTTCTTCCTTGTATTTGTTTGTGCATTTTTACTTTGGATAGACTATTTTACCTCTCTATGCCTCATTTAGCTCATCTGTAATTGAGGTTTAAGGAGTTGTGGGGAGGATAAAATAAAAGAACATACATGCATTCCTTAGCACAGTGCCCAGCACATAGAAAGAGCTCCATAAACACTTCCTATGTAACACTTTCTTCCAACATTTGAATAAGACTCTATGGTTCAAAAGCATTTTTTTCAGGTTTATTAACTCAAAATATCCTTGTGAAATAGGTAGAACAAATTTTTATGCGTGTTTCACAAATAAAGAAACAGGGTCTTAGAGAAAATGACCTTTTTACCTGTCCAAATTTACCTGGAGTCTAGCAAAAATTAAAAGCCAAGTTAACCGCCAGCCTCATTTGTTTCTGAACCTGCATTAACTTACAGATAAATTACATTCACCTGACCTGATCTTTGTTCTTTAAGGAGTCCCTCTCACAGAAATGTTCTACATATATAGAATAGAAAATATGGCTGCATCGGCTTCACTGCCACTGTTCAGGAGACTAAAATAGCCATGGAAGGAAGAAAGAAAGGTTTCATCTCTGGTTGTAAATTCCCCAGGGGGAAAAATAATTGAAGAACTGTTTATGATAGAAAACTATAATTAGGAGTAATAGGATGAAATTAAGGAAAGGGAAATAACAAGTTTATAATAAGGTTCCAGTATGAGGTATTCAAATTTAATTGTGTTTTTTAAGTAATGTCAGACTCCCAGATGCTGTAGCAATGAAGACTGTATACAAATGGGTACATAAATAAATGACTTTATAATCCACACAATCAAACTGGTGTGCGTGTAAGCCAAGCTGCCATTTTGCAACTGCACATTTAGAATCAGCATGGCAATATGCAAAAAAAAAAAAAAAAAAAAAAATCTCCTATTGGGCTAAGAATGCAATTGTTTCCTACTTCTCATAATTTACTAACAGGAATGGAAATATTCCTCCTATTACACACACACACACACACACACAGCGTCTTTAGCTATTAGATTTGCATAAGTTGTGATCCAATTTTTAGTTGAAGCATCACACACTAGGTGGTTAATTTATCTAATAGAATGCTACAATAAACCATTTCAAATGCATTGTTCAGACCCTCAGAGACCTGAGGAGTGAAGGAAAAAAATATTCATACTAATTTTTATGTCTCCTGCACTGCTACAGAGACAGAGTTAATAAAGTCATTCAAAACTAGTGCTGCAGGAAATGTGGGAACTTGGAGAGGATGCCCTGATTTTCTATTATTGGCTTCTCTGTGGAATCAAATTATTTGGAGTTCTTTGTTTTAAAGTCATTGTTTTTCATTAGACAAGCTGCTGCTGTTATCCAAAAGTTAATAGCGGGAATATGTCTGGCTGACACAACAAACACAGCCATAGTTCCAGAGTTATTAACGCCAGCAACAATTTGGGATACAATAAATGACTATTCACTGTGGCATTTACCACTCACACAATAGCAGGAGACTCTGCTGGTGATCCGTCTTCTGAAAAGAGAACATACACACATACGTGCATACACATGCACACTGAAACCATAATAGTCTCTTGCTGACGTCTACCAAATACATCATGGCAATTAAATGGAATGTTATAAGTGCAGAGTGTCAAAGTCTGACTCATGATATAAGAAGAGAAATTATGATACAAGCAAGTCTGGGAATTTGGAGGGCTTAAAGCAGCAGTGACAATTGTAATGTACTCCTCCAGATGCTAAGGACATATGCAAATAACTCACTAAAATGTTCGCAAAATTCTTTCAGTCTTTATATTTCCAGTGAGAATTGTGACATTGGTCATTAGTTCCAATGCTAACGTCGGTCAACTCCAGGCTAGCCCTGGTCCCATGCATCCTAATAGAATTTTACCTTTCTTAGAGATTCACAGGGTGCATTGGCATAGTAAAGTCTCCAAGGAGCTCTGTAATACATGGGCACAACATTTTTCCAAATTATTCATGTATTGAATTCTTTCTGGTTGATTTACTAATTAACATTCTGTATAATAGCATTTAATGAATATTAATTTGGAAACTAGGTCTTAATCCCCCTCCCTCCCTCATATACACAAACATATGTGGAGAATTTTCATGATTAAATAGAAATAATGCTGCTTCCCACATCCTTCCAAAATTAACCAGATGAGACTCAGATGCTCAAACGGTTGGAGAACTATAGCCACCTAACCCTTCTGCTGTGCATCCTTTCACTGAAGCACCAGTCTGGAGAGTTTGCTGGACTCACTTGGGTCTTTTGGGTGTCTCTTCTCATTCTGTTCTAGAAAACTTCTATTAACAAATGAATTTCCAAACTTTATCAATGTTGGGGTTTTATCTCTCCTTACTATAAAAGACCTCATGTATCATTATAACCAGGGCAACTAATGTGACAAATACAAACTTCTTGAGAGCAGCAGTGATTCATTTTATCACCAGAGCCTAGCCCAGTGCCTGTCACAAGGTCAAAACTTACTAATTGTGACTAAATTAAATGAAAACCACCAGGGCTTTTCAAAAATCTGTTAAGTGGGCTAGAATTGTGACCAGAGATTTTCTGACCAATGCATTCAAGGCTTATCTCTATTCCCCCAATTCCTAATTGCTTCATGCTCATCATCAATAAGCATTTATTCAGCAACCACATGAACAGATGAGGGCTCCACAGGGCAAGTTTAATTGACTTATTCCCTGCCCTTTCAGAGCAGACAGTCTCAATTTCTTTTCCTGATACAAGTGTATAACAATTCAGTTAGTAGAATGTGACAAATTGCTATCATAACTCTTATATACCTTTTCATATTTGGTAGTCCGTCTTTTCTCCTACCCTATCAGTTTCCCAAGCAGATCAGCACTTATTCAATACAGACTAAAAACATTCATAAACCAGATTGTTTAAAGCATGATTAGCTGTTTTCATTTTCTGGTTAACTAGAGATTGCATTCTTATCTGCTGGCCTGCTTTCTTGGAGACTGGATGGTTCCCTGAGTCATCATCCTATGCATCAGTTCTGTGCTGTGTGAGATGGAGAGCCTTAAGACTCTTAGGATGTCAGGAATGACAGCATCTTAGAAATTACCTAGTAGTAGTTGCAATGTCAGTGGTAACAGTTTCACCTCCTTACCTATATTTAAGCTTGTTAAGTTAAGAAGTATCTTCTCTTCATTTTGTCCTTCTCATCATTTCAACCAGCCTATGAGATTGGTAGAAAACAGATACAAGGAGAAGCAGTGATTTGCTCAAGACCACATAACACCAGAACTTGGCACAGATCTTTTGCCTCTGAGTCTAGCATTATTTTTTTATTGTCTGAAGAAGAAAGAGGAAAAGGGCAAAAAGGAGGAAGGGGAGGAGAAACAGGAGAGGGTGGAGGAGTTAACAGAGAAAAAGATAAAAGGAGAGAAGTACTTGACTCAAAGTATGCAGTTAACAAGTACTTTTAAATGAATAATAATAATTCTTACATGCATATAAACTTTTTATACTTCAGTTTCCTCATATTTAAAATGAATAATATTCTCATTTTATTGTTGGTTTGGTGACGATGTTGGTTTGGTGACGATTAAATGAATTAATATCCCCAAATTAACATATGTGTATATGTGTATACATAGATATCTTAGAATAGTGCTTGATACATAGTAATTACTCAAATAATGTCAACCATTATTAAATGCATACTACTTTACAGGTTACAAAAATTTTGAAAATATTATAATTAATCTTCTAAATAATTCTTTGAAATCAGTGATTATATCCTCAGTTTATAGATGAGCAAACTGAAACACCAAGTTTGACAGTATCCAAGCTGTGGTACCTGGATACCAGTTCACCCCACAGCTTCCTCCTTCAACTAGCCACAAATAGGAGAGAAGACTTCACAGCGTAAATGCATGTGTCCATGATCACACAGTTAATTTAGGGGCAGAGTTAGGCTATGTGTGTGCCAACCCTAGGACACAGCCTGGACACTGGTAACATCTTATTTTGTCTCTATCTTGATTATCAGCTTGCTATCTTGAGATTTTTCTCTTTCTCTTGAGGAGAATAGTTCAGAAAGAAATAATAATCCACTAAATGAATGATCCAGTTAATTGAACTCTAGCTAAGATTTCACTTTCTAATTATATCTTCATAGTAGAACATTTTATAAACATTAACTGTAAGAAGGAGACATGCTGGGAAGGAACTAGGCAACCAGCCTGAGCCTTCATTGCATTTGTAACAAACTCTGGCTGAAAGAAGCAGCTCCCCCATTCCCAGTTTGGAGCTCTGACTTTTTTTTTCTTTTTCTTTCTCTATTTTTGTTGCTTTAAAAACACTAGTATACCTTCTCAAGCCAGTTCGATCATAACCCAAGCTAATTCTCACCAAGAGGGAACAAAAAGAGCTGTAATTCCCAAAGTCCCTGTTAGTGCAAGCTTAAATTAAGCCATGACAGAAAACATGTCTCGTGCATATTCTTGTATGGGATGGATTGATCATGTGTGCTATGATGAGCTGTCCCTTTTCCTGTAGTTAGCAAGCACTTCCCCACTGGAAATTTGCTCATTGGATAGAATCTTCAGTCAATCAAATATAATGTAATCACAGTGTCATTATAGGTAACTTGAAATTAGAAAAGCCAAATTAAATTTTGACTCTACCTACATCTTTATCCCCTAAAAAGTTCACTTAAAACTTTTTGAGTTCCAGTTTCCCTATCCAAAAGCTGGGATAATGATACGTCCAGGGTTGTTTGGACCATGAAACAAGTTCATACATTAATGATACCCTGTCAGTTTTAAATACTGTTATTTACAGTTATTAAGCCAGTAGGTGTTGAATGTTGAATAGCTATTTCTGATTGTGAGGTGTTTGGCATAAGTTAATTCCAGTCTTTCCCTTTCAAAATCCCCAGGGCCTGGATCACCCTAGTGAACCTGGCTGCCAAAGGCTAGCAACTTCAGTCTCAAGTTCTGAAAGGGGCAAATGCTTTGAAGGATTTAGGGAAACTTTGTTTAACCTTGCAGTAAGATTAAGACCAAGCTCTCCAAAGTTGGTTCTCAGCCCTGTCAACATCTCTGCCTTTGTCTCTCTGTTTATTTTGTCCTGCTGGCCTGGACAAATAATACAAGGCATTTAGCTGTGTTAATTAAAAATACCAGCCAAGCAAGATGCTTAAGAATGTTGCTGCCAAAAGCACTCTCCAGTTTTAAAAAGCCAGATTGATTTAAGAGTTTTTAACCAAGTGCTCTATAAATTTCCTAGCCAACAGCCTGGTTCTGTGGAACACTAAGTAGGGGTTGAAAGCACAATGGTTTGCAGGATTCCTGGCATATGAAGGAGCCACAGGGAGAAGAGTAAGAATGAAGCTTAATGTCCTCAGGACAGTGAAGGATGGTTTAGGAGAAAACTGTTTGACAACAAAGAGAAATCAAGAATATTATTTCAAAGTCAGATGTAGAAAGTTTAGCTGTTATAACTTACTGTGGTCAAAAGGGAACTTTGGAAGGTACTGGGGCACTACTAAGTAGACTGCAAAGTTTCACTAGATGAGGCTAGTTGCTAGACATATAGAAATGAAGGCACTGCCTGACAATGAAAGTGTTTATTTACTGATGTCAGGCTTGTGAGAGCTACTGGAAAAAGAATGGAATATGGAACACTGTGGTTTTCGATCTGAAGAAAATAACACACTTCAGAGACCACCAGAGCAGCTGGTCATTCCATACAGTGAACCATGGTCCAGATGGTGGACCACGGTGAGAGTCCCAATCCTGAGCAAGGCACATGATGAGGCCTCTGGAAGCAGATGGTAACTTTGTGGTTCCAAATAACCTGTTCATAGTAACTATATCCAAAAAGTGGATGACAAGAGAGCAGGATCCAGTACCTTTCTCCTGAACTGTCAAATGGGGTGCATTTACACAGGGTGTCAGGGCATCAGCAGAGCTGGATTGGATTTAAAGTTGCTTCCGAATGCTCTGAAACATGAGGGACTTCTGTTTGTGTTTTGACATTACAATCTAAACTCTACTTTTTCAACATTGGAAGATACGAGGTCTCATGCTAATAAAATGCATGCTAATAAAATACTAAAAAACTGCAAAACTTATTGGGCTCCAGAAGCATCTATGAAGTTCAATTAAAATGCAGATGCCTAGGCCTCAGTACAAACCTACTGAATCAGAATCCACAAAAGTAGTGCCCAAGTGGCCATATATTTTCTTTTTAATGTTAATTTTTTAATTAAAAAAATTTGTTTTTCGGGCTTCCCTGGTGGCGCAGTGGTTGAGAGTCCGCCTGCCGATGCAGGGGACACAGGTTCGTGCCCTGGTCTGGGAAGATCCCACATGCCGCGGAGCGGCTGGGCCCGTGAGCCATGGCCGCTGAGCCTGTGCGTCCGGAGCCTGTGCTCCACAACGGGAGAGGCCACAGCAGTGAGAAGCCCGCGTAATGAAAAAAAATAATTTGTTTTTCATCCGTGTATACATGTCAAACCCAATCGCCCAATTCATCACACACCCCCATCCCCCTGCTGCTTTCCCCCATTGGTGTCCATACATTTGTTCTCTACATCTGTATCTCAACTTCTGTCCTGCAAACCGGTTCATCTGTACCATTTTTCTAGGTTCCACATATATGCGTTAATATACAATATTTGTTTTTCTCTTTCTGACTTACTTCACTCTGTATGACTGGCTCTAGATCCATCCATGTCTCAACAAATGATGCAATTTCATTCCTTTTTATGGCTGAGTAATATTCCATTGTATATAGGTACCACAACTTGTTTATCCATTCGTCTGTTGATGGACATTTAGGTTGCTTCCATGACCTGGCTATTGTAAATATTGCTGCAATGAATATTGGGGTGAATGTGTCTTTTTGAATTATGATTTTCTCTGGGTATATGCCCAGTAGTGGGATTGCTGAGTCATATGGTAATCCTACTTATAGTTTTTAAAGGAACCTCCATACTCTTCTCCATAGTGGCTGTATCAATTTACATTCCCACCAACAGTGTAAGAGTGTTCCCTTTTATCCACACCCTCTCCAGCATTTGTTGTTTGTAGATTTTCTGATGATGCCTGTTGCAACTGGTGTAAGGTGATACCTCATTGTAGTTTTGATTTGAATTTGTCTAATAATTAGTGATGTTGACCAGCTTTTCATGTGCTTCTTGGCCATCTGTGTGTCTTCTTTGGAGAAATGTCTATTTAGGTCTTCTGCCCATTTTTGGATTGGGTTGTTTGTTTTTTTGATATTGAGCTGCATGAGCTGTTTATATATTTTGCAGATTAATCCTTTGTCAGTTGATTCATTTGCAAATATTTTCTCCCATTCTGAGGGTTGTCTTTTGTCTTGTTTATAGTTTCCTTTGCTGTGCAAAAGCTTTTAAATTTCATTAGGTCCCCTTTGTTTATTTTTGTTTTTATTTACATTACTCTAGGAGGTGCATCAAAGAAGATCTTGCTGTGATTCATGTCAAAGAGTGTTCTTCCTATGGTTTCCCTCTAAGAGTTTTATAGTGTCTGGTCTTACATTTAGGTCTTTAATCCATTTTGAGTTTATTTTTGTGTATGGTGTTAGGGAGTGTTCTAATTTCATTCTTTTACATGTAGCTCTCCAGTTTTCCCAGCACCACTTCTTGAAGAGACTGTTTTCTCCATTGTATATCCTTGCCTCCTTTGTCATAGATTAGTTGACCATAGGTGTGTGGGTTTGCCTCTGGGCTTTCTATCTTGTTAGATTGATGTATATTTTTGTTTTTGTGCCAGCACTATATTGGCTTGATTACTGTAGCTTTGTAGTATAGTCTGAAGTCAGGGAGTCTGATTCCTCCAGCTCCGTTTTCTTCCCTCAAGACTGCTTTGGTTATTTGGGGTCTTTTGTGTCTCCATACAAATTTTAAGATTTTTGGTTCTAGTTCCGTAAAAAATGCCATTGGTAATTTGATAGGGATTGCATTGAATCTGTAGATTGCTTTCGGTAGTATAGTCATTTTTACAATACTGATTCCTCCAATCCAAGAACATGGTATATCTCTCCATCTGTTGGTATCATCTTTAATTTCTTTCATCAGCATCTTATAGTTTTCTGCATACAGGTCTTTTGTCTCCCTAGGTGGTTTATTCCTAGGTACTTTATTCTTTTTGTTGCAATGGTAAATGGGAATGTTTCCATAATTTCTCTTTCAGATTTTTTATCATTAGTGTATAGGAATGCAAGAGATTTCTGTTCATTAATTTTGTATCCTGCAACTTTCCCAAATTCATTGATTAGCTCTAGGAGTTTACTGGTGGCATCTTTAGGGTTCTCTATGTATAGTATCATGTCATCTGCAAACAGTGACAGTTTTATTTCTTCTTTTCCACTTTGTATTCCTTTTATTTCTTTTTCTTCTCTGATTGCCGTGGCTAGGACTTCCAAAACTATGTTGAATAATAGTGGTGAGATTGGACATCCTTGTCTTCCTCCTGATCTTAGAGGAAATGCTTTCAGTTTTTCACCATTGAGAATGAGGTTTGCTGAGGGTTTGCCATATATGGCCTTTATTATGTTGAGGTAGGTTCCTTCTTTGCCCACTTTCTGGAGAGTTTTTATCATTAATGGATGTTGAATTTTGTCAAAAGCTTTTTCTGCATCTATTGAGATGATCATATGATTTTTATTCTTCAATTTGTTAACATGGTGTATCACATTGATTGATTTCCGTATATTGAAGAATCACTGCATCCCTGGGATAAATCCCACTTCATCATGGTGTATGATCCTTTTAATGTGTTGTTGGATTCTGTTTGCTAGTATTTTGTTGAGGATTTTTGCATCTATATTCATCAGTGATCTTGGTCTGTAATTTTCCTTTTTTGTAGTATCTTTGTCTGGTTTTGGTATCAGGGTGATGGTGGCCTCATAGAATGAATTTAGGAGTGTTCCTTCCCCTGCAATTTTTTGGAAGAGTTTGAGCAGGATGGGTGTTAGCTCTTCTCTAAATGTTTCATATAATTCACCAGTGAAGCCATCTGGTCCTGGACTTTTGTTGGTTGGAACACTTTTAATCACGGTTTCAATTTCATAACTTGTGATTGGTCTGTTCATATTTTCTATTTCTTCCTGGTTCAGTCGTGGAAGGTTTTACCTTTCTAAGAATTTGTCCATTTCTTCCAGGTTGTCCATTTCATTGGCATAGAGTTGCTTGTAGTAGTCTCTTAGGATGCTTTGTATTTCTGCAGTGTCTGTTGTTAACTTCTCCTTTTTCATTTTTAATCTTATTGATTTGAGTCCTCTCCCTCTTTTCTTGATGAGTCTGGCTAATGGTTTATCAATTTTGTTTATCTTCTCAAAGAACCAGATTTTAGTTTTATTGATCTTTGCTAGTGTTTTCTTTGTTTTTATTTCATTTATTTCTGCTCTGATCTTGATGATTTCTTTCCTTCTGCTAACTTTGGGTTTTGTTTGTTCTTCTTTCTCTAGTTCCTTTAGAAGTAAGGCTAGATTGTTTGATATTGTTCTTGTTTCTTGAGATAGGCTTGTATAGCTATAAACTTCCCTCTTAGAACTGCTTTTGCTGCATCCCATAGGTTTTTGGTCATCTGATTTCCTTGTAATTTGTCTCTAGGTATTTTTTGATTTCCTCCTTGATTTCTTCAGTGATCTCTTGGTTATTTAGTAATGTACTGTTTAGCCTCTATGTGTTTGTGTTTTTTATGTTTTCTTCCCTGTAATTCATTTCTAATCTCATAGCATTGTGGTCAGAAAAGATGCTTGATATGATTTCAATTTTGTTAAATTTACTGAGGCTTGATTTGTGACCCAAGATGTGATCTATCCTGGACAATGTTCCATGCGCCCTTGAGAAGAAAGTGTAATCTGCTGGTTTTGGATGGAATGTCCTAGAAATATCAATTAAATCTATCTGGTCTATTGTGTCATTTAAAGCTTCTGTTTCCTTATTTATTTTCATTTTGGATGATCTGTCCATTGGTGTAAGTGAGGTGTTAAAGTCCCACACTATTATTGTGTTACTGTCAATTTCCTCTTTTATAGCTGTTAGTAGTTGCCTTACGTATTGAGGTGCTCTTATGTTGGGTCCATATATATTTATAGTTGTTATATATTCTTCTTGGATTGATCCCTTGATCATTATGTAGTGTCCTTCCTTGTCTCTTGTAACAGTCTGTATTTTAAAGTCTATTTTATCTGATATGTGTATTGTTACTCGAGCTTTCTTTTGATTTCTATTTGCATGGAATATCCTTTTCCATTCCGTCACTTTCAGTCTGTATTGCCCCTAGGTTTGAAGTGGGTCTCTTGTAGACAGCATATATATGGGTCTTGTTTTTGTATCCATTCAGCAAGTCTGTGTCTTTTGGTTGGAGAGTTTAAGGTAATTATTGATATGTATGTTCCTATGACCATTTTCTTAATTGTTTTGGGTTTGATTTTGTAGGTACTTTTCTTCTCTTGTGTTTCCCACTTAGAGAAGTTTCTTTAGCATTTGCTGTACTGCTGGTTTGGTGGTGCTGAATTCTCTTAGCTTTTGCTTGTCTTTAAAGCCTTGGATTTCTCCATCGAATATGAATGAGATCCTTGCGGGGTAGAGTAATCTTGGTTGTTAGGTTCTCCCTTTTCATCACTTTAAGTATATCATGCCACTCCCTTCTGGCTTGTAGAGTTTCTGCTGAGAAATCAGCTGTTAAGCTTATGGGAGTTCCCTTGTATATTATTTGCCATTTTTCCCTTGCTGCTTTCAATAATTTTTCTTTGTCTTTAATTTTTGCCTATTTGATTCTATGTGTCTTGGGATGTTTCTCCTTGGATTTATCCTGTATGGGACTCTCTGAGCTTCCTGGACTTGGGTGGCTGTTTCCTTTCCCATGTTAGGGAAGTTTTCAACTATAATCTCTTCAAACATTTTCTCTGGTCCTTTCTCTCTCTCTTCTCCTTCTGGGACCGCTATAATGTGAATGTTGTTGCATTTAATGTTGTCCCAGAGGTCTCTTAGGCTGTCTTCATTTGTTTTCATTCTTTTTTTCTTTATTCTGTTCCGCAGCAGTGAATTCCACCATTCTGTCTTCCAGGTCACTTATCTGTTCTTCTGCCTCAGTTATTCTGTTATTGATTCCTTCTAGTGTAGTTACCATTTCAGTTATTTTATTGTTCATCTCTGTTTGCTTGTTCTTTAATTCATCTAGATCTTTGTTAAACATTTCTTGCATCTTCTCGATCTTTGCCTCCATTCTTTTTCTGAGGTCCTGGATCATCTTCACTATCATTATTCTGAATTCTTTTTCTGGAAGGTTGCCTATCTCCACTTCATTTAGTTGTTTTTCTGGGGTTTTATCTTGTTCCTTCACCTGGTACATAGCCCTTTGCCTTTTCATCTTATCTATCTTTCTGTGAATGTGGTTTTTGTTCCACAGGCTGCAGAATTGTGGTTCTTCTTGCTTCTGCTCTCTGCCCTCTCCAGATAGCTATTTCTTTGGCACATTAGCAAAAGTTCAAAAGCTTGACAATATACTCTGTTGGCAAGGGTGTGGAGAAACAGTCCCTCTTTTGCATTGCTAGTGAGAATGCAAAAGGGTATAACCAACAACAACTCTGTCTATATGTCTTCATCAACCAAATGAGCAACACCAATGTGGGACCCAGGACCACTCACTCGGTGGAAGAACCCCAGGTTCAGGCAGGGGACAGGCAGAGTGCATGTAATATCTAGATATTGCTTGACACAGACAATGAGTCTGTCAGCGTTTTGATCTTGGAGTTCCCAGCCTCCAGAACTGTTCCTTTGTCAATCCGGACCAAATGACCAGGGTGGAGGAGGGGTTAGGGAGAGGTAGTGGGGGTGTGAAGCTTGATATATTGTTCTGTGGTTAGGGGTCCAGCAGAGACAGAGATGGGGGAAACCCTGATGGAGATTGTGGGGAGGAGTGCAAAGGAACACAAGGGAACATGGCCAGTGCTTTCCCTGTCCACTTAGGCACCGGGGAGCCTGCTGAACCCCCGGCCCTAATCCTCTGCCCTCAGAGCCTCCTTCCTGCTGGGCAGAACCCAAGCCCCGCCCCTACACCCCCACCCAGGGCCCCACCTCTACACTCGGAGACCCCCTCCAACACGCTGGGCCTCAACCCCACCCACACACCCTTACTCAGGGCCCTAACTCCAAACTCCAAAACCCCACACTCCAGAGGCCCTCCTTTCCCACTGCTGCCTCTCCCCTTCCGCACAGGTCCTCCCAAGTGGCCATATTTTTAAATAGTGCCACAGGTGATTTTGATGTTAACCCAAGGTTGGGAAGCATGGTGTTTATAGGTTTTTATTCCTTACACAATAATGTAAAGAGAATTCAGTGTAGTGGGTTCACATGAGAGTCTTTCATTCCAACAGTACTAGGTTTAAATTCATCAGTTGTGAAACTTGGCAAGTTACTTAACTTTAAAAAAAAACTGACATATAGTTGACTTACGATATTATAATAACTTCAGGTGTAAAACAGTAATTCAATATTTTTATAGATTATACTGCATACAAAGTTATTATAAAATATTGACTATGTTCCTTATTTTATACCTAGTAGTTTGTACCTCTTAATCCTCTTCATATATCTTGCCATTCCCCCCACCCTTCTCCCCTCTAAGAAACACTAGTTTGTTCTCTGTCTTTGAGTCTGTTTGGTTTTGTTACATTTGTTCTTTTGCTTTATCTTTTACATTCCACATATAAGTGAAATCATACTGTATTTGTGTTTGTCTGACTTATTTAACTAAGCATAATACCCTCCACGTGCATCCATGTAGTGAAAAATGACAAATTTATTTTTTTATGGCTGAGCAATATTCCATTGTACATATAATACCACAACTTCTTTATCTATTCATCTGTTGATGGATTCTTAGGTTGTTTTCATATCTTGGCTATTGTAAATAATTCTCTTACGAACATTGGGGTGCATGTATATTTTCAAATTAGTGTTTTGGTTTTCCTTAAATAAATCTGAGAAGTGGAACTGCTGAGTTGTAAAGCAGTTCTATTTTTAACTTGGTGGGGGGGACCTCCCAATGGTTTGCTATAGTGGCTCCACCAATTCACATTCCCATCAATAGTGCACAAGTGTTCCCTATTCTCCACATCCTCACCAACACTTATTATTTCTTGTCTTTTTGACAATAGCCATTTGACAGTGATATCTGACAATAATATCTATATAGATACCACTGGGGGTTTGATTCTCATTTCCCTGATAATGATTGATGTTGTGCATCTTTTCATATGCCTGTGCCTTCTGTATATCTTCTTTGGAAAAATGCCTACTCAGGTCCTCTGTATATATATATTTTAAATTGGGTTGTTTTCTTGATTGAGTTGTATGAGTTCTTAATACATTTTGGATATTATCCCCTTATCAGACATATTGTTCCCAAATATCTTCCCCCATTCAGTAGGTTGCCATTTTGTTTTGTTGGTGGTTTCCTTCTCTGTGCAAAGCTTTTAAGTTTGATTAGGTTACATTTGTTTATTTTTGCTTTTGTTTTCCTTTCCTGAGGAGACATATCCACAAAAATATTACTAAGACCAATGACAGTGAACATGGTGCCTATGTTTTCTTCTAGAAAATTTATGGTTTCAGATCTTACATTTAGGTCTTTAATCCATTTTGAGTTTATCTTTCTATGTGGTGTGAGAAACGTTCTAGTTATATTGTTTCACGTGTAGCTGCCCACTTTCCCAGCACCACTTACTGAGGAGACTGTCTTTTCTCCATTGTATATTATTGCCTTCTTTGTTGTAGGTTAATTGACCACATGTGCATGGGTTTATTTCTGGGCTCTCTATACTGTTCCATTGATCTATGTGTGTGTTTTTGTGCCAGTACCATATTGCTTTGCTTACAATAGCTTTGTAGTGTAGTCTGAACTTAGGGGAATGACACCTCCAACTTTGTTCTTTTTATCAGGATTTCTTTGGCTATTTAGAGTCTTTTGTGGTGCCATACAAATTTTAGTATTATTTGTTCTAGTTCTGTGAAAAATATCATGGGTATTTTGACAGGGATTGCATTAAATCTGTAGATTGCTTTAGGTAGTATGGACATTTCAAAAATATTATTCTTCCAAGCTATAAACACAGCATATCTTTTGATTTATTTGTATCGTCTTCAATTTTCTTCATCAATGTCTTACAATTTTCAGACTATATCTTTTACCTCCTTGGCTAAATTTATTCCTAGGTATTTTATTCTTTTGGATTCAATTGTAAATAGGATTTTTTTCTCTATTTCTCTTCCTGATAGTTTATTATTAGTGTATAGAAGTATAACAGATTTCTGTATATTAATCTTGTGTCCTACAACTTTACAGAATTCATTTATTAGTTCTAATAATGTTTGGTGAACTCTGTAGGGTTTTCTATATATAGTATCATGTCATCTGCAAATAGTAACAATTTTACTTTTTCCTTTCCAATTTATATGCCTTTTGTTTCTTTTCATTGTCTGATTTCTGTGGCTAGGACTTCCTGTACTATGTTAAATAGATGTGCTGAGAGTGGGCATCCTTATCTTGGTCTTGATCTTAAAGGAAAAGCTTTTAGCTTTTCACTGTTGAGTGTGATGTTAGCTGTGCATTTGTCATAAATGGTCTTTATTATGTTGAGGTATGTTTCCTCTAGGCCAACTTTTTGAGTTTTTATCGTGGATGGGTGTTGAATTTTGTCAAATGTTTTTTTCTATATCTATTGAGATGCGTCTTGTGAGTTTATCCCTTTTTTGTTAATGTGGTGTATCACATTGACTGATGTACAGATATTGAAACATCTTTGGATCCCTGGAATAAATCCCACCTGATCATGATATATGATCTTTTTTTACATATTGTCGAATTTTGTTTGCTAATATATTGTTGAGAAATTTTGCACCTATGCTCATGAGGGATATTGGCCTGTAATTTCCTTCTGTAGTGCCTTTGTCAGGTTTTGGATTAGGGTAATGCTGGCATTGTAAAATGAGCTTGGAAGTGTTCCCTCCTCTTCAATTTTTTGGATTAGTTTGATAAGGATGGGTATTAACTCCTTTTTAAATCCTTGGTAGAATTTCCTGTGAAGCCATCTGACTCTGGACTTTGGTTTGTTGGAAGTTTTTTGATTACTAGTTCAATTTCATTTCCAGTAATTTGTTCAGATTTTCTATGTTTTCCTAATTCAGTCTTAGAAGATTGTACATTTCTAGGAATTTACCCATTTCGTCTAGGCTGTCTAGTTTGTTAGCATATAACTTTTGTAATACTCCCTTATGATTGTTTGTGATTTCAATTGTAACTTCTCCTCCTTCATTTATAGCTTTATTTATTTGGGCCCTTTTTTTCCCTTAATGAGCCTGGCTAAAGGTTTATCAATTTTGTTTATCTTTTCAAAAAATCAGCTCTTTAATTGATTTTTTCTATTGTTTTTTTTGGGGGGGGGTTCTATTTTATTTATTTCCACTCTATTATTTACTTCCTTCTGCTAACTTTGGGCTTTGTTTTCTTTTTTTCTAATTCCCTTAGGTGTAAGGTTAGGTTTTTAGTTAAGATTTTTCTTGTTTCTTGACATAGTCCTGTATTACTAGAAACTTCCCTCTTAGAACTGCTTTGGCTGCATTCCATACATTTTGGAAGTTGTGTTTTTATTTTCATTTTCCTCGAGGTATTTTCTGATTTCCTCTTTGATTTCTTTGTTCACCCACTTTTTTTAGCAGCATGTTGTTTCCTCTCCAGGTGTTTGTGTTTCTTCCAGTTATCCTTCTGTAGTTGATTTCTAGTTTCATACAGTTGTGGTTGGAAAAGATGCTTGATATGATTTCAGTCTTCTTAAATTTATTCACACTTGTTTAGTGGCTTAGTATGTGCTCTCTCTTAGAGAATGTTCCATGTGCATTTGAAAGAAATGTATATTCTGCTGTTTTCAGAGTAAAATGTTATATATATATAATATATATTAATATATATTATATATACTATATATATTATATATATAGTATATATAATATATATATTATATATATATTATATATACTATATATATATATAATCATCCAGCTGCCTAACGCGTCAGTTAAGTCCAATGATTCCTTATTGATTCTCTGTCTGGACAATCTAATCACTGATGTAAGTTGGATTAAAATCCCCTCCTATTTTTGTATTTCTGTTAATTTCTCTCTTTAAATCTTTAATATTTGCTCTATATATTTAGGTGCTCCAATATTAAGTGCATATTTGTTTACAAATGTTATATCCTCTTCTTGGATTGACCCCTTTATCATATGATGCCCTTCTTTGTCATTTGTTATAAACTTTGTCCATCTCCTCACTTTCAGTCTCTGTGTGTTTTTAGGTCTGAAGTGAGTCTCTTGTAGCAGCATATCGATGGGTCTTGTTTTTTTAATTTATACATCTATCTTTGGTTGAAGCATTTAGTCCATTTACATTTAAGGTATTATTGATAGTTATGTACCTATTGCCATTTTGTTACCAGTTTTCTGGCTGTTTTTGTAGTTCCTCTCAGTTCTTTTCTTTTTTCTTTTTTTTAGTTTATTATCTTGTGGTTTGATGATTTTATTTAATATTAGCTTTGGGTTATTTCCTCTTTGTTTTTTGTTTATCTATTATAGGTTTTTGATTTGTGGTTACCTGAGGTTCATATATATCTCTCTATTTATCTATCTACCATTTGTTTTAAACTCATAGTCATTTAAGTTCAAACACATTCGAAAAGATCTACATATTTTACTCCTCCCACTATGTTGTATGTTTTGTTGTCATGTTACATTTTTATGTGTATTCCTTAACTGTTTATTGTAATTATTGTTGATTTTACAATTATTTGTCTTTTAACCTTTTATACTAACTTATTTAAGTGGTTGATCCATTACTTTTACTATATATTTACCTTTACCAGTGAGATTTTTTCCATCATGTATTCTTTTATTTCTTATTATGATATTTTAACATTTCTTGTGAGGTCAGTTTAGTGGTGATGAACTCTTAGTTTTTGCTTGTTTGGGAAGTTTTCAGCCACAATTTCACCAAGTACATTTTCAACAGTTCTCTCTCTTCTCCTTCGGGGGCCCCTATGATGCAAATATTAGTACACTTGATGTTGTCCCAGAGGTCAGTTAAACTATTGTCATTTTTTTTTTCTTTTGCTGTTCTGTTTGGGTGATTACCATTATTTTATCTATCAGGTCACTTATGTGTTCTTCTGCACAAACTAACCTGAGGTTAATTCCTTCTAGTGTATTTTTCATTTTAGCTATTGTATTCTTAATCTCTGATTTGTCATTTTTTATATTTTCTAGTTCTTTGTTGAATTTCTATGTTCCTCTATTCTCTTCCTGAGTTCAGTGAGCATTTTTATGACTGTTGCTTTGAACTCTTTATCTTGTTCTTTTGTTGGGAATATTCCTCTGCCTTCTCATTTTTTTGACTTTGTCACTATGAAATTAGGTGAAACAGTCACCTATCCCAGTCTTGAAGGTATGTTCTTGTATGGGAGTGTCCCTATGCAATTTGCATGTGCTCAGTGGCTTTGTAGGAGAGCTGGGTTCCAAGTGAGTGTGGGCTGCATTTTCTCCTGGAGTGTGCTGGCTGTCACTGCCATCATGGGGGGTAGAATTGGAGCCATAAGGGCTAGAGCTGGAGCTCAGTGCAAGCCAATACTTCTCCCAGGTGTGATGGTTGTTGCCGCTTGGCCAGGAGCAAGGCCAGGGCCTGAGTGCCTGAAGCTGTAGTCCTGAACAAGCTTTGCTTCTTTCCTGCTTGATGGTGGTCTTTGCCTTGGCTGGAGGCTGGGCCAGGGCCCAAATGGCTGGAGCAGGATCGTGGTGTGAGCCTTGGCTTCTCCTAAGGAAAAATGGCAGTTGCTGGAGCAAGGCTGTGGCTGGAGCCCGGTGTGGGCTGGGTGGCATGCTGGGGGTGTCCCAGCAGTCCAGCCAGAACACCAAGCAGTTTTCAATCTGCTGACTCTGTGTTGGGACTGCAAGCAAGCAAGTCTGTGTGCATGTTCTTCAAGAGTAGTCTTAGTTTCCTACAGTCCTCTAGCAAGGCTGACTGGTTTTCCAACAAACCAAGAGGGCTCAAGTTCCTGGTGCCAGACCCCAGAGCTGGGGTGCCTAATGTGGAGCTTAAATCCCTCACTCCTTAGGGAGGATGCCAGAGCCTTTGAGATCCCACTCGTCTTTTGGGTCACCCAACAGAGGTGTGAATCCTATTCCTCCCCTCCTACCAGACTCCATAAAGTTCTTTCTTTACAACCTCGGCTGTAGAAGAGCCATTCTGCTAGTCTTCAAGTCATTTTCAGAGAGAGTTGTTTTATATATAGTTTTAGTTTTGATGAGTTCTTCGAGGGAGGCGAGCTCAGGGTCTTCCTACTCTGACATCTTGATCTGTCCCTGTTAATCAACCTTTTTAATCCTCAGATTCCTCAAATGAAAATAGGGATATGACAGTAGCTCCACATAACATTGATATGCATATTATTAAATTATTTCACATATTTTGAAAGCTTAGTCTAGGGTCTGGCACATAGCAGCACTATAAAAATGGAGGTATTATTTGCTAATGTAGTATTAGCTCTTTGTTCTCTTTAGGGCACATTCATAATGCAAACATCCCTAAGAAATGTAAAATGTTAAAAAGAGGCAGAATACAATAGTGGAAAGAATAAAGGCAGAATCTGGATTGTAGTTCTCACTCCACTACTCTCTTATCCTAGGTAAGAAATTTAAATTCCTGACCTTTAATTTCTTCATTAGTTAATAGTCTAATAAATTACAGAGTGATTCAAAGACAGTGATGATCTGATTTTGAACGTCCCAACCTATGAATGGCTTTTACATTTTTAAAGCATTACTTAAAAAGAAAATAAAAGACAAAGAAAAAAGAGTGACATTACATATGGCCCACAAAGCCTACTATATTTACTGTGATTTGTTTTTTTAAAGAAAACATTTGCTGACCTCTGGCCCTAAAGCTGCGTTTCTCAAACTTTTAATGTACATGTAAATCATCTAGACATCTCTTTAAGATGCATTCTTATTCAAGTCTGGGGTTGGGCCTGGGAGTCTGCATTTCTAACATGCTACTAGGTGATGCTGATGCTACTTACTCAGGGACTACGTGTTGTGTATCAAGGGCAGGGCTATTTGGATTTAATTGGTATGTGGCAGGGCCTGGGCTTTTCTAAGCTCAGGTGATCATAATGTAAGCAATGGCCTAGAACTGCTGAGCTTCTTAGAAGCATCTGAGCCAAATTGGTCCAATCAGCTGTCATCTTAGAAAACAGAATCAAGTCTCTGGGAATGGGATCCAAGACAAGTAAGATCTTCTGGTAGAAACGAAGAGAATGGAAGAAAGAAGAAGAGGTTTGTCTGTTAATAGTCTGTGCATAAAATGCAGCTGGTTAGTTCCTGAATTTTGATGGCCAAAAACTTTTGTCTAAGTTCCTATCTGTTCCTTATTTTAGTAGCCTTGGTTCTTTATTATTATGTTTTCATTTGAGGACCTCTTTTTTGATTTATCACTTTGCACTTTCCTGGACCTAAAGTATCTGCATGTGTTCTCTGCATTGTCTGAACATGCTGAACTTGACTTCTGGTTCACCTGAATTGAAAAATTATCAGTTTCTTCTGTTGAACTTAATTCACGGCCCTTACTCCATATTGGAAATACGGAATGATGGAATCTTAAATGTAAGAGCTGGAAAAGGATCCAAAAGATTACCTCATAGTAGTAACATGCAAAACAATCTTTACTTCTATTTCTATCTTGCCCTCTCACTTTCCCTCTCCTGTAGCCATACATTATGAAACAAGACAAGTTAATATAATTAGCATTTAATTGTATCAACTGAAGGCTCAATTATTATCTCCCTAATATCAATCAGATGAATAGAATTATTGACAGTGAAAAAGCCACCTTCTGTTTTAGTATCCAAGAGAAAAAATGTTTAAAAAGTGTTAGCTCTGATATATCACACATTTATATATTTGCCAAAGTTTTTCAGTATAACTTGGCATTAGTAGGTGGAACCTATTTGGATAGGGTCTTCAGGCCTGCTGGCAATTTTACAGAAGTGGAACTATTCTGGAATTTTGTGATTTTAGGCATTTACTTTTATGGCCCTTTGATTGACCAAGTTAAGCCTGACATGAAACATAATGTCACCAGCCTAAAGAATTTGGAAATAGTGACAGTGATCAGGCAAACTCTGACAGAACATTTCTCTGGTGGCTGGGAAGAAACACAGCATAATAGAGGTGACCCTTCAGCAGTGTAAAGGGAGATGCCATGGTGTTATCAAAAAGAAAACAATTTGATTCAAGCTCCAACCCTCAAAGCATGTTTAACCCAAGCAGTGTCAACTGTAACCAGAACCTACTGCCCAGACGGAGGCAGTGTGGCTGTGAAACAAATGGATCAGTGGCCCAGGCCTCCCAATGCCAGCTTTTAATTTACAGTCAGCAAACATTTTATTTTACTGCCTTGAGCCCCCCTGTATAATAGCTACTAATTTATATATACCACAGATGAAGTTGAAACTCCAGTAAACGTTATCATTGTCTTGGAGTTGAAACTCCAGTAAACGTTATCATAGATTGTCTTCTGTTGTCACCAGACAAAAATGATGGTCTCTGTCCACTGGGTGAAAGGTTTTTTGTTTTTTTTTTTTTCCGGTAAATAGATCAATGGTCCCAGCCCATGTGTAGTGTACTCAAAGGCCATTCCAAAATAACCTTGAACTGTTAACACATTTTGGAATGGGTCTATTGATAACCCAAATGTGATGTGACGTATTGTCAACACAGATGTGATGCATGCCTTACAAGTTAAAAAAAAAGAAAAAGAAACAAAATCAGCAAATCCATGCTATGCTGTAGTGTGAGTCCTGACAGTTGGCTTTTCTCTTTGCAATGCATGTGTCTGACTTAATCTTTAATTGCCATGCATCTACTTCAAAGAGGCATCCACTTCAAATATGGATACCTCTAATAAACACGTTGCCAGCCACATCATTATGAAGAGTCAGTTCCTACCCTCCCAGCTCCCACACTCTTTTGTTTTGGTTGATTTCCATAACTGACCTTTGAGACCACTGCTTTAAATTCACCAATAAAGAGTGAGCCCAAAAACCCTAGGCCCCCGCCCTGGACCTCAATAAGAGCAGAACCCCAGGTTCTTCCTCTCTTTCCCTCTCTTTCCCCCTTCCCCCCCCATTTCTCCCTCTCCCCACTCACAACCTTGCTGTGTGGTCCCAGGTATGCCATGTAAGTTCCAGGATCTGTAACTAATCAACATTTTTTTCAAGGTTTCCCGATGGCTATTGCTGAGGATGTCTTGCAATCATAATAAGAACCATAGGGACTGGTCTAGGCAACACTCGTTATCAATGGGCTGAGACCAGCACAAAACAGAAATGTTTGGGCCTAAAGAACTTAACTTATGGTTTAGAAAAGGAAAAACATTCAGGACAGATTTGGGGAAGCGCTAGTGTTTTTGTATTTTGCTTTTATTTTTAATCTTGATAAACCAGAGTCACAAAAAATCTTTTGAATAGCCCCCAAATTTGGCTTTATAGATGGACAGCACTCACTGATCATTAGTTAAGTACGTGCATGTTTGTAAAAACCAGTGAGAACACGTGTGTTTGTGCTTGTGTCTAAAGTTAAGTTTTGCCTTTAATGGAGCATAAGAGATCAGAGAAGTCACATGTGCTTTCAAGCGTTCAATAAGCAGAATTCGAACCTTAACAAATTCATTTATTATAAAAGTTAGAGAGTGCTGAGAATACATACTTGTCCCATCACATGAGATCTTCCATATTTGATCTTTGTGAACTTTAATATGGGAACATTATATGTACCTCACCACGCAATATTAAGGCTTAAAATGAAACTCCCTGATTCCTGGCTTGAAAAACACATCCCATTTTAAGCAATTTTCATTACATACAGCATATACCCTTATTGGATTCTGCCTGGCTCTGTCCAGAGTGGAATTTGGGGAAGCCAGTGGGACTTGGTCAGTATCCTTTCTCGCCTTCTGAAAGTCCACCGGCCCATAAGCCTCACTACCCTAAGAGCAACTCCAGTCAACAGGTAGGGCAGCAGTCCCCAACCTTTTGGCACCAGGGACCGGTTTCGTGGAAAGCAATTTGTCCACCGACTTGGGGGTGGGGTGGGTGGTTTCGGGATGATTCAAATGCGTTGATTTACTGTGCACTTTATTTCTATTATTATTACATTGTAATATATAATGAAATAATTATACAATTTACCATTGTGCAGAACCCAGTGGAAGCCCTGAGCTTACTTTCACTTGCCACTTACTGATAGGGTTTTGATATGAGTCTGCAAGCAATTGATTTATTATGATCTCTGTGCAGTCAGACCTCTTTACTAATGATAATCTGTATTTGTAACTGCTCCCCAGCACTAACATTACTGCCTCAGCTCCACCTCAGACCATCAGGCATTAGATTCTCATAAGGAGTGCACAATGTAGATCCCTCGCATGCGCAGTTCACAGTAGGGTTTGTGCTCCTATGAGAATCTAATGCCGCTGGTTATCTGACAGGAAGCGGAGCTCAGATGGTAATGCAAGAGATGGGGAGTGGCTGTAAATACAGATGAGGCTTTGCTCGCTTGCCTACCGCTCACCTCCTGCTGTGCGGCCCGGTTCCCAACAGGCCATGGACTGGTACGAATCCATGGCCCGGGTGTTGGGGACCCCTGAGGTAGGGGCAGGGAGTAGACAGTTTCAGCTGCCCAGAGGTGGAGCTGGAAGAGGAGCAGGATGAGAGCAGTGCTATTCTGCATCCAGTTAAGGAAGAAATGTGTCTCTTATGCCAGCAAATATAACTTTTGTCATTTAATCTCCATGTGCCTCAATTTTCTCATCTCTAAAATAGGGAAAATGATAATGTCTTCCTCGGAGTTGCATTATGACCATTAAATGAGTTAATATCTGCTAAGCAAGTAGAACAATGCCTGGGACTCAACTGAATAAGCCAGAGGCCAATTTTTCTATTGCTATGTACCCATGGCAATTTGTCCTAAGTCACACAATTAGTAAGAGATTGGAACAAGAACTTGAATCTAGATTTCTCAACCTCCATAGCCCAGGACTCTGCTCTTTCAAATTCTTTTCTCTGCACTTTGGTATTTATTGGAACTGTGAATTGGTGAGGAGAGATAGCTTCTTTGTTTGCAGCCAGGTTTAGCAGGCACACAAGCCATTTGCAGAGAGGGTCAGAACAACTCACAAGCCCAGTTCAGCAGAAAACCCTTGCAGTTACCTGCAGTTTCACTAGTCACAGTCAGAAGCTTGCCCCAACCATCTCGGTCACTGAAAGTGTTTTGAGAAGGAAGGAGCTAAACCCACTGTAATATTGTCTTAAAGAGGGCACCAAATAAAGCAGCTCAATAGAAACAGTTTTAAAACCTTAATCTTGTCTAAATTGAGATCAGTCTGTTCATTGTGGGCATCAAACCTAATGAGGCAGTTAGAGGTGACTAATCCAATGCAGAAGTTTCCCTTCATGCCTCCCCACTGTGGTGAAGCCCACACTGCTGTTATATAAAAGGCTGCTTGTGACACAGCTGAGACACCTGCTGAACACACCTGTACCAGCTCATCAGGGTTCATGTGTAATGTGTCTGTACAAAGGTTGTAACACCAGGATGAGCAGAGAGACCCCTGGACAATCCAGTGTCACTCTCTAGCCAAGGGAGAAAATGCCAATGGGACGAATGGTGACCAACAGATTTAAGGCAAAGCTTTTCCCTCCATAATAATGTTGGGTCATTATGAGTCTTGTGTTTCTAGATCTGGACTTTTTCCTAGGAGACAGTTGACAAGACAATGAACATAAAAACTAGGAGGTCTGAGTTTCCTTGAGATTCTGGAAAGGAAGAGACAAGAGCGTGCTGTGCTCAGAAGGAGACATAGTGTTATGAGGCACTGAAGAACTTTTAAATTAAAGAGATTTCCTGGTTCTGTTCATGCTTCAGAGCAAAAACTGCTCATGCACCCCTAAAGCTTGAATATTCCTCAATAAAGGGAAGAGCATTAGGTTTATGGATAAGGTTAACAAGGTTTTTAGAATAAAGTTGCCCAAAAACTCTGTCTGAAAGCAATCAACTCACTTAGCATTTAATATGGGCATTGTTACATGGAGTTTCATGAAAATTAAGTATGTTAATATTGTTTGGTGGCAAGAAAATATATCATGCTTTTCAGATATTCCCAAGAGTGCTCAGAAAGGAAAATTTGCTGCTGCTTGGCAATATTGCAGAAAGCTAATTACCCAAGAGAGGACTGATGAAAGCCTGCATAGAGTGTTGTTCTTCACATGCTTTTGCAAAGGTGAGACTTTGGCTTGCAGTTTTCCTTAAACCTCTGTGCCTTCATGTATGCTCTTCCCTGGACTGAGGATGTCACTTGCGCTTGTCACTAGTTTTTCTTAAAAATGCCTACTTATGTTTTAAGACTCAGCTCAATTGTTACTTTTGCTATGAAGCCTTTTATGACTCCCCTCTGCAAAATGAGTCAATGCTTTGGCTCCACAAATTTACACAATCATGGCATTGTTAATATTCCATCACATTTATTATTTAAATATCTAGTCCTGCTGATAGATTAGTAATACCTTCCTGGTGAGGGACAATATCTTACTTTCTTTGCATCTACAATATGTAATAATTCCTAGAATTTAGATCTCATTAGTTGCTTTGAAAGAAGGGAGGAACAGAGTAAGGGAGGGATGAAAGGAAAGCCTATCATTGTCTAACAAGGTAGGTGAATTCCATAATCCTAGAAATTAAAAATATTATGGAGAGGAAGAGTATGAGACACAGAGTCAGAGAAAACAAGCTTAAATTCCAGTTTTTTTCACTCACTATCTGTGACTTTGGGCAAAGTTCTAAACCTAAGGTTTTTTTAGTAAAATTACAAGAGTATTAACATTAAACGAAATAATATATAGAGAACAAAAAGCACAAGACATGTAGTAGTTACTCTAAGGTTTAATTATCGAATACTGGTTGAATAAATTGTAGACTAATTGCTTTTTAAAATTCTGAACAAAATAAAACACACTTGGCAAAGACTCAGAATTTCTGCGTATCAAGATAATTTTCTTGCAAATATCCATTTATCTTTGTACTGCTAAAGCAATGGTAACAGCAAATTTTCTTGTTGATAGAATGCCTCCCAAAGAGTTTACATGACACACTGACTTTTCTTGCCAGAATTAATTTTAGAGGGTAAGACTTTTTTTTTTTAGTCTGTTTAGTCCATGAAAGTACATTGTCCACATAAGAATCTTTATAGGCTCATAAGTAAAGCAGAAGCCCATATTTAAGCAATTAACCATAAAAATAAAAAAGATGATCAGAAACACAATGAATGGAGTTGGCAATCTGCCCTGTCCACACCGCAGAAATCCAATTTGTCTTTAGCTGCATCTCCAGGAGTTCTCACTTTTGTCACACTACTCTTAGTATATATTTCCTCAAGACTCCCATGGTCAATCTGCTCTGCTTACAAGAGCAGGAGACAGATCCCCCTTCACCCTTTCTTTTCACACACTGCCTTCAACACCCATGCCAAGAAGATGCCAGTAGAAAAGGAGAGCAACAAAAGGGGAAGTGTATTTAATAGCATAACCTTGTCCCACCTAACTGTGTGAGTAGCCACTTACTTCTAACCCACATCTTCAATTCCAATCAATCCAGTTAACCTCTCCTCTCCTTTATACCTTCACATTGCATGCTCAGTTTCTTGTTCCTTTTCTTTGAACCTTTGTTACCACTATTCTCTCTGAAATATTCTCTGTTCTCCTTGTTCTTGCCCATCCTTCAAGACCCAACCCAAGATCCACCTATCTCTGAAGCCTCTCCTGCTGACTATGGCCTGCATCATGCAATTCCTCCCTAACTCTTGTCCCAAGTTCACATACATACCAAACAATAGACACCATAATCAAGTTAATCTTCTCTAACCATGCTTATTACACCTTACCACTTATAGTAAACGCTTTGTGGCTTATCTTCTCCATTATGCTGTTTGTATACTCTTAGAAAAACAAATTCAATTTTAGCATATGGGCAGGCACTCAGAAAATAATTGATTTTTCGCTGATTGAAGAATCTTCCGTCACTCATCTCTGAAGGAAGAATAACAATCCTTGACTAGAGGAGACCTCACCTAAATACATGCATACTATATATATACACATACGTACATGAATTTCTCAGGAGAACAAAGCATAGATTACAAAACATCTAGGTTCAAATCCAAATTCTATTATTTACTAGATTTGTAGCCTTGAAAAAATTACTTTTAACCTTTGCTTTCCAATCTTAAATGAGAAAATAATACCTGCAAAGAAGCCATTTCCATCAGTATAAAATGAAGATAATAATAGTACCTACCTCATAAGTTTAATGGTGAGGATTTAATGAGAAAAATGGAATAAAATGAAATATTTTAGAATTGTGCTGGGCACATAGTAGGTGTTCAATAATTTTACTATTATCATTATTATTATGGTGATGAATAAGTGTGTAATATGTATAAAGCATCTAACATTTTATTTGGCACATGATAGATCCTCAATAATAAATAGTAATAAATAGTAATTCCTTACCTTCTGCGTTTCTCCTTAGGTGTTCCCTTTCCTTCTAAAATTTGAGAACTCTAGTAGGTTTTTACAGTTAACATTGTGAGTGAACTTACAGTGAATCTTTTCACATCATTTCCTCAGCAGGAAAATGGCTGATGCATTATTGATCTCTCTTAATAAGCTGAAGACTGACTCTACAATGCTAGGAAAAGAAGGTGTACCAAATAAAGTCCATTCATTTGTTCTACAATATTGATGGAATAACTATTTACACCAGACATCATTTCAATACTGGAAGCATAGCAGAGAATAAGACAAGCATGCTATATGTATTGAGTTCACATTTTAGTAGAAGAGAAACACAGTAATCAAATAATCAGAAGAATAACAATTCCAGAAGTTGACAAAGATAATGAATAAGAGAAATAAGGCAACGTATCCTAGTGAGACTAGAGAGGGTGGAATAAATAAGCTATAGCAATCATGGCAGCCCTTCCTGGGAAGTTGACATTTGAACCAAGACCTGAATGATGAGAGTATATATATATGCAACAATTTAAGGAAGTAATGATCCAGAAGGAGGGAAAATACAGTGCAAAAACCCTAGGCAAGAAAAGTGTTGAGCTCACATTATTGGTCTAATGATAAATTGACAAAGAGCACGTCAAAGATGACAATGATTACACTCCATGGGTATATGAGCTTTGGGTAGTTTTCATCAAGCCTTGAGCTCTGGCTATGAATCTGCTCCTGGCAAGGGAATATTATATGTTAGTTCACACTGTGTTTTTTGCAAACTCACCATTCATGGCATGTTACCAAATTATTTCTATTAGACAGATGAACATAAAGCTCTTCTTTTTATAGCCAATCTCTCTCCTTTAGGACAGAGTGCTGTAAGCCCACATTTCCTTATTCAGCAAGATTTCCCACCCAAGGCCTTATTTTCAGAATTACATCAATAATCATTTTCCTGTGATGGCCCATATCATATTTGGGATTTAATTCATTGGTATTTTTATAGCTGATTAAACTTGTCATTCTGCTAAATTTTAGCTATTATGTGTCAACAGTTTTGTCTACATTAATAACGTCCCAATGCAAAGGTGCCATAATTAAGAATTTTGTTTTGACAGAATTGTTGCAGTACTGGTACTTAGAAGGAGAAAAGAAAAGTATGGAGTAAAAAAGCAATTTATATTCCTAATGTTTAATGTTTATGTGTGGAGTGGACACTAAATACCTGTATACACAATGCTCTGCAAAGAAGGATTGGAATCGCCTGCTGTAATATTTTATAGTTATCAGGTATAAAGTAGCTCTTATAAAATATTCATACAATTAATTTTCCACCTTAAAAAAATAAAAGGCTTTCTTCAAAGCCAAGGTCTAAAAATATTAGTGAAAATTAGAGTTATTTAACATTTATTGATTTGTTAGTACATGGATGGATAATTAAGCTACAACAAAAGTTATTTAATACATACTATGGTTAAGGTACTACATCACATACTTTAAGGGATTAAGAAAAAAATTAGCTATATATCCTTCCTGCTGTGGAAGGCCATAGTATAGAAGATGTAAGATATACACCTGAAGGACTACAAACCATTGACCAGAAAGTGATTTCTTACCAGAGAGAGTCAAGTAAAATATTATGATAGGTTAGAGTTAGGACTGATTAGGTTTCATAGAAAACATGGCATTTGAACAGAACATTTAATGAAAACAATTATTTTGTTCATCATGAAAAAAGTATAGAAGCTGGAAAATATAAAGATGGAATACATGAGTTAATTCTGCAGGATTATACTGAAAAATTCATTAGTAGAATAACATGAAATAAAGATGGAAAAGAGGGTGGAATTTTTTTTTGCATTTTGATAATGTTACTTTTTTTACATCTTTATTGGAGTATAATTGCTTTACAATGGTGTATTAGTTTCTGCTTTATAACAAAGTGTATCAGTTATACATATGTTCCCATATCTCTTCCCTCTTGCGTCTCCCTCCCTCCCACCCTCCCTATCCCACCCCTCCAGGTGGTCACAAAGCACCGAGCTGATCTCCCTGTGCTATATGGCTGCTTCCACTAGCTATCTACCTTACGTTTGGTAGTGTATATATGTCCATGCCTCTCTCGCTTTGTCACAGCTTACCCTTCCCCCTCCCCATATCCTCAAGTCCATGCTCTAGTAGGTCTGGGTCTTTATTCCTGTCTTACCCCTAGGTTCTTCATGACATTTTTTTCCTTAAATTCCATATATATGTGTTAGCATATGGTATTTGTCTTTCTCTTTCTGACTTACTTCACTCTGTATGACAGACTCTAGGTCTAACCACCTCATTACAAATAGCTCAATTTCGTTTCTTTTTATGGCTGAGTAATATTCCATTGTATATATGTGCCACATCTTCTTTATCCATTCATCCGATGATGGACACTTAGGTTGTTTCCATCTCCGGGCTATTGTAAACAGAGCTGCAATGAACATTTTGGTACATGACTCTTTTTGAATTATGGTTTTCTCAGGGTATATGCCCAGTAGTGGGATTGCTGGGTCATATGGTAGTTCTATTTGTAGTTTTTTAAGGAACCTCCATACTGTTCTCCATAGTGGCTGTACCAGTTTACATTCCCATTAACAGTGTAGGAGGGTTCCCTTTTCTCCACACCCTCTCCAGCATTTATTGTTTCTAGATTTTTTGATGATGGCCATTCTGACTGGTGTGAGATGCTATCTCATTGTAGTTTTGATTTGCATTTCTCTAATGATTAATGATGTTGAGCATTCTTTCATGTGTTTGTTAGCAGTCTGTTTATCTTCTTTGGAGAAATGTCTATTTAGGTCTTCTGCCCATTTTTGGATTGGGTTGTTTGTTTTTTTGTTATTGAGCTGCATGAGCTGCTTATAAATTTTGGAGATTAATCCTTTGTCAGCTTCATTTGCAAATATTTTCTCCCATTCTGGGGGTTATCTTTTGGTCTTGTTTATGGTTTCCTTTGCTGTGCAAACGCTTTGAAGTTTCATTAGGTCTTATTTGTTTATTTTTGTTTTTATTTCCATTTCTCTAGGAGGTGGGTGACAAAGGATCTTGCTGTGATTTATGTCATAGAGTATTCTGCCTATGCTTTCCTCTAAGGGTTTGATAGTTTCTGGCCTTACATTTAGGTCTTTAATCCATTTTGAGCTTATTTTTGTGTATGGTGTTAGGGAGTGATCTAATCTCATACTTTTACATGTACCTGTCCAGTTTTCCCAGCACCACTTATGCTTCACAGGCAAATTCTATCAAACATTTAGAGAAGAGCTAACACCTATCCTTCTCAAACTCTTCCAAAATACAGCAGAGGGAGGAACACTCCCAAACTCATTCTACGAGGCCACCATCACCTTGATACCAAAACCAGACAAGGATGTCACAAAGAAAGAAAACTACACGCCAATATCACTGATGAACACAGATGCAAAAATCCTCCACAAAATACTAGCAAACAGAATCCAACAACACATTAAAAGGATCATACACCATGATCAAGTGGGGTTTATTCCAGGAATGCAAGGATTCTTCAATATACGCAATCAATCAATGTGATAAACAATATTAACAAATTGAAGGAGAAAAACCATATGATCACCTCAATAGATGCAGAGAAAGCTTTCAACAAAATTCAACACCCATTTATGATAAAAATCCTGCAGAAAGTAGGCATAGAGGGAACTTTCCTCAACATAATAAAGGCCATATATGACAAACCCACAGCCAACATCGTCCTCAATGGTGAAAAACTGAAAGCATTTCCACTAAGATCAGGAACAAGACAAGGTTGCCCACTCTCACCACTCTTATTCAACATAGCTTTGGAAGTTTTAGCCACAGCAATCAGAGAAGGAAAGGAAATAAAAGGAAACCAAATTGGAAAAGAAGAAGTAAAGCTGTCACTGTTTGCAGATAGCATGATACTATACATAGAGAGTCCTAAAGATGCTACCAGAAAACTACTAGAGCTAATCATGAATTTGGTAAAGTAGCAGGATACAAAATTAATTCACAGAAATCTCTGGCATTCTTATACACTAATGATGAAAAATCTGAAAGTGAAATCAAGAAAACACTCCCATTTACCATTGCAACAAAAAGAATAAAATATCTAGGAATAAACCTACCTAAGAAGACAAAAGACCTGTATGCAGAAAATTATAAGACACTGATGAAAGAAATTAAAGATGATACAAATAGATGGAGAGATATACCATGTTCTTGGATTGGAAGAATCAACATTGTGAAAATGACTCTACTACCCAAAGCAATCTACAGATTCAATGCAATCCCTATCAAACTACCACTGGCATTTTTCACAGAACTAGAACAAAAAATTTCACAATTTGTATGGAAACACAAAAGACCCCGAATAGCCAAAGCAATCTTGAGAAAGAAAAATGGAGCTGGAGCATTAGGCTCCCTAACTTCAGACTATACTACAAAGCTACAGTAATCAAGACAGTATGGTACTGGCACAAAAACAGAAAGATAGATCAATGGAACAGGATAGAAAGCCCAGCGATAAACCCACGCACATATGGTCACCTTATCTTTGATAAAGGAGGCAGGAATGTACAGTGGAGAAAGGACAGCCACTAGCTATTTTTAAATGGAGACCTGTTAGGTGCATGAAGAGGAAGGTATGCAGCCAGCCTGTTGATTGACAGCTCACAAACCTCCCCAGGTAGTAGCATTATTCTGACAAATTTGCTTCTTTTTCTTCCTTTTCTTTTCTTCCTCCTTTCCTCCCTCCTTCCCTCCTTTCTTTCCTCCTTCCCTCCCTCCCTCCCTCCCCCTTCCTTCTCTCCTTTACTGTATTCATTCATCTGATATAAACTCACTATTCCAGCTAGGTGCTGAGTTTAACTAATATGTGAGACAAGCATCGTCCTTGCCCTCAAGATGCTTATTATTACTTATATTCTAGTATGAGATGTAGAAAAAACTTAATCATAAAACAACTAAATCTACAACATTATAAATTTTGATAAACATTATTAAGGAAACAAAAAAAGGGAAAACATGTTATCTACCTCAGAAAGGGTAATAGAGAAAGGTTTTTCTGAATATGTGGCAGTTAAGCTAAGACTTTTAAAAAATATAAAGACACTCCTGGGTTTTTATTCAAGTGAAATGAAAACCTATGTTCATACAAAACCTGTACACAAATGTTTATAGCAGCTCTGCTTTTAACCATCAAAAACAGGAAACAATCCAAATGTCCTTTGACTGGGGAATGGATAAAGATACTGTTTATCCATTCATGAAACACTATTCAGAAATAAAATATAATAAACTGCTGATGCATGCAACAATATGGATAAATCTCAAATATTATACCATGTGCTAAGTGAAAGAAGCCAGACTCAAAAGGCTACACACTATATAATTATATGCATATGACACTCTGGAAAAGGCAGTACTATAGGGATATAGAACAGATCAATTGTTGCCAGGAGTTAAGGGTGAGGTAAAATTTCATCTACTGTAAGGGGTTTTATTTGGGGGGAAGGGTGGAGGTGATGAAATTTTTGTTTCTACATGGTGGTGGTGATTATGTGAGTATATATTTGCCATATTTCATGGAAGTGTACACCCAAAAAGTGACTTTTACTATACGTAAATTTAAAAATAAGTAAATATGATTCTACTAAACACCAAACCAAAACACTACTTATCTATAATAAGGCATACTGGTGAGAGAGGGATTTACTGTACAAATAGAAAAGCTCATGATCCCATTCATGGCACCTCCTTTTCTGATACGAAGGTAAACAGAAGACAAATTTGGTCAATGAGCCAAAGCCTATAGCACAGAAGGGGAAATCATCTTTGAGAATATTTTATTTTGGTCATGTCAGACCTAATCAATGATTCCTCACTAAATTCTAAGCCTTTTGAGTATAAAAATACCACCTTACTCTTTTTAACTACATTTATACAGTGCAAAAATATTTCCCAAACTATATATAATGAGATCCATTTGTCATCTTATCTCAAAGCTATGTAATTTCAATTAATTAAATACTTTTGTCTGAATTATATGAGTAAGAACAAAAAGTAGAGTACTATGAGATATCCAGAAAATCCCATTATTTTTATTTCTGCATATAGTTGGCCAAAACTTCATATGGTTTTAGATTTGTGATTACATATATTATGTGAAAAATAGTATGAATGCATTTATTCTACTAATTATGGAAAAAGAACACCTATAAAACAAATTCCAATGAAGTTACTTCAAGCTTAAATCTTATTTTGAGAGGAATTTGTGCCAAAATATCTAAATAGTTATATTAATTCTTAAAATGAATTTGCTATAGAGACATAGCTTTTGTCATGATTTAGTCTAGAGGAGTTAGTATATTCAAGTGATTTTCATGCCTTTGTTAAAAATATCAGAATACCCAATGATAGCATAAGAGATATTTTCGACTGTATATCGGGCATAGCTATCTTTATAGAAAAATGGGTAGGCTGAGTAAACTTAATGAGAAACCAGAGAGTGGGCTTATCTTAAGTCATTGAAAGCTGGGGACATGAGAAAATGAAGAGGAGCTGAGCCCTGTACTAGTTAAGAATTAGAAGTGTCTCATGTAGCTATTAATAGAAACCCTGAAAGCAACCGTGAAAACAGAGGCACATCTGTAAAATGACTGTGGAAGATCATGTCCAGACAATAATTGCAGCTTACATAAGTTGGTCAATGTTGAAGACTTAATATTGATATTAAAACAGTGAGACCCAAACATTCAGAAATTATTGTGGTAATTAGTTTTTGAAATTCAAATATTGGAGTTTGAAAATCTCAAATGGTTTTAAACAACCGTGCCTCAGGGGCCTCCCTAGTGGCGCAGTGGTTGAGAGTCCACCTGCCGATGCAGGGGACGCGGGTTCGTGCCCCGGTCCGGGAAGATCCCATATGCCGCGGAGTGGCTGGGCCCGTGAGCCATGGCCACTGAGCCTGCGCGTTCGGAGCCTGTGCTCCGCAACGGGAGAGGCCACAACAGTGAGAGGCCCGTGTACCGCAAAAAGCAAAACAAAACAAAACAAAAACAACCGTGCCTCATAAATTTGTGAATGTCTCTTAGATTTACATATTTTTTCATATCTAAGGTCTCAAATAAAATATATAACTCAAATGCCTACCTAAGAGAAGTCTAATAAAAGAGTAAACAAATATCTTCCTCATAGTCCCAAAAGAGAAGACATAGTTCAGAAATACGGAGCATTCCTAATTTTAAAATGTGATATAAATAAAGCAATATTGATAAGTATGATTCAACCATAGTACAACAACACAATAAAATTTAATAAGTGACTCTGAAATGTAAAGTTGAAAAACTAATTTCTAACAAAATAGCATATGAAATCATGTTTTGAGTTCTAGAGCAAGTGTTTTTAATCTGAGTAAAAAGTTGATCAGACAAAAGTTTATCAGAATTTTAGGAATTGATTTTGAGATACGATGTGCCCAGGATTTGGAATGAGAAAACGAACATTAAAAGAAATAGACCATGTTGCTCTGAATAATATCAAGCTATATGGCCAAAATAAACATTAATCAATACTGCAGGAAGAATCATTCAAAATACACTCCTACAACATATTAACCAGGCATTATTTTTCTAATTATCTAAATAAGTATGAAACTTCTGATTTTAAAAGCATAGACTTTATAAGTGGTGAATCCAAATAATTTGGGAATAGTTCATTAAAATTCAAATAGTTATTACTGAAGTAGTTTGACCTTTACTTGTAACATATTTTTAAGATACATACTTTCCAAAGCTATGCTTAAAAATTATAGATATAATCCAAGTATAAGTATAGTCTGATCTGATTCCATATGACCTCTTATTTTCAGATTCAGACATGTCTATACTATAGGCCAAGACTTTGTTTTGTCATTCATCTGTTGATGCAAGTAGGGTCAGGCTTTAAACTCTCCAGTTATTGTTCTTTGCTTAGAAACCCTGAATAGAAGATATTTGCAGTCCTCTTGATGGTAAACAGAAAGCTAGCAAGTATCTCATTGGTTATCTTTCTAATAAGTGACTTTATTTCTAACCCTTCTACTCACCAGGACTCTGTTCTCAGTGATGGAAAATCCCAAAATTGAGGCTTCCACTTATTCTGCCTTTATAGTCAATCACCCTAAGAACTTAGAATCCTTGTATTTTCACCCAGGCTCAAAAAACTCCCTTTATCATCAGACTACAGTTAATTTTAGTCATCATTTCTCAAAATGTGAGATTATGTGCGCACAATATGATCTCAAACAGTGATCCTTAGAAAGTGAACAAACAAAAAAGGATTCTAGGATCAATAGGATTTAAAAATGCTACATACTACAGTTCCCACCTTCCACTTTGTAAATCCTTTATGCATTTTAGCATAGTGGAGTTATGTAAAATCCTATAGAAAAACCTTGAACTTTGAACACCCCAAGATTTGCAAAATTCATTTGACTAAGGTATCTCTTTTTCTGAAAATATCTACCAACATCCTTTTAAATCTAGGATTCTGGAAAATATGCTTTGAAAAGTTTTGTTATATTGTCTATTATTGTTGTCTTTTTAATCTGTCTCTCTAATTTTTAAGACACTATGGTATATATGAGGGCTGCTCACCAATACTTCTCATTCTCCTCCTTTTATGTCCATGTGGGGATTTTATCTCTCCTTCCCCTTTAAGTTAGGCGTGGCCATATGACTGCTAAAATCAGTGATATATGATCAGAAGTGTGTCATTTTCAGGTAGAAGCACTTAATTCCTGATGTGAGTCTAGCCAGAGTGCCCCCAACCACAACACTATGAAGAAGTCATTATCATTCCTATATTGTGAATGACAAAACTAATTTTCAGAGAAGGCTAGAACAGGATTCTAATTTGTGTACTTTACTTTTTTTGGGGTTACATACTTCTTTTGCATTTTATTTTATTTATACAGCAGGTTCTTATTAGTTATCTATTTCATACATATTAGTGTATATATGTCAATCCTAATCTCCCAATTCATTAATTTGTATACTTTAAATCTTATGCTTTTTCTACCACAACTTGCTGCCTGAGGTTGATATTCATAACACACTAAAATGCACCTCTCATCTTCCAAATGAAATGTTATTCCTTTCATGAATTTATTTTTGCATCCGTCATTCATGTGAAATTCAGAACACGACTCCACCTAAAGTTCAGTTTCATTAGTGTAAATGGTTTGAGTTAAAGCCAACATTACTTATTTCCCAACCAAAAATAGGTATCTATGCATTTCTTCATTTGAGTTAATATAAATATGATGAAACTGAATATTTCCCAATATTATTAACATAGCTCAAACCATGATACTTTTGAAAAACTGGGTATTTTAATTGGTATATACCAATGTATTAGGCCCTGAGTAGAGACTAGAACATAGATAAGTTTACAGCTAAGTAGTGGAAAGGAATTTGTCAACAACTATTATACAAATAATAAAATTAGGACTAACTTGAGGTTCAAGAAGTGAACTGTGGGAACAACACTGAAGATGACTGAATGCTTTCTGGGGAGACCACAGAAAACTTTCTGAAGGAATGGAAGCCATAGTAGAGTCTGGAGACCATGTGAAAGGCCCTGAGACCCTTTCAGAGGGCTACAAAATCAAAACTGTTTCTTAATTATATAAACGTATTATTTGTCCTTTTTATGGGTACAGTGAAATCCTTCCAGAGGCTACTTCATGTGTGCTATCATAACACAATGAATGCAGAAGCAGTTACTAAAATCCAGCTATCTTCTATGAATCCAGAAATTTACATACTTAAGTAAATATTTAAAACAATGCCATTATTTTCACTTTTTCTTTTGGAAACAATAGTTATTTTTATTAAAACATTTATGTTAATATATGGGTTTTTCATCTTGTTTTAAAAGAGATTAATTAATAATTAAATATTTTAAAATATCTCAGATTAATTAAAACCAGGCTAATTAATGGTGTGTAGCACATCAGAATGTCTTCTATTTTTCTAAAAGGAAATGTTAAACAAGTAGGCAGGAGATTTGGAATCAATCCCTTCTGCTTCTTCCTCTAGTTTCCTTAACACATTTGGGAAAGCCATTAAACTCTTAGTTGTAATATCCTCATTTGTAACCTAGGGATAGTAACATCTGCTTTGTAAGCTTTACAGTTTATGTTTACACCTGTATTTTAAGTTTATTTTATATAAACTTAGGAAAATTAAATGAGATTCCATAAATTAAAACAAACACCACTACCACCACTTTATACCAAAAAAGACACTATAAATGCTCAGTATTGTTAGGATTCTCTTCTAACTCATTTTTTCCTTTATATTATTTTCATCCAAAACACTTACCAAAATCACTTTCATTCTCTTCTATAAATTGACCAAAAAGTTAAATACTTTTACCAATATTCTAAACTCTGAGCCCTAGATAAACTCTGCTAGTCATGTCTCAGGGCAGAATTCTAGTAACCAAGCATTGCTGGTAAAACTCATGTAACAAAATAGATTTGAGTCATAAAATGTGTAATCACCACTCTCAAGTATGTCTTTAATGTCAGCCCCAAAACTTACCATTTTTTCACATTCTTCCCAACCATTTTAAAACATTACCAATTCTCCTAAAACTCTAATATCCCTGCTGAAACCATCCAAACATAAATACATGTATGCCTGTACCCAGCAGACAACTTCATCTTTTACTTCCCAGAGCAAATTTTTTTCAGCATAAGTGCACTGAATGCCTATTAAATACCAGACATTTCTCTAGGTGCTGGGAATATGGTGATTTGATAGCCATATAATATCCCTGGCTTCCTACTCTTTAGATCTAAAGGATAAGAAAGACAATAAATATATGAGAATATTTCAAAGAGATAAATATATGGATGGTTAGATTAAGTAATATAATAGACAGACATAGATTGATTAGTATGAGAAATTCAGGTAGTGATGTGTTATGAAGACAACAAAACAAGGTAATAAGATAGTAACAAGAACAAATAAATACAGTGATCAATAAAAGCCCTAAGGAGGAGTCACTTGAGCAATGAGGCAGAGAGTACTGGTTACTTATCCCAGTATCACTACTCCCTTCTTAGCAGTAGAGCTCCAATTTTTACTGGGTACATGGCCGTCAAGAAAAAGTAACACATTTTCTGTGCTCTCTCACAGCTAGGTGTCACTATATGACCAAGTTGCAGCCCGCAAGATCTAAGGAGTGCCTTGTGTTAGTACTGGGAGGTCTTCTTAAAAGGGAGGGGATGAACCATTCTTTTCTGCTTCCTCCATCCTACTGCCTAGATTTTGCTATAACTGCAATGAAAAGATGCTGGTGGGGTAAGGGGAAAAGTCTGTGGAATTTGTCAAGATTTGCATTTGAGAATGAACACTGGCTGAACATTCTCCCGGAGAATGGGCTATGGGGCAATTTGGAAGCAAAGTAACTGGATAGGAGGCTACTGCAATCATTCAAGAGCCACGTGACGATAATTAGGGCAGCTGCAGAGAAAGTGGTCATACTTTGAACATATTTTGGAAGAGAAGCCAACAGGACTTGCTGTTAGCTGAATGTGGAGTGTAGCAAATGAGAAAAAGATACATCAAGGATAACACCTAAATTGTTGGCTAGGCCAACTGGGTCAATTGTAGTACCATTTACTGAAGTGATAGACTGAGGAAGAAGCAGGTCTGAGGGAAAGTGAGGAGTGAAGGACCAAATATCTATTTTAGATGTGAATATTAAGCCTGGCATGTCTATTAGCCATCCACATGAGGATATTGAAAAGACATTTGAACATAGGAATCTGGAGCCCTGGGGGTAAAAATGGGACTGGAGATATAAATCAGGGAGTTATTTAATGTATGGGTAGTATTTAGGCTATGAGGTTAGATGAAATCAGTTTAAAAAAAGGATACAGATCAAGAAGGGCAGGGGATTACAGATCATGTGCAACCACAATTAGAGTCCGAGCAGAGCAAGGGAAGCCAGCTAAGAAGGCTGAGAAGGAGAAATCTATGAGGTATAGGAGGGAAAACAGGAGGGGGTGGATCACAGAGGTAGGGAAGGAAGTGCTACAAGAGAGGGTGTCAGATGCTGTTCAGGTCGAATAAAAAGAAAAAAGAGGAGTTCATTATGGGTTTGGCACTGTTCCAGTGAAAGGGTGGGGACAAAAATCTTCTTGAAGTGGAGAGGTGAAGAGGAGCAGGGAAATTCAGCAGTATAAATAGAGAGATGCGTTGTAGAGGAAGAACTGTCTTTTGTTCTTTTTTAAATTTTTTGTATTTTTTAAGATAGATATATTAAAAATCTGTAGGCCAACTGGAGTAATCCAGTCCAATGATGCAGGTGAAGGCAGGCTGGAAGGTGTTAGAAAGGACAGGATCTAAAGTACAAATCTCATGGCCTGATACCCACGAGGGATCACGTCTGTTATTTTAACCACTGAACCCTCCATGCCTGGTATAGCACTCAAGACACAGTGGATGCTTAACAATTAAGTAAATGAATGAATAAATGTTATATTCAATAGTCTTAGTCAGCATATTTTATCACAAAAATCTTTAAATAAGATCATTACATTCCCTATTTTGGGGATCCCTATAGTCTGCATAATAAGCCAAAAAAAAATCCTGAAGTTGGCACAAGGGCACATAATGGCTCATCTCTGACTGCCTCTCTAGTCTCAGTTCCCTATATACCTACTTGCATCCTATATCCACACTGCAGTGAACAACTAATTCTACATCATGTTTCTCGACTCAGTACCTTCACCACATGTGTTCTCTGTTCTTGCAAAAACTCCCCTTCATCAACACTCTGTGTTTTGCTAATTCCTATTTATTCTTTAAGACTTAGCTCAAGTACTGTTCCATTTAGGAAGATGTGTGTGCTTCTCTTCTGAACTAGAGCCCCTCAGTGCTCCCAAAGAAACTGTGCAAACCTCCTACAAAATAATTATATAGAATTTGCTTAAGAATTTATTTCCATCATTTAAATTAAGCTATAAAATAAATATGCTTTTTGTCTCTGAATACCCAGAACCTAGCTCAAGACATTTAATTAGTGCCATTAAGTAAATATATGGTATCTATGGTACCCTGATGATGGCCATGTTTATTAATCAACCAAAAACATTTACTCCCTAAACATCTTCAGCAAATGGGAGTGTCTATATTGAAATCCTCCTTGATTTTCTTGTTGCTATATGATTAAAAATTCAGACACTTAATAGGCTCCCAATCTTAAAAGAGTTTGCAATATAAGTGGGCAAGCGTCTATAAAATAGCACAGCATCATCATGAATTAGTTAGAGATCGCAAATACTAGGGTTTCTACCTGCCATGCTTCGTCTTTTGCAAATATCCTTAATGAACCACAGTAGCGCTACTGAGACTGGATGTGACCTTAGAAGCTTTCACTACATAGTATTCTCAGGCACTCAGTATCAGAGTTAGCATAAGAAATGAAATTTTATTATCTATCTATGAATTAGTACAATGGGTTGGATGACAGTAATGCCCTGGATAAATGAAACAAAGTTGGAGTCAGCTTTGATGATGGAGGGAGATTAACATGCTAAGGAAGTTTGAAGCTGGTGTATGCTCTAGGAAAAGAACAGGTAGTGTCATGGCACTAGGTAGTGCCAAAAGGAAGTCGCTTAGTTAGATAATGGGACAGAGACAAAGAATGAATTTGGGTGGTTTTTTTTTTTTTCCTAATGGTTTAGTATGGTTTCGTAGTTTCTTATAAAAACAATGAATTTTCTCCAGTCTTGACATCAATCCCCATGTATGTTAGTATAGCTCTTACCTATATGGTAGCCTATAGGCTAGGCCAGGTGAAAAGGGACAGACTGATCTTAAAGGTTCTGAAATCTGGTGTTTAAAAATATAGGTAAAAAGTTATCTGAACAAGGTAATATCTTAGCAGAACTCTGAGATTTGTAGTGCTAGATACAAATTATATGTTATATAATCTGTTATATCTTATATAACTGTATTATAAGGCTGCAAACTTCTTGAAGGCAAGAGCCACAGTTTAATTATCCCTGAATTGCCTGGCACATGGGCCAGACACATGGCACCTAATATGTGCCTATTCTAGGACCTCCTAGAACAGTATAGTTTCTTAATCTTCACAGAACTTCTCATGATCACTTAGAGGATATGGGTCCCATGGATCTTCCCTAAAGGAATACAGTAGAGAACAAACTTCAAGCACCCAAGCTGTGGTGTAAAAGTCCAGGAGTGAGCTTTCAAACAAGAAGAAATAGAAAAGATAAGAGTGGCAAAATAGTTTGTAAATGTCACATGCTCTGATAATTTAAATGTAATATAATTAACAAAAGTGGAAGATGAGAGAAAGTATAAAGTAGAACATGCCTGTTGATGATCTCATTGGTATTAACTTACAAGACGAAGTAGCAAAATTGTAAGCATTTGTAAGAGGGCGAAGATAACTTGAACATGATATTTGTCATTAAAATTGAGTAATGGAAGAGAAAGAGGGGTAGAAAGGAGAAGATATTCCTTTTTGTTTGCTGTAGGTAGCTAATAGATATTATCTTTAAAAGACAGCACTAAAGATAATAGATAAAGAAAGATATTGGTCTACTAGAAATGACTAGAACAAAAAGATAAGTTATCCTAAAAAACAAAATAAATCCCAATAAAAGTTTTTGAAAATGGCAATGTAATGAAATGTTTATTGTGTGTACACATATTAATAAATATAATGTAAAACCATAAGGCAGAAATTAGAATTTCTAGTAGTTTATCAATAAATATATGTCTTAACTTTATTTAAAAAAAGAAGATTGAAAAGATCCATATTCAACTGTTTACTGGATACAAGAGACACACCTAATAGAAAGTGGTTCAGAACAGTTACAAATAAAGGGCTAGGCAAAGATACGCCAGGCAAATGCAAAGGTAAAGAAAGAAGAAGTAGCAATTTTAATATCAGACAAGGCAGAATTTAACCCAACAATGACACTTTATAATCTAAAGCCTACAACTAAAAATAAAGGTAAAACAGTTAATTATGTGCTAAAAAAAACCAGCAGTAAATTTGAATTAGACACACTAGAATAAATTCATTATTTTTTCCTCCCAAATAAATATTTACTAGCTCTCACAACAGGAGAAGTTTAAAAGTAAAGAAACCTTGGGAACAATGAGCTCATCTAGTGCCCAGATGGTAGAGCTGAGAGCTCCAGTGGTAAGGGCTGGCTCCAGATTTGAGAAATCATAGATACTTGATAAGTCTGGGATATCCTTTGTGCCAGAAAGCAAGGAGATGATCAGACTTATTTGCCAGGTCAAAAGGACACAGCATCCAACATAGAGGGACTTCTACTGGTCAAAGATACAAAGAGATACAACTTAAGCATCAATAAGAATAACTGAAATTGACCAAGCTCATTGCATATATAAAAATCTGTAAATTCATGATGATATGTGAGAGAAGGAGATAGAGGGGGAGAGAGAAAGAGTACCACACCTCTCCCAATTAACTGGTGATAATAGAAGTAACAGACACCAAATCCTTTCTCTAAAAATTTAACAATGAAATGCTTTTCCTCTAGGAATTATATTTCAGGTTACCCAAGTCACCCTATTATATGAAAAATTTTTTTCTGTATAAAAAATTATTTGCAACCTCCTATGCAATTATTGATTCTGGCAATGATTATTAGGGTCAGGAACCATGAAACGCTGATGGGAAAAAAACAATAGAAGGATGAAGCAGTTACAACTTGAAAGTGCTGGTAAATCAGTATCACCAGAATGGAGATGGCCAAGTATTTTGTGTCTCTTGGTGTGATGGACATAAGAATACAGTGTCATCTATGCAATATCCTTAGCAAAATGCTTGAACCTGATTCTAATAGAGTGTCAGTCTCCAGAGCTTACTTCCAGTTTACAGGAAATAGTAAGGACAGAAGATGCAAAGAGACACATCTATAATGTGGAATGTTTTTCAGATCAACTGATACAGGTTTTGTTTTTTTTTTTAAATAAATCAGTAGTATGAAAAAAATAAAATAAAATAAAAAGGAGACATACTATTCCAACATTAAAGAGTCTCAGATTCACAAGAACCATATATAATACTGGACCTGAGTTGGATCCTAATTTAAACAACCCATCAGTTTAAAAAAAAATGGAGAAATTTTGATTATAGATCAGGTTTTAGATGGTACAAAAAACGAGCATGAATTTTGTTATGTGTGATAACATTACTATGGTTATATAAGAAAATGCCCATAGGTTTTAGAGATACATATTGAAGTCTGTAGGTTGAAATAACATGATGTCTGGGATTTGTTTTTAAATTCTTCAGGAAAAAAAAAATGAGAAGAATAGAAAGAGACAGGTGAAGCAAGTGTGACAAAATCTAGATAAATTTTTGAGTTTTGGAGATGTATTTGTGGGCCTCTTATTCTGTTAACTTTATTTTGTGAATGTTTAAAATTTTAGAATAGTTCTTACTAAATGAAAAGAACAAAAAGGAAAAATTACTTGTTTGTTTAATAAAATATGAGAATAAGAAAAGAAATAAGGCTTCTATGGAAACATAAAGCTCCAATTAAGAGCAGAAAACAGTGGCTAATTTGTTTTCAAAAAGAAAACAAATACGGCACATCAAGCTATTTTTTATGAACCTTATTCAAATTGTAATGCAAATGCTAACCTTTGTAAATGGGATTTTTTAAAATGTGTCCTGAGGCAATTTATATTTATTATCATGTTTCTGGCTAAAACCAAGGAAACCAAATTCTAGTGAAAAAAATTGCATTTCCTTTCTACCTGAGCTGAGCATGAGGGAAATTGGTAGCTTTCCTTTTCTCTGCATTTTTCCTTTTGCAATAAAGCATTTAAGTTTGTTTGTTAGCAAGGCCTGTTCTGTGGTCAGGAAAGCTCTTGGTAGATTTGGGCATTTAATACCAGCAAATGGAATCATGGATGGTGAAGCTGATCTAACGTTTGGCTTGTAAGAAATGCTGAAGTAAATAAGCCTGCAGCATTCTAAAGAGGTCTGTTGGTATAGTATGTCTTTCTGTCTATTCACAATCAAAAATAAATCACAGGATTAGCTTACCTAGCAACAAACAATAGGGTATAGAGTGTCAAAGAAATCAGAGACCTGATCTTTGCAAGTGAATGTCAATCATTTCTACAATTCTGTTATATCTCATTAGGATGAGCATAAAGGGCTTGTCCCTAAGTGAAATTGCAAAACCAGTGTAATTTATATTTTGGCATCCACTAACGTCCTTGGCTCCCATCTTTCTACCTTGGTGTTATCCTCTTCCTTTTTGGTCCTTCTGATCTATGACAATGATAAAATGATGGACATGTTTACTGCAATGAGCCCATGACTTCATAGACAAACCTTCCCAGAACTATTGACATTTTTAAAGCCCCAACACTTGATCCAAAAGGGACAGCGATCTATTAGGGAAATCTCAGCAACTAGCACATACTGTAAGTAGAACAGAGGAGAACAAGGCAACTACACTCAATGATGGCAATGGTTAATACTGAGTATAGACTATGTGCCGGTTCTTTACATGCACAATTCATTTAATCCTCACAAAAATCTTATGAAATGGGTGCTACTATTATCACTGAATTACAGGAAATTGAGGCACAGAGGAGTGAAGCAACTTGCACAGATCACACAGCAGGTCAGTGACAGAGCAATGTTAGATCTCAGTCAGTCTAACTCAAAACCAGTGACTGACATAAGCCAGGCAATGTGCTAGGCACTTTGTATTATATACAGATTCCCCTTGCCTCTGCAACTTGTTTTTTTGTTTGTTTGTTCATCTGTCCATTTGTTTATTTATTTAGTAACTTGGCTGAATGAATTTTGTGAAGCCAATTTCCCCTGCAATGTGAGGCCTGAGATGTTCCGGCTCAGAATTGTTTTCCTTCTTTATGTCTTTTAGCCTGGCTTCCTGGGGTTTGCCCCTAGGTCAGCATAAGCCACCTATTGGTAGAAAGTTGTGTTGAAGGACAATTAGTCAGTTAAATTTTTACTCATTACCTTTGGATGTGTATGTAGCTTGGAGATCACTTTATAATTCAGAAAGCTTACCATTTTGCCTCACATTTAACCAAAGACTAGAAGCTTAGAAGTTTCCTCTCCGGTCACTTCTAAGAGGGCTCAGCCTTGGACACTGCACAGTCCTCCAGACCACCAGGGATGAGGGTGACTAGTTTTAAACCTGTCTTCCTAGGCATTGCCCCTGGTTCAGAGTATCATATTGTCAAGACAATTTTCGTTCATATATTGTGTTAAAGCCCCTTGAGCTGGAAAGGCTTCCTCTCTTTGCTAATGGTTCTGTGTGTTTCTTAGGGAATTCTTTCAAATCTGCCTTCATTCCACTCTGATTGCCCTGAGTGATACAGGCTGGTGTATGTGCATACCCTTTCAGATCCCCAGGGGTGAGTGTAATCCTAGGAGGGCTCTTCTTGGCTGTCTCTTTCACTCAGTTAAATTTTTGGCTGGTCTTCTGTATTTGCATGTTGTACTAGGATCATGGAACTACCATCTGCTTCTTAATTGCTTAGCAAAAAAATCTCCCTTGTTTCAACAGGGTCTTTAGACATGAACTCCTGCATGCTTTGTCCCAAACAAAGTCAGTCCCCTTAGTGAGAGCTGTGGAACTTGAAAATGATGGTGGTTATACTATGTCTTATGGGGAAGAAATTTAACATATACAGTTAACTCAGGTAGTGAAGACCTTGGTGGAAGCCTGAAGGTCAAGAGTCATGCCAAACCTTGATCTTAGGTCATCTATGCACAAGGCCCAGATAAGTTACAGGTAATTTGAGCTAGTCTTGAAGGATGAGTAGGAGAATGCTAGGTGAAGAATATGGGTATTCCTGGCAGGGGAAAAAAAGGCATAAATTATTTTCTCTTCAAAGATAGGGTTAATTTAGCCATAATATATAGCACATAGCCTGGTACAAGAAGGTGCTTGAAATATTTTTTTAGATGTGCTTGGAGTCATGGATGTAGACAGTATGTTGAGCAAGAACAGTAAATACCAATGGGCAAGAACACAAGGTGTTTCATCAAAGAAGTAGGTTCACATCATTAGATACTTGCTGGAGGTTCATGATATCTGTTCATAGGGAATAAACTGCCAAAAAGCTATATTGTTAGACTATAGCATGCAGCCTGCCTAAATGACTCCATTTATCAGTAAAAACAGGTTTACCTGACTAGTAGAGAAATTCTTACACAGCCAGATTCAGAGAATAAGTTTGCCAATATTTTTGAGGTTGTTTTGCAAATTCTGAAAGACTGTGGCTTTCCCTGGTGTTCCCTCAGGACAGGAAGGTCTGCAAGTTGAGTTCAAAGATAATGAAAGGATAAAGGTCACCAGTCTTTAAAAAATCTCTACTGGTGCTACTGAAAATAAATTTATCCAAGAAGTTCTGCAGACTGAGTTAGCTCAACCCAAAACAAGATTCCCTTGATAATCCAGAGAAGGAAGTAAAAAAAACTGTGAGATTTTTCTCTCCTGCCTGAAGATAAATTGGAATTTATCCTGCCATCTATCTAATAGGTATGACTGACACTTTCAATCACGGTACCATATTTCAAGATGAAATGTGGTATAATGGTGTGCACGTATTCAAGCCAAAGCCAGGGGACCCAAATTCTAAAGACGACCTACTTTTTTTTTGAGGCTTTAAATCTTTCAATATCTTCATGTGCAAACAGACAATAATCATGCAACCTAGGGTCATTAATAGGGTTTGTTTGTATACCTGCCTTGAAGAAAAATGAGATGCCAAAATGAGGTTTTTGGGTTTGTTTGCTTGCTTGCTTGTTTGATATTATGGTGCCCTTTGGTTGCTCCACTTAAACCAAAAGATACAGTAAACCTTGGTCCTGTTATATGGCATGACAAAAGAAAATTTAAGGGGAGAGCCAGAAACCTGGCACTGGAGGGAGAGGCAGGGTGACTCTCCTAGAGAAGCTCTGGCAGATTTTGCACATGTCCTATAAAGAAGTCTCCACTGCTCTATAGCTGACAGTAGCAGGCTGGCTTCAAAGGACCCCAGGTAGTAGTATTGAGCCAGCATAATTTGGAGCACCCTAGTAGCCAAAAGCAGAGCTGCACAGATTCTGTGGGAGCCGCTACCGGTGGCAGAAGGCAGTCTACCAGCTAATATTGGTTAGAGGTTTCCCTCCAATCTAAGTTGGAAGTGTGAAAGGTTGAATTTTTTTTAATTAATTAATTAATTTTTGGCTGCTTTGGGTCTTCATTGCTGCACGCAGGCTTCCTCTAGTTGCAGCGAGTGGGGTCTACTCTTCGTTGTGGTACGCGGGCTTCCCATCACAGTGGCTTCTTTTGTTGTGGAGCACGGGCTGTAGGGGCATGGGCTTCAGTAGTTGCGGTAAGCAGGCTCAGTAGTTGTGGCTCGTGGGCTTAGTTGCTCCGCGGCATGTGGGATCTTCCCAGACCAGGGCTTGCACCCGTGTCCCCTGCATTGGCAGGTGAATTCTTAACCACTGTGCCACCAGGGAAGCCCAAGGTTGACATTTTTAATCATCCTCTATTTTGTTTACTATGAAGAAAAAGAAAACAAAAATTCCAGCAGAGGTAGGGGATTTACAGATAAAATAGGTAGGGGCTTTACATAGAAAGGCCTTGGATTGAAAACTAGCTCTCAAATGGAGAGTATTAACAGAGGGAAGGAAAAATAAAAGCCAGTCATCTCCATTTTGTAGATGTTTTGGAGCTCAAATGAAATCATTAAGAGATTAAATATATAAAAGGACAATAACCAGACTGCATAAAAATAGAACTTTGACCCACAACCTGCAGCAATCAGCCCAGAAAGCCAACTTACTATTCATAGTAACTAGTTCAAGAAGTCAGACTACATCTCTAATAACTAGTTTAAGAACCCAGACAAGGGCTTCCCCGGTGGCGCAGTGGTTGAGAATCTGCCTGCTAATGCAGGAGACATGGGTTTGAGCCCTGGTCTGGGAGGATCCCACATGCCATGGAGTGGCTGGGCCCGTGAGCCACAACTACTGAGCCTGCGTGTCTGGAACCTGTGCTCTGCAACGAGAGGCCGCGATAGTGAGAGGCCCGCGCACCGCGATGAAGAGTGGCCCCCACTTGCCGCAACTAGAGAAAGCCCTCGTACAGAAACGAAGACCCAACACAGGAAAAATAAATTAATTAATTAATAAACTCCTACCCCTAACATCTTCTTTTAAAAAAAAAAAACCCAGACAATAATCTATGTAAAAATCAGCCTGAAATGATCAGGAATTGATTAATAACTGACAGTTTCCCCAAATTTTGCCCCCACTTCCAACTTAGGATCAATTTAAGCCAAATATATGGGCCCTAACCAATCACATATGATGCCCTACCTCTACTTAGTCTACCTACAGCTTCCCCAGGCCAACAGCCTCCTTCAGGGCCCACTTGAAGCCGTCTCTTTTTTTCTACTATAAAGCTTCCACACTCCTCTACCTGCTTTGGAGTCTCTGCCAAGCATAAGTGATGGTGGCTGACTTCCTAGTTATAGTGAGTTCTGAATAAATAACCCTTGCTTGGTCTCATTTAGGTGGTCTTCATTTATTTCTACATCATGAATTCGAAACTCTTTATAAACTAAGAGGCAGAATTAACAAGTATTATTATGGTTATCACTTTGGTTCTGACTTCTCAAATTGTAGATTACAGAACTAGAAAGAACCTTTAAAATTTCCCAGTCTTGATTTTTTCTTCAAATGAAACCATAAGAGGCGTTGCAACGCCCAAACCACCTGTCCCTTCCTTTTCCTTTAATTCGTGCCTTAAGATGCCCATTCAAAAACAACTCATCTAGACTAATTTCCTCATTATTCATATGAGAAAAGTGAGACTCAGACAGAAGTAACTTGTCCAGAGTCAAAGAGCCAATTAGTAGTCAGAACCCTTCTTATCTTCCAATTCCCCATCAACGATAATCTCTTGTACACACCATATCACTGCTTTCTAATGCCAAGAAAGCTGTATTTCCTGCCAAGTTATCTGGGCTGTAGGGATTCATAAATTCTCTGCAAAGGCTTGAAATAAGATGGAAAAATAAAGGAATAAAAGGGTGACATTTTCGAAAATAAAGAACATACATCCATCCATTTTCTGTCCAATTTTAAAAATAATATTAGAGTGGGTTTGTAGAGATCACCTATTTCCTTCTATTTAATTCAAAAATAATAAGCACTTCCCTTTCCTATAATTAAAAGAGAGAAAGAAAGAGAAGAAATAAAAGACATGGGAAGAGAGAAAAAATGCTGTGGGGAAAGCTTATCAAGAAGTGATGGAGGGTATGCTGATGTGTTGATGTACGTGGCGCTTGAGAGACTATTATAGAGAAGAGAAGATGCTGAATGGCTCTGAACAGCAGGGCACATTAAATGGTGTTGATGGATTTGAGCATAAACTGACTGAGGAAAAGTGGTTGCAATAGATAGCTTGAGCAAGGGTTCTGAATGGATTTCTAAATGGATTAAAGAGATATGACTAGGCAACCACATTATGCTGGCCATTGTGCTCCTTATCACCATCCATATTTCTCTGGAGGGAAGAAGGAATCAGGTGGGAAACTGAGGAAAATGCAAGTCAAAGCAAAATCTTCTCTTGCCTGGATACACTTCTGGCTCCCTCTGTGCCACCAGTTGTAGATTTAAGACACAATTACAATTTTGATGAGAGAGTCATTTCATTGGACTATAGAGTTCATATTTTATGTTCATCCTTTAAATGCTATATCTTTTTTAAATGATGGATTATGAATAGGAAGCAGACGCATTCAAGCTCTGACAGGCTTCATTTTCTAAGGAAATTACCCAATATTGTTGGGATACTTTGTAGTTAATAACTCTCAAAAAATAGCCTATAATTGAGCCTCTGGATGGCAGTAAATCACAGACATCTTTTCAGCAAGATTTATAGATTTTTTCCATTCCCATTTTTTTTCACTGTTCACACCTTTTATTTTTTTAAACATCTTTATTGGAATATAATTGCTTTACATTGTTGTGTTAGTTTCTACTGAATAACAAAGTGAATCAACTATACGTATACTTATATTGCCATATCCCCTCCCTCTAGCGTCTCCCTCCCACCCTCCCTATCCCACCCCTCTAGGTGGTCACAAAGCACCAAGCTGATCTCCCTGTGCTATGCGGCTGCTTCCCACTAGCTATCTATTTTACATTTGGTAGTGTATATATGTCCATGCCACTCTCTCACTTTGTCCCAGCTTACACTTCCCCCTCCCCATGTCCTTAAGTCTATTCTCTACATCTGCATTTTTATTCCTGTCCTGCCCCTAGGTTCATCAGAACTATTGTTTTTTTGTTTTTTGGTTTTTTTTTTAGGTTCCATATATATGTGTTAGTATACGGTATTTGTTTTTCTCTTCCTGACTTACTTCACTCTGTATGACAGATTCTAGGTCCATCGACCTCACTACAAATAACTCAGTTTCGTTTCTTTATATGGCTAATATTCCACTGTATAGAGGTGCCACATCTTCTTTATCCATTCATCTGTTGATGGACACTTAGGTTGCTTCCATGTCCTGGCTATTGTAAATAGTGCTGCAATGAACATTGTGGTACATGACTCGTTTGAGTTATGGTATTCTCAGGGTATATGCGCAGTACTGGGATTGCTGGGTCATAAGGTAGTTCTATTTTTAGTTTTTTAAGGAACCTCCATAATGTTCTCCATAGTGGCTGTACCAATTTACATTCCCACCAACAGTGTAGGACGGTTCCCTTTTCTCCACACCCTCCTTAGCATTTACTGTTTGTAGATTTTTTGTTGATGGCCATTCTGACTGGTGTGAGGTGATACCTCATTGTACTTTTGATTTGCATTTCTCTAATGATTAGAGATGTTGTGCATCCTTATATGTGTTTGTTGGCAATCTGTATATCTCCTTTGGAGAAATGTTTATTTAGGTCTTCTGCCTATTTTTGGATTGGGTTGATTGTTTTACTGATATTGACCTGCATGAGCTGACTGTATATATGGGAGATTAATCCTTTATCAGTTGCTTCATTTGCAAATATATTTTTCCCATTCTGAGGCTTGTCTTTCCGTCTTGTTTATGGTTTCCTTTGCTGTGCAAAAGTTTTTAAGTTTCATTAGGTCCCATTTGTTTATTTTTGTTTTTATTTCCATTTCTCTAGGAGGTGGGTCAAAAAGGATCTTGCTATGATTTATGTCACAGAGTGTTCTACCTATGTTTTCCTTTAAGAGTTTTATAGTGTCTGGCCTTACATTTAGGTCTTTAATCTATTTTGAGTTTACTTTTATATATGGTGTTAGGGAGTGTTCTAATTTCATTCTTTTACATGTAGCTGTCCAGTTTCCCCAGCACCACTTACTGAAGACGCTGTCTTTTCTTCACTGTATATTCTTGCCTCCTTTATCAAAGATAAGTTGACCATATGAGGACGGGTTCATCTCTGGGCTCTCTATCCTGTTCCATTGATCTATATTTCTATGTTTCTATTATTGTAGCTTTGTAGTATAATCTGAAGTCAGGAAGCCTGATTCCTGCAGCTCCGTTTTTCTTTCTCAAGATTGCTTTAGCTATTCAGGGTATTTTGTGTTTCCATACAAATTGTGAAAATTTTTGTTCTAATTCTGTGAAAAAAGCCCTTGGTAGTTTGAAAGGGATTACATTGAATCTGTAGATTGCTTTAAGTAGTATAGCCATTTTCGAAACGTTGATTCTTCCAATCAAAGAACATGGTATATCTCTCCATCTGTTGGTATCATCTTTAACTTCTTTCATCAGTGTCTTATAGTTTTCTGTTTACAGGTCTTTTGTCTCCTTAGGTAGGTTTATCCCTAGGCATTTTATTCTTTTTGTTGCAGTGGCAAATGGGAGTGTTTCTTAATTTCTCTTTCAGTTTTTTCATCATTAGTGTATAGGAAAGCAAGAGATTTCTGTGCATTAATTTTGTATCCTGCTACTTTACCATATTCATTGACTAGCTCTAGTATTTTTCTGGCAGCATCTTTAGGATTCTCTATGTACAGTATCATGTCAACTGCAAACAGTGACAGTTTTACTTCTTTTCTGATTGGGTTCCTTTTATTTCTTTTTCTTCTCTGACTGCTGTGGCTAAGTATTCCAAAACTATGTTGAATAACGGCAGTGAGAGTGGGCAACCTTGTCCTGTTCCTGATCTTAAAGGAAATGATTTCAGGATTTCACTATTGAGAATGATGTTGGCTGTGGGTTTGTCATATATGGCCTTTATTATGTTGAGTTAGGTTCCCTCTATGCCTACATTCTGTAGAGGTTTTATCATAAATGGGTGTTGAATTTTGTCAAAAGCTTTTTCTGTATCTATTGAGATGATCTATGGTTTTTTCTCCTTCGGTTTGTTAATATGGTGTATCACATTGATTGCTCTGTGTATACTGAAGAATGCTTGAATTCTTGGGATAAACCCCACTGGATCATGGTGTATGATCCTTTTAATGTGTTGCTGGATTCTGTTTGCTAGTATTTTGTTGAGGATTTTTGCATCTATGTTCATCAGTGATATTGGCCTGTAGTTTTCTTCTTTTGTGACATCTTTGTCTGGTTTTGGCATTAGGGTGATGGTGACCTCGTAGAATGAGTTTGGGAGTGTTCCTCCATCTGCTATATTTTAGAGGAGTTTGAGAAGGATAGGTGTTAGCTCTTCTTTAAATGTTTGACAGAATTCACCTGTGAAGCCATCTGGTCCTGGGCTTTTGTTTGTTGGAAGATTTTTAATCACAGTTTCAATTTCAGTGCCTGTGATTGGTCTGTTTATATTTTCTATTTCTTTCTGGTTCATTCTCAGAAGGTTGTGCTTTTCTAAGAATTTGTCCATTTCTTCCAGGTGGTCCATTTACTGGCACATAGTTGCTTGTAGTAATCTCTCATGATCCTTTGTATTTCTGCAACGTCACTTGTTACTTCTCCTTTTTCATTTCTAATTCTGTTGATTTGAGTCTTCTCCCTTTTTGTCTTGATGAGTCTGGCTAATGGTTTTTCAATTTTGTTTATCTTCTCAAGAACGAGCTTTTAGTTTTATTGATCTTTGCTATCATTTCCTTCATTTCTTTTTCATTTATTTCTGATCTGATCTTTATGATTTCTTTCCTTCTGCTAACTTTGAGGTTTTTTTGTTCTTCTTTCCCTAATTGCTTTAGGTGTAAGGTTAGGTTGTTTATGTGAGATGCTTCTTGTTTCTTGAGGTAGGATTGTATTGCTATAAACTTCCCTCTTAGAACTGCTTTTGCTGCATCCCATAGACTTTGGGTCATCGTGTTTTCATTGTCGTTTGTTTCTAGGTATTTTTTTATTTCCTCTTTGATTTCTTCAGTGATCTCTTGGTTATTTAGTAGAATATTGCTTAGCTTCCATGTGTTTGTATTTTTTACAGTTTTTTTCCTGTAATTGATATCTAGTCTCTTAGCATGGTATTCAGAAAAGATACTTGATACAATTTCAATTTTCTTACATTTATCAAGGCTTGATTTGCTACCCAAGATATGATCTATCCTGGAGACTGTTCCATGAGCACTTGAGAAGAAAATGTATTCTGTTGTTTTTGGATGGAATGTCCTATAAATATCAATTAAGTCCATCTTATTTAATGTATCATTTAAAGGTTGTGTTTCCTTATTTATTTTTATTTTGGTTGATCTGTCCATTGGTGAAAGTGGGGTGTTAAAGTCCCCTACTATGATTGTGTTACTGTCTATTTCCCCTTTTATGGCTGTTAGTATTTGCTTTATGTATTGAGGTGCTCCTATGTAGGGTGCATAAATATTTACAATTGTTATATCTTCTTCTTGGATTGATCCCTTCATCATTATGTAGTGTCCTTCTTTGTCTCTTGTAATAGTCTTTATTTTAAAGTCTATTTTGACTGATATGAGAATTGCTACTCCAGCTTTCTTTTGATTTCCATTTGCATGGAATATCTTTTTCCATCCCCTCACTTTCAGTCTGTACGTGTCCCTAGGTCTGAAGTGGGTCTCTTGTAGACAGCATATATACAGGTCTCGTTTTTGTATCCAAGTCAGCCATTCTATGACTTTTGGCTGCAGCATTTAATCCATTTACATTTAAGGTAATTATTGATATGTATGTTCCTATTCCCATTTCCTTAATTGTTTTGGGTTTGTTATTGTAGGTCTTTTCCTTCCCTTTTTTCCTTCCTAGAGACGTTCCTTTAGCATTTGCTGTAAAGATGGTTTGGTGGTGCTGAATTCTCTTAGCTTTTGCTTTTCTAAAGGTTTTAATTTCTCCGTTGCATCTGAATGAGATCCTTGCTGGGTAGGGTAATCTTGGTTGTAGGTTTTTCTCTTTCATCACTTTAAATATGTCCTGCCACTCCCTTCTGCCTTGCAAAGTTTCTGCTGAAAGATCAGCTGTTAACCTTATGGGGATTCCCTTGTATGTTATTTTTTTGCTTTTCCCTTGTTGCTTTTAATAATTTTCCTTTGTATTTAATTTTTGATAGTTTGATTAATATGTTTCTTGGCATGTTTCTCCTTGGATTTATCCTTTCTGGGACTCTCTGTGCTTCATAGACTTGATTGACTATTTATTTCCTTTCCCATATTAGGGAAGTTTTCAACTATAATCTCTTAGAATATTTTCTCAGTCCCTTTCTTTTTCTCTTCTTCTTCTGGGACCCCTATAATTCGAATGTTGGTGCATTTAATGTTGTTCCAGAGGTCTCTGAAACTGTCCTCAACTCTTTTCATTCTTTTTTGTTTATTCTGCTTTGCGGTAGTTATTTCCACTATTTTATCTTCCAGGTCACTTATCCGTTCTTCTGCCTCTGTTATTCTGCTATTGATTCTTTCTAGAGAAGTTTTAATTTCATTTATTGTGTTGTTCATCATTGTTTGTTTGCTCTTTGGTTCTTCTAGATCCTTATTAAACGTTTCTTGTATTTTCTCCTTTCTTTTTCCAAGATTGTGGATCATCTGTACTACCATTACTCTGAATTCTTTTTCAGGTAGACTGCCTATTTCCTCTTCATTTGTTTGGTCTGGTGGGTTTTTACCTTGCTTCTTTATCTGCTGTGTGTTTCTCTGTCTTCTCATTTTGCTTAACTTACTGTGTTTGGGGTTTCCTTTCCACAGGCTGCAGATTCGTAGTTCCCATTGCTTTAGGTGCCTCCCCCTATTGGGTAAGGTTGGTTCAGTGGCTTGTGTAGGCTTCCTGGTGGAGGGGACTGGTGCCTGTGTTCTGGTGGATGAGGCTGGATCTTGTCTTTCTGGTGGGCAGGACCTCATCTGGTGGTGTGTTTTGGGGTGTCTGTGAGCTTATTATGATTTTAGGCAGCCTCTCTGCTAATGGGTGGTGTTGTGTTCCTGTCTTGCTAGTTGATTCGCATGGTGTGTCCAGCACTTGGGTTTGCTGGTCATTGTGTGGAGCTGGGTCTTAGCACTGAGAGGGACATCTCTGTGAGAACTCTCACCAGTTGATATTATGTGGGGCCAGGAGGTCTCTGGTGGTCCAACGTCCTGAACTTTGCTATCCCACCTCAGAGGCTCAGGCCCGACAGCCGGCCGGAGCACCAAGACCCTGTCAGCCACATGGCTTTTGGGAAGTCTGAGTTCTTCTGTCAGCATTTAGTAGGTGTTCTGTAGGAGCTGTTCCACGCATAGATGTATTTTTGAGGTATTTGTGGGGAGGAAGGTGATGTCCTCGTCTTAGTCCTCCACCATCTTGAAGGTCCTCTCTCTTCACACCTCCTATTGCTAGAGGATCCACATTTCATCTGGAAAGGACATAAGTCTGGAAATCTCACTTCAGGCCTAGCCCATTCACCTTTATTTCCTTTTGTGCTTACTCTGTTTCACTTGCTCATAGCAGGCCCTGTGCAGAGGAGTTGCTCTCGGCCCTTCAGACCAGAGTTCCTTGTGAGACAGCTGAGTGAACACCTCAGCTCGGGACATGTGCTAAAGCTCCTCACAGGACTCTCCTCTCATTTTTATAAACCTGTAAGTCTTAATCTTTTTTTTTTTTTAATCTACTCCATTGATGAGACATGTATGGTTTCATTTCATATGTTCTTTTTATTCCAGATTCCTCTCACCCCCAGTGTTAAGGAGACTCATAGAATCCTACCAGGTCAAAACAGGAAGGAACTTAAAAATCATCTACTATGATCTTTCATTTCATGTGAAAATTCATCTCTAAAGATGTCAAATGACTAGGTCAAAGCTACAGAAATAGTTTGTGTTGCTTCATGAACTGGACTTCAGGTAACCTTATAACCTCTTTGACTAAAATGTCTAACTATTCCCCTAATGGAAAATGATGTTTTAAGTTAACTAACAAAAAAATATGTGTTTATTATGGCTGGGAATTTCATTTGGTGTCAGTTTGGCATGTAGTGGAAATTGTGACAAAATAAAAACAAACATATGGATATCAAGCCCTATGAGAAGAAAAGAAAAATCAGTTTTCTAATCAAGCAGGCATATGCAATATAACTGGTAATTGACCAACAAATGGTAGGCACTGTTGTTTTTAGAGCAATTATAGAAGTTATTTATAAGGTAGGAAAATAGCTGAATCTTTCACTTCCAAAGATGAATCATAAATCTACTTATGTCTGCCTGTAGCACAGCCACCTTATGTTATGAACATATAATAGTCTCCCAGGGAAATGTGTATGTGTTCCTTCTAAATTTCCTAAGAAATAAAATAGCAAATATCAATTTGTTTTTGGCTAAAGATGTTGTTTACCCAATCATGTGTTTATTACTTGGCTGAGAATATCTATCAAACACCTATAATATGTAAAATTGCACTAGATTAGTGATAGGACAACTTATAATCAGGAAAAAAAGAATAATAACAATAATTACAGAGCCTCCAGAAGAAGAATATGGGTATCATTATTTAAGGGAGCTCAATCCATACACACACACACACACACACACACAAATCAGTGTTCTTAAATAGGGCTGCATATTAGAGTGCCCTAGGGGACTACAAACAAAAACTGAGATTTTTCAGGCTCCTTGTCAGAAATCCTAACTCTGTAGGTTTAGGGTGAAATCTGAATCTGTATTTTTCCAAGTTCCTTTGGTTACTCACATGCAGGCAGCCTACATATCCACCTTCTGGAACCACTACATAAAATAATATTCTACTTCTCCTGAGAGTCAAATACATTGCAGCAAGAAATTACAATTAGTAGTTATTAAGCATATTTTATAGAATTTAATGTACGAGTGAGGACTTCCAAATATTATTTTATTTAATTTCCCAGAATGGTCCCGAGAGACTGGTATTGTTATCTGAATTTTCTTAATGAAGGAACTGAGCTTCAAAGAGGTTAAATAAATGGCCTGATATCCCAAACTGAAAATTTTAAGTCCTCTCCTCTTTACACCATATTGTGCTGTCTCCTCACTGCTACATGTCTCTCTGAGGTCTACTCTTGGCCTATTTATTTAACTAATATTCATAGAGCACCTGGTTAAGTGCTGGGCATTGTAACTTAGTTATATGTGTGGACTCTTTGAGAGCTCTTCTGCTTGAATAAAAACAAAAAGGCAGTAACCCATTCACATTTTAACTTAATAAGTCTCCCAGTAAAGAACTAGACCTGTGCTTTAGCAAAGACAGCTGCTACTCACCAATGACAGCTGAGGGGCACTTAACACCAAAACATCTCCTTAACGACATATCATTCTCTTGTGTTCAGTTTGGCTTTAACAATTGGCTTATCTATCTTAGGCAATGTGAAATTCTGTATTAATGACCAATAAGAAAGAAACATGGGATAAACACTGGCCTCAGAATGAGAATATCTACTTAGAGACCTGGTTCTGCAACTAACTGGATGTCCCTTAAACTCTATATGATATTCTTCATATGTAACACAAGGAAATTTGGCAAATGTTCTAATTCTAATAATCTACAGAGAGCATGTCCTAGAAAATATTCCTACCACTCCATACCTACACTATTTCCCTAAAAAAACATACATAGGCACACACTCACACTCAAGAAAAGGAAAGTCACCTGCCCTGATACCTCAATTCTAAATGTCTTCCAACACTTGATCTGGCATGTTTTATAGATAGGGTATTCAGTGACCTTATGCTGTTACTCCAGAAGCGACTGCATTTTAGCAACTTGAGAGCACCATGCAGGGTACAGGCACTTTGGAAGAAATGAATATTTAAAAGATCAGCCATTGGACTCTCTGATGGTAGACAACTGGAGAGCAGTCAAGCTAAACTCTGGGATAGTTTTCAGAAAGCTGTGCTTGCAATGGTAAGTTGCTGAATCTCTTCTCTTTAGCCAAGGCTTTAATGACTGTACTCCATGAACATGAAATTCTGCAGGTAGCTGAGTAAGCTTTGGGGAAGGATGGCCCAGGTCACACATTTATTCAGATGACAAGATGAAGCATTTTGTAGTTTGCATAGATACATAAGTGCTATTGCCTCACAGCTCCTGGCAGCCATTTCAGAAATTCCAGAGCCCTGGATTCTAGAATTCACTCTGACACAAACCAGCTATGTGATCCGGAGCAATGACTGATATGTATCATGACTGATACACAGTCTCTGTTTCCCCACTAGTTAACTACAACTATTGAGGGCAGGGTCCATGTTATTCCTGTTTACCATTGAATCCTCAGTGTCTAACCCATACTAAAATCTAAATTTGTGTTTGCTGACTTAATGAAAGGGACTAGACTTGATAGTCTCTGCGGCCCAACTAGCTCCAGCATCCTATGGCTGTAACCTCTCTGGCACACACTCAAGTTCCACCTAAGTCCTTGCTCCAGGCCATTCCATTTATGCTCTATATTGACAGCTCAGGGAAGAGCTTACCTTTAGGGTCAGTCCCTTCTTTCCCCTCTTGATCTCTCATTACTATACCTGTAGGGCCATCACCAACTTAAATTAATTCCAGTATCAACCCACTTCCATTCAAGACTGACCCTGTACACTCTCACGCATTTTTCACATTTGCGTATCATCTACATCTTCATTTCCATTCTCCTGGTTCCTTCTCTTTATATAGATCACTACAGAGTGAATTTGAACTTACTTAAAAATTCAGTAATAAGCCTGGCACCAAAGAAAAATGGTATTGCTTCTATATGTGGTATGAAGCTACTGAGAAGAAATTATCAGCAAAAAAAATATTTCCAGAAATTTGAAGGAGACACTGAACACATCGATATACAAAATTAAACAGCAATTTCTTCCTAAGGTAATAGGTTAGATGAATTAACCACCTTTTGATAAATACTTCATGTTCAGCATAGTGACAGATGACACCAACTCAGAACTGCAACTCTTGCTTCTGGAAAAAATCTCAGTGATCTTGCTGAACCTCTGTACTTCACTGATGAGACACTGATTCAAATAATTTGCTTTTCTGTCCTTCCTAAAATAATGTAAGAGGTGTTGGGCTATTCATTTATTTAATTATTTATTTATTATTTTTTTCAGTGGTCTTTTTTTTTTTTCAGAACCGTCTGAGATCAGGACATTTTTCTCAGGACTTTTGCTTGGTCAGAAATGTAAGATATTTTAATGTTCCCATTGCCCTTTGAAGAACTGGAGTAACACCAAAAATGTTAATTGCTTCAGGGAACTGACAACTAATTATCCCAAAGCTAAAAGAAGGCTAGGCATTTAGATAATGAAATGCCAATCAGTGTAATAGAAGTGTCACTTACTTAATACTCATCTGTGTTTGAAAGAAATGCATGTTATTTGGAGAAACATCATATTTCTCTGCAGTCAAGAACACTGTGCGTGCATATACTCTGGCTGTCTCTACATACTTAAAGACACTGCACCATTGACAGAGCTACAAAAACTGGGATGGAGAATACTGTGTGTGTGTGTGTGTGTGTGTGTGTGTGGTATCTGTGTGTGTGTCTGTGTGCTTGTCTGTCAACTTGCAGGAGTCTGTCAAATGCGGGTCTTCTTGATTTAAGACTGTGAAGTCTGCATCTACAACTGCATTTCTGCAGATAGCCAGGATGTTTTGTTCAGAGGAAGCTGCAGTGCCTTGACATTGAACAGTGCCAGAAATCTAACACCAGACCATCAAGCAAGGATTGTGAATGCGTAAAAAGGAAAAATTTTCCATGAATATTTATGGGAAACTCTGCTCTGCATGAATGAAAATGATAAGGATGTGCTGTTGATAATCAAGTTGGGTTGTTACTTGTATGTAATAATTTTGAAATGGGTGAGGGAGGAAGAGCCCTACATTTTATTAGATAATCTGGACAATGGATTATTTAAATGTTGTTTTTTGTGAGCTCTGGCTCCTTCCATTTTCCTGGTGCTGGGAATAGATTTTAACATTTTCATAAGCCCTGTGTATGAGTAGGAGCAGCTTCACTCTCTGGAACAAAGACAAACTTCCTTTGTTGGCAGCACATCACATTTCAGAAGTGATTTCTTAAAACTAAGTTTCATGATAAACAAAACCTAGTGTCAGATAGCTGCAGTCTAGGCTCCCAAGGTCCCCTTGGTGTGCCTCAGATGATAATGACCAGCTGTCATTTCTGATGATGATAAAATACATGTAAGAATGTATAGTTTCCTGAGGCTGCTATAACAACTGCCACACACTGGTGGCTTAAACAATGGAAATATCTTGTCTCATGGTTCTGGAGGCCAGGAGTCCAAAATCAAGGTATCTGCAGGGCCATACTCCCTCTGGAGGCTTTAGGGGAACATCTTTCCTTTCCTATACCAGTTTGTGGTGGCTTCAGGTATGCCTTGGCTGTGGCTGCAACACTCCAATCTCTGGTTTGTCTTTAGAAAACTTCTTCCTCTGTGTCTGTGTCATCTCAGCTGTCTCTTATAAGGACACAAGTAATTGGATTTAGGGCCCACCTGGTTAAACTAGGAGGATCTAATCTCAAAATTCTTCACTTAATCACATCTGCAAAAACCCTTTTTCCAAATAGAGCCACATTCATGTGTTCTGCAGGTTATGACATGGACTTATCTTTTTGGTAGTATTACCATTCAATTCACTATAGGATGTCACAACTATTGTCTTTTAGTACTAAAATGCTGTACTACTCAATAACAAAGGCATGTTGATCAATAACCACAACATATAAATGTATTTAATCTTGAGATTCTTTTTTAGATAATTAGTAGGCTCTTAAGACAGCACAGAAGCCCTCACTCTACAGACATACAGGTAAATTTTGTAGAGAGTTACTTGAAGCCACTAAAATATTTACAATTATTATTAATACATTTAAATAGTATGAATGGGATAGAAGCAGGATTTACATTATCTGACTGTCACATGGAGAGGAAAAAAGAGCAGATGGGCACCAAAAAGGAATTGGAAGAAAAATACATCCAAGAGTTATCAGTGGTGTGTATATATTTTCATTAATTTTTGTGCAATATAGGTCATTCACTGCACAATTAACTAAAGATACATTTTTATTCTTATACTTTTTATCTACACTTTAAAAATTATTTATAAAAATATACAAACACAGGGCTTCCCTGGTGGCGCAGTGGTTGAGAGTCTGCCTGCCGATGCAGGGGACACGGGTTCGTGCCCCGGTCCCAGAAGATCCCACACGCCGCGTGGCGGCGGGGCCCGTGAGCCATGGCCGCTGAGCCTGCGCGTCCGGAGCCTGTGCTATGCAATGGGAGAGGCCACGGCAGTGAGAGGCCCGTGTACGGCAAAAAAAAAAAAAAAAAAAAAAATAGAAACACAGAGATACATGTACACACATTTAAAAGAAAAAGTCAAAGGGCATATAAATATCACAGAAACATGAAAATTTAGAAGTAAATCAGGACAAACCTTAGGTAATATAGCTCAGCTTCCCTCATTTCTTTAAAATCTTTGATAGAAGCATAATCTACCTCTACTTCTACTTGGAAACTTCTGGTGACAGAGATCTTGTTCCTTCACAATACAACTCAATCTAACTCATTCTAGTGTTGAACATCACTAATAGAAAGTCTCCTCAAAATGAATTATAACATGACTGCATGTCATATTTAGCCATGGTTTAGTACTGTCACATATGGAAGTACAGGTTGTACACTGCACAGCTTCATAGATTACAATATGCTTGGCACCCTATGAAGTTGTGCAGTGTCAGAGCCCTATCTTGGCCTATTACATCACCCAAGCTGGAGAAATTGTTTCTTGTCTTGCTTCTCCTGTACCTCTTCCTTTTTTCCTTTCTCCTAATGTTAGTTGACCTCTTCAGAGAGTATGGCCCCAAATATTGCATGTGTTCATTATCCCTGCCTTGTATTTTCCAGGAAAAAAAAAAATGACTCAGTAAATTTCATCTTGATTTTCTGCATTTTTTAGGTTTGCTTTTAGACTCCACAAAAAGTGACGGCATTGCTTTGGATGACTTTCACTGACTCATGATCAAGAAAGATCTCAACACATTAAAAAAAAATGAGCATGAATTTGCTGTAACCACTAACTGAAAGCGAAAAAAAAAAGGAGGAAACAAGTCAAAGAACACCCAATTTATGCCATCCCATGTTTAGATTCTTCCTTTTAAACATTTGTGTATTAATTCCCACAACAAACCTGTATAATAACTATTATTACAGCCACAGCTCTCCCCTGGCATCACAAAGAATAGTCCCTCATTTGGCCATGCTCCTTTATCACTGTGCTCTGCATGTACCATTCCCTTTGCTGAAACACCTACCCTGAGCCTCCCTATACCCTCTTCTGTTCATTCTCTTTTGCCTGGCAAACTCCAGTTTATCATTCAGGTTCCAGATTAGATATACCTAATTCCTTGATCCTTCATGTCTAGGCTAAGCATGCTCCCTGTTTGCTTCAAAATACTTTGCATATCCGAGATATATCACCTATATTTGTATCCTAGTCACCTGTGCACTCCTCTGTCTCCACTCTTAGATTCTCACCACCATGAGATCCAGAACTATGTAAAGGAGAGCAAGAGAGTATAATCTAGTAGAGTAGAGTAAGGACATAGACCTTGGGCCTGTGCTTCCTGTATTTAAAGCCTGGCTCTACCACTTACTGACTCAGTGACTTCAGACAAGTTACTTAAATACTTCAGTTTGTTCATTTACAAAAAATGAGACTTAAATACTGTATACTTTCTATAATTGTTGTAAGAAAGAACACAGGTAAAGCAAAACATGGCAGCCAATAAGTGTTGCTTATTTTTATTAGGCTTATTCATGAGTGTATTAATGCTGGCACATAGAAGAATCTCACAATCCTTTGTAGACCACGGATCAGGAAAAATTTCACCTATTCTGTGAAGCCTTCCCAGATACGTCATTTGGAAGGGTCTTTCTTCAAACCCTCATCTCTGTCTGTTTAATAACATTTCTTATTTACTACATTAAATCTACTTAATGTATTCTGCGTGTCTGTTTTCTCCTATTAAACCAAAGCTTCTAGATGGCAACCTTCATATTTGTCTCTCTACTCACTTAGCACAGAAAACAACTGTTGAATGAACTAATGACTCAATAGATAAATCAGTGAATTGAAAATCAAAGGAAGTCCTTGAAGACAGGTTGGGAAGGGAGGTTGGGACTAAAAGGAGGGCTAGAAATTCGAATGTTAGACTAAGAGGTTTGGATGAAGACTGAAGAAAGAAGACCGCTACACATCAAAAGTCAGAAAAACTGAAAAGTCCGTGTTTCCCTCTGTTGGATTATCTCTCAAGCTTTGTCAAAACAGGGAACATTCCTTGTCACAATCCAAGAGCCAGACTGGTGTTGCTTTTGCATTGGAATCCACAAAGGAAAAGTCTTGGCTTCCTGAATCAGCTCCTTTGTGCCCTGAGAGCAGAAGGACCACTGTGGGCTTTTCACATGGTCCTTGGTATACGGCCTTGCACAGAACATGACTGATGAAGGAGAAGAAGTTTTTCCACTATGAGACATCACTGGATTATAAATATCTGTGGCTGATCATCTCTAGTTCAGCATCTTGAACTAGAAATGTGAGAAGGTAGGAATAATGCTCATATCTATCAATGTGTTGGAAAGATGACCATGTAATGTATGGAAAATCCAAGTCCAGAGAGAACATAGAAGTATAACAAAATTTTTAAAATGAAGTAAAAGTAAATGTTTCTGGGAGAGTTTTCTGAAGTATGTGCTGACAACAAAATGCTCAACAAGTTAATCTTTCCTAAAAGAGTTCCCTGATCAAATAAGTTTGGTAAAGTACATACTATAGGTATTTTTAAAAATTTATTATGCACATCACAATATTAAAAATACTGGAAAGTCTGGAACTGATGAAACTTACTTAAATCACTTAAACCCTAAGAGATAGTGACTTTCCCAAAATTACCCTTGCCGGTAAAAAGAGGACTAGAATTCACTCCAATTTTAAATTTTCAGTAAAATTGTAGTGCCTCTTTTTGGTGACTATAGAATAGCTCAGTGGAACAGGATTCTGGAAAAATAAAGGTGAGGACGTGAAGAGAGGTACCTCCAGCTACACTTTCATACTGACACCATGTGAGAACCAACCTATTAATAGTATTTAAGGCCTGAATTCCAGCACATATGCAGGGAACAGTACTTGGATATAAACCTTGTTATCCTCATCTACACATTATTCATGATCATTCTGGTTTATATACCCATATATCAGAAGGGAAGTCTAGTTTCCATATCTAATCACCTCCCAAACTTTCACCACCAAGGTTTATTTCTGAAATTTTCATCTGATTTCTTCCCAGAGAGCTTATAAATATTCTCAGTGAAATTCTCCCAGGAAACTCAAATGCATCCTCTCAGTCTTCATTTGCCCTGACCTTTCTGCAACATTATCTATGGCTCTCTCCTCCTTTTTGCACAATTCTTCCTTATTTACTCTCGATCCCCAGGACAGACAGCTAAAATAAAGTGAGATTTGATCCACTACAGAAAATCTGTCAGGATCATTCTTTTGCTGAACTGATAATTGCAATGGAAATTCTTTCTTGCAAGTTTTCCATTTATTATGGATGAAAAACGTGAGACTAAGACCTGGGAAACCTGGAATTGAAGGATAAATCTAGCTACTAAGCAATAATATGATCTTAGACTAAGTGAATTAAGGGAATATTTTCTAGTGTAATGTTTAAATCCCTTTAATAATTGTTTTATTATATATTTTATAGTTATTTGCTTAGTGATTGCTCTAGGGCTTATATCTTATCAGACTCTAGACTTATGCTAAATTAATTCCAGTGGGATATAGAAACATTGTATCTTTATAGATGTATTCCCTCTTTTTTTCCATTCTATTATTATTATACATATTACATTTCTATGTTGCAAATTCAACAATACAATGCTATAATTATCACTTAGTATAAGTATGTTGTCTTTCAGAAAAGCTGAGAGAAGAAAGGAGAGCAAGCATATATTTGTAGCATTTGTTATACTACCCTTCTTATTATTTCTGGTCCTCTTCATTTATTTCTGCAGATTTGAGTTGCTATCTGGTGTGATTTCCTTAATCCAGTACAACTTTGCACCCACCCACCTCCTTTGTGCCTTGAGTTACTTAAGTATGTTTCCTTTAATTATTTGAACATTTTAATTATTTGAAAATTATAATGGCTGCTTTGAGGTTTGTTAAATCCAACTTTAGTGCCTTCTCAAAGGCAGTTTATGTTGCCTGCTTTTTGACTCTGTATATGAGTCACTTTCTTGTTTCTTTGTTTGTCTTGTAATTTTTTGTTGTAAACTAGACATTTTAGATAATATATTGTAGCAACTCTGGATACTGATTCCCATCCAATACCAACTCTATCACCCAACTCTGAAGTTTGCTGTTGATATTTGCCGGTTTTAGTGATAGACTGGTGATAGTGATAGACTATTTTAGTAAAGTTATTTCCTTCACAATGTGAGGCCTGTCCTGTTGTTCCTCAGAGGGTGCAGTCTCAGGCATGCTTCCTCAGGGCTATCTTTCACTGCCACTTTCCCTGATCACAAGCAGCTGTTAGACTCCACGAATTGTTGGCTGATTTCTCTGGGTCATCAATTTCTGCACAGTCTGATTTAATTAAATTTGGGCTCTTCTGGAAGGTTAACTTTTGAGGCCACTGTTTGAGATTTACTTTGACATTTGAGGGTTTGTTTTAGCTGTCTCTTTCCCTGGTTCTCTCTGGTAAATTAGCTGGCCCATGGTTTAGCTTATAGTTCTCATGGAACTGTAGGCCTCCTCTTAATTGCTTACCACCCAAATCTTCATTTTTTCCGAGATTTCTCTAAGGCTTGGATTTCCTTTGAGGAGAGCTTTGGAGTTCTCTGTTCTTAGGGCCTGCCTGTACTTCTAGGCAAAATTTCTTGAGCCATGACTCAGGAGATGGTGGTAGGGACATTGGTCTGCTTTTCTCTAAAATGGCAATGTTTTAGGGGCAGGTTTCTGGGCAGGGGCCATAGTGTTTGGTCTTCTTAGCTTGCCTTTCCTAGGTGGGAACTCTATGCTAGGAACAAGCTGGGGCAAAGGTCATATTGGCCTTCGTATTTTCAGCCTGCCTCACCTGACATCCAGCCTCCACCTTGTAAATATTGGCTGGGTGGAAGAAGGGAGCCCATGACCTCTTGGTCGAACTTGCCTGAATTTTTTCACTGTATTATATAAATGTAGGGTATGAGAAATGCTGGTGGCCTGTCCCTCCTGACAAGATACTGTAGCTCTTGAGTAGAAGCTAGGGGAGAGGAATCCCTGGCTTCTTGGCTATAACCACCTGGAATGGAGTTTCTGTCATGCTGAGCTAGTAAGGAGGAACGGGTCCAAATGCCATAGACTCTCACTGTTCTTATCAAGTTTTAGTAAATTTTCTTAAATATTTCTCCATTTGTCCTTAGGACAATATCCTCTGTAATACACTGAGGGAATACCTTCTGAGGACATGGTGAGAAGGTGGCCATCTGTTAGCCAGAGAGGTCGCACCATAAACCAACTCTGACATCACTTTGATCTTGGGCTTCTAGACTCCAGACTGTGAGAAAATACATTTCTTTTGTTTAAGCCACCTGGTCTGTGGTATTTTATGGCAGCCCTAGCCAAATAATATACCACTTCTCCACAGTATTTTCATTATTTTTTATTTTAGCCACTCTGATGAGTTTGTATTGATATTACATTGTGTTTTTAATTTGCATTTCCCTAATGATTAATGATGTTGAGCACCTTTCCATATATTTATTTTCATTCTGTCTGTATATCTTCTTTGCTGAAATATCTCTTCGATATCTTTCGTTCTTTCTATGATTGGATTGTCTTTCATAATGTTTGAGTTTTGAAAGCTCTTCACACATTTTAGATATGCTGAACATGTGGTTTACAAATACTTTCTCTTACTCTGTAGCTTGTATATTCATCCTCTTAATAGCGTCTGTCACAGAGAAAAGTTTTAAATTTTGATGAAGCTGTAACTTATCAAGATGTCCTTTCATGGACCAAGCTTTTTGTGTCAAATCTAAGAACTCTTTGCTTATTCCTAAATCCTAAAGACTTTCTCCTATTTTTTTAAAGTTTTTTAGTTTTATGTTTTACATTTAAGTCTAGGATCCATTTTAGGTTAATATTTGTATATGGTGTGAGACTTGGGTTGAGAATCATTTTGTTGCCTATAGATATGTGGTATAGCAAAGAATATATGTGGTTGTTCTTGGTTCCTGGCATGTACTAAGCTAGAGTGGACATCCTGGTTCCACTGACACCACAGTAGGGACACCTTGTGACCACTGAATGATGGTAAAAATCCTTATTCTCCACTAGGCTTCCTTTGACACCACCCCATGGGGAGGGGGGAACACCTCAGTTCTACTGCACAGTGGATGTCAAAGCACCCCACATGATCTCCCCTGACATCGGTTTCTGATCCTTTGGCTAAGAGAGCAGGCTTTGGGGGAGCTTTTCTGCACCCCTTGATGTTTCTGGGTTTCTGGCTTTCTTCAGCTCCAGGTCTGAGATATATGACACACGAAGAACACTCAGGGAACTCAGTTCTCTCTTGTTCCTCCAGTTCCAAGTTCCCTAGCCATCTGCCTTCTTCTCTTCACTTTCAGAATCTTATGTGTATTTTATATATAATATCCAGGGTTGCAGTTGTACTCAGGAGGAAGAATAAGAAAAAACTAAGTCTATTCAATCATCCTAGAAGTGGAAGTTCCTGAAAATGCTGTTTTAAGTAGAATGTAATGGACATTCCATTGGCTGCTCAACATCTGAAGAAAATTCCTTGGATAATGTAGTCTTTCATTTCTGGAATCTTGGTGGAATGCAAAGCCCCACTTCTCACAGTAGCTGAAAGTTAGGGCCTGGATATGTGACTTACTCTTGTCCAATTGGGTGCCATGGAGACTTGGACTCTGGGGTAAATGGCACACAAAAGAAAAGACAACTGAGAATTTATTTCACTGCTAGTGGTATCATAGGTCCTGTGGTAGTAGTGCCAACTCTGGCACTCAGTGTCCAATGGAAGCTGCAGTGGGACTGTAAGTAGACTGTTGCAATGACGATACTTTAGTCGGTGTTCTGGTTATCTACTTGGTCTTTGACCATTTTACTGAGGCTCATCTTTTATCTTCCTCTTAGATTTTGTGATCTCTATCATATTTTCCTATTAATTCCCTCTCTGGTTCAGTTAATAGAAGACAGTTTCTGTTGTTTGCCACCAAGATTCAAGATGTGTACAACAGGGAGTGCAAATGTCCTTAGAAGAAAAACTTGCAATGGCTACAAATTGGGTTAATTTCCTTTCAAAATTCTAGTTTGAAGTTGTAATACTATTGATGCAACAAGAACTAAACAGTAAAAGTGTGTTATAGCCAGAGAGAACTGTACTCCTTGTTTAGAAATAAAAGATGCTGAGAGATTAAAGAAAAAGAGAGAGCTGAGATGGAAGAGACAAGGAACACTTCCAGCCCTTGACAACCCCTTTAATTTAACTTTTGTTGTTTTCTAGTGCAAATAATATATATATTCTGCTCAGAGAAGTCTCTCTTGGTACCATCAACTACTATTTCAAAACAGGAAATGATTTAAGGATAACTTTTTCCTGCTCAAAATTTACAAAAAAGCATATACACAAGGAAATATTGTCATGGTGATTTTTGCAAGCCACTTACCTGTAGTAGTAACTCCTAAATGGCTTTAGAATACTCAAGAGAGGGTACCAATTCAACAGTCTAGCTGAACATCAAGACTGCCTATGTGCTCTAAACCCAACCCCCAAGTATGACAAGTAAATAAGTAAATACTACTGGGAGCCCAGGACATATGATGAGTTCAGAACATACAACAGAATCCCATAGCACAGCCAGAAACCAAGTGGCTCCTTTACAGGTAAATTCCTTTCAGCAAAAAGTCTAGGCCTGATTAAAATGTTTCCCAAGTTCAAAAACAGGCGAGATAGTTGGGGATGCATACTGTAGCTATGGACAACTCATCAGAACCGTCACCATATTTGTCTGGAAAAATTAGGCCAATATAGAAAAACTCAACCTCATCTCTCACTATGATTTGCTATATTTATCTGGTAGGCAAATGTTCTTTGGATTAAAGCTGCTTCACAAATAGAAGATTTATCTTAAATGCCATTTCAGAGAAGGCAATTTTTAACATTCCCTTCATGTTTCAGAGAAATAAAAATGATTCCCAATTCTTGTAAAATGCATTTTAACTCTTTAACATGTCTTTGCATTGATTACATCATTACAGCCTCAAAATAACATAAGAGGTAGCTAGGGAATGGAAAAAGAAGATAATGTATTTACTGAGTGATTACTGTATACTAAGTAACATATATTTTATGTCATTTCATCCTCACTCCAACCTTTTGATTTAATACCTTTAATTTATATTTATATATGAAGAACAAAAGAGATTAAGTGTCTGTTCTAGGTCAGTAAGATCTGGATATAGCTTTTGGGTCACCTGACAACCAAGTCTATGAAACTTTGCTCAAACTGTTGTGGCACTTCTTAATCAACGTAAAAGAAAAATAAGGTCTTGTGCTAAAGAGTAAAGATACGAATCTCTATCTTTTTCTATACTTCCATTTTAAGAATGACTTTGAGTGGATATTCATGGGAACCAGTTTCTGTATCATCAATAGGACAAGCAGTGGACTGAGAAAATAAAGAGACAGTCTGAGTGATAATGATAATAGAAGGGTAGGCATTACACGGAGGGTACTGGAACTTCCATTAAACAGGGTGAGGTAAGGACAAAGCTAGTCAGGCCATGTGGGCTTTTGCTAAGACATCCAAAGTGAAAGAAGACTCCAGAACTGTATTTATAAATGTCCCTGCTTAGTGATCATGGGCAAGTCACTTAGTCTTTCTAGATGTAATTTCCATGTCTACAAAATCTTCAAATTAACTCACTAATTTGCAGTCTGAAGTATAGGAGGAGTTGAGACAGTTAGGAGGCCTAGTAACTGAGAAGTGTGGGTGGGCACGAGAAATGACAAGAATGTGAAATCTCTGAATCTATCCCACCTTTCCTCTTGGAGCCTATTTCTTCCCATATCATATTCTTTTTCTTCTTTATTCTAAGTGTCCATCCTGTTCCTCATTCTTGTTAATCTCAATCATGGATTATAGTTGTACAACCCAACCCACCATGACAATTGCTGAGAAGACCCCAGAGACTGGAACATCTAGGAGGTTTATGAAATAATAGTTAAATTATTTATCTAAGTGAGTTTCAGGTACAAACTTTCCTAATGATATCTGGGTTTTATCAGTGTACTCCTAGTAAACAATAACACTAGAGTTGAAAGGATTTTTCTGATTCTTGCTCCCTTCTTTGTGACCTCCTTCTTCATCACCAATTCCCTAAGGGAAGACTAAGTATTTGGCTCTCTGTTGTAATACCTGAGAAACCCAGAGATGTAATGAGATATAGATTTTAAATATCATATTTACCTTTCAATCCAAAGTCACTGGATAAATGCCTAGAAATTACAAAAACTGAGAAAAGCCTTCACAAAAGATTTGCTACAAGCAGAAGATTAAGTATGCAAGTAAGTATATATCTCCATGGTATACCAAAACCTAGAAAGCCCCCCTCTACCAAATAACTTGATGTAGGTTGAGAAGTCATTCCACACATGCACACACACACACACACACACACACAAGCACACACTTATACATGCACACCCTATGTTGATGTACAACATCCAAACATCCAGACTCATTCCAGTTCTGTGACTAGCCTTCTCTGACGTTAGGCAAATCATATCATTTTTCCCCAGTATCAATTTCCCTATCTATAAAATGAAGATATTGAAATAAATTATTTCTGAAGTAATCGGTAGCACCTCAAGTCTAAAAATAACTTACTCTTTGTTACTCAACCCGATATTATTTCCAAGTGAAAATCAGCAGTTGCTTTCTTCTCCAGTACTAAGCAAATGACCTTTGTTATTTATTAAGTGAAAGAAGAGTTGTATAAAATATATAAATTTGGGATTGTGTGTGTGTTTTAATTATCCATAAGATTCTTAAGTTAACTGAAGGTATATAAAGTACCTTAAACTCAGAGGTTTCCCAGGTCATAGGATTTGAAGATGGAACAAAGTAGATACTCAAGCCTCAAGAACAGTTCTTTACATAGAAGTTCCAATTCTAGGTACCCAAGGCTTGAACTCTTAGGCTTCTATATTTATATGTTCTTTTTTTTTTTTGAATTTTTGAATTTTATTTTTTTTTGTACAGAAAGTTCTTATTAGTTACCCATTTTATACATATTAGTGTATATATGTCAATCCCAATCTCCAAATTCATCCCACTACCACCACCACCCTCCCCACCACTTTTACCTTTTGGTGTCCATGTGTTTGTTCTCTACATCTGTGTCTCTATTTCTGCCTTGCAAACTGGTTCATCTGTACCATTTTTCTAGGTTCCACATATATGCGTTAATATATGATATTTGTTTTTCTCTTTCTGACTTATTTCACTCTGTATGAGTCTCTAGATCCATCCACATCTCTACAAATGACCCAATTTCATTCTTTTTTATGGCTGAGTAATATTCCATTGTATATATGTACCACATCTTCTTTATCCATTCATCTGTCAATGGGCATTTAGGTTGCTTCATGACCTGGCGATTGTAAATAGTGCTGCAATGAACATTGGGGTGCATGTGTCTTTTGGAATTATGATTTTCTCTGGGTATATGCCCAGTAGTGGGATTGCTGGGTCATATATCTGTTCTTAAAGAGCATCTCCCAGGGAGTGTAGCACTACAGGTGTCAGACTTGATTCTGGAAAAAGAATACACAGTAAATTCCAATCTGAAGTGTGTACTTGAAAAAAATATATGTCTTTGCTGTTGTTTCTTTATATATAATTTTACATATACATTTTATAGGCACCCTATAAGTGTTCAGTTAATTTTGTTTTTATATTTGTTAACACTCCTATTTAAGGCCCAATGAAGGGACCTCAGTGACCTCTTCAATAATACAACTATGATGTGGGATTTGAGTTTCCTTTTTGCTCTATAAGAAGACACTAGTGATAAAGTGCAGGAGAAAACATAGTTTTCCCCCTATTCCTTCTCTGGTCCAGCTGTGTGTTTTTCACATGAGAAGAGGGAGAAATCTCTCCTTATCCTAATACAACTCACGTCTTCATGGTGGGACCTCAGGGGTGTTAAAAACTGTAACTTTTTCTGTTCAAAGTATTTCTAGTACTTGAATTATCTCCATTTAAAACAATGTTCTAAGCAAATTTTGCAATAATTGGATAATTTTATATACTTCCTAGGGGACTACCTAAAGATCTGTGATTCATTTCAATGTATTGGGTTGGCCAAAAAGTTTGTTCAGATTTTTCCATTAGCTGTTACGGAAAAACCTGAACGAACTTTTTGGCCAACCCAATAGAAACTCTGTTATGTTTGTTTGTTAAAAAGTCATATTGCCTTATAATTACATATTGTTTACTGCTGGTAAAAGAGAAAAAATGTCTGATTCTTAATTATTATGACAATACAGGAAATGAGCTTTATGAGAATGTGTGTATTAAGGAGGAAACCAAGAAAAATACAGCAGCTGGAACAACTGAGTTCAAGCACTTGTTTTGCAACTAATGAATTAGTTGCCATTCACCAAGTCATTCAGTCTTTCCAGGACATTGTTTCCTCATCCATAAAAGGAAGGGAATTTTGGAATTCTAACTTCAGTTCAGACACGCTAAAATTCTTCTTCTTGTCCACTGGCTTATTAACATAACAAGTTAGTCTTCTGGACAATTTCAAAGGCAAAAAGAAGTAGATTGAAAGATTCTTTCCGACATAAGAGAAATAATAAAACTGTACATAGGACACTACAAAATGATATCAAAGGAGAGAGAGGCAATTTATTCACTCTGGGAATAGAGCAAGATAACATGTGAAGTGATATGCAGCAGAGGGATGGCAATGGCTGTTAAAACTAAGCAACAGGATTTGGAATGGAGAGTAGGTAGCACTCTGGGACAAATGACACTGTAGAGGGAAATAGTCAAAGTATATAAGGTTTAGAGATAGGGATCTGAGGACCTTGGACAGAGGGACCAAATATGCAAAAGTGTATGTTATAGAAGAGGGTGTTTCTGCATTTATCAAAAAATGGACTTCAAAGCCTCATTTTTCCCTTTTCCCCACCCACATTCAGCTTTGAGTTTCTAACATTCTCTGTTAATGAAGTATAATTCCTGAGGTCACTGACATCTTAAGTCTTAAGAACTTAATCATAATGTCTCTCCAGCCTTCACAAAACTCACTTGGATTCAAGAGTTACTTTCTCAGGAGGCTGGTCAATGGGTCAAAGTGGAAAAATCCAGAAATTGAGATATTTTTCCCCCTTTAAAGACCCATTTAACTATGGTGGCTCCCTAAAAGCAGAAATTCTGAGCTCTGGTGGAATCTGTGAGAAGTAACTTGTCCACTACCTTCCTTGGTTTTCCAAATTGCTTATAACTTCCAAACAAGGTTTAATAGCTGAATCCCAACTGTTCTTAATGGAGAGTGATTCCAACAGCAATGCTGTAGAAGAAATCAAGCATAGACAGTGTTCTAAAATGCAGGGGTTTGAGTGGAGTTTTAATTCACATCTGGCAGTAGGGAGCCCTGTGCTCACAATTAAGCCCAAATTTAACTCTAGGTTTCCTCCCAATCATTTTATCTCCACTACCTGCAACTTTTTAAATGAAGGCCTAACCCACTCTATAAGGAAACTTTCCACTCGTACATATTAGAAAGAAAAATGACAACATAATGATTTAGATACAGAGGAGGCACTTTTAAAGCTTTGTGCTGTTAGGCTAACAAGCTATCATCATCAGTTATAGTGCTGATAACTGAAGCATGGTCTAATGGATAATAAATAGAATGAGGCAAGCAGAAGCCTTTGTTCCATTGCAACTGTTAAGCTCTTTCCTACAAGTTGAAACATTTCAGCCCCCATTTCCAAAGTTTGGTTATTAAGAGAATTAGTTCCCTTCTATCTTCACAGAAGACATATATTGAATAAGTAGATATTTTAAAGGTGTATCAAAAATGTAAACTATGCCTTTATTTTTAAAGTTACTGTAGGATAATGCATTCTAACCTGAAGAACTCACGAATTTTTACAATCACCTTTTTAGAGGCTTAAAATATTCCTTCCTGTCAGGAAGATGGAAACGAAGTATATCTCATGTTCTTAGGTGATGTGACTAAGTGCAGTTTGGTTTTATTGTTGTTTAGGCAAGCTCTATCTATACTCTGGTCTAAAAATTCACAATCAGTAGGGCACCAATTCCAGAAAAAAAAGTAAGAATTTAAAAGAAGGAAAAGATAAGCAGCAACTCCAAATCTTCCATAAAATCACACCATTTCAAGAGATGGATCCCTCTTACAAACTTTCTGGGTAGTAATCAAAAGTAATGTTGTTTTCTAGTAATTCCTACCTGTAGTAATCTCTACCTGTATCATACAGTTGAAAAAAATGGAGACTACAGAGTTATAACATTATAGTAATTGAGCTGCCCAAACCCAGACCTGTTGGACCAGAGCAAATATTTGTTTCCTCAGCCCTTCCAAATGGAGGGTACACCTCTAAAGTACCACATCTGATTCGTCCAAACATCCCAATTTAGGATAATAGCCCTATGCTCATGCAGATCACAATCATTTACGTTGAAAACTACATCTAGGAATAAATCCTACTCAGCCTCTCCAGATATGGATGAAATGTGCCTAGCTTAGATTAATCTACCTCTCTGTTCTAGAACTTGAGTCATTAAGATCACATCTATCACTGCACCCCAAGCCTAGGTCTAGCTCAAGCTCCCCTTGACAAATAATGGATGGTTTAATAAATAGGGAAACAACAAGACTAGGGAGAGTATTCATTCTTTCCAGAAAATCATTGAATTGGACCGAACTCCTTAAAACTCCATTGGGGGACAGCTAACTTTACTCCTTCTTCATATGCTTATGTTCCTTCACTCTTTCACTCAACAAATGTTTGTTAAGAACCTACTTTGTGTTAGACACCATGTTAGGCTTTAGTGGTATAACATTGGGAAAGACAGTTTCTTCATTTAGGGAGTTCATCATCCAGTTTGGCAGAATGATGAGTACATATGTCAATTGCAATTCAGTGTAATAAGTGCTATGTCAGGTCAAAGACACGGTGCTGGGGTAGAAAAGAGGTCAAGAAAGGCCTTCTGAAAAATCCGCCTAAGTTGTCTTGAAGGGTAAGTAGTCATCATCTAAAAATGAAGGTAAAGAATGTTGCTGGAGTTCCAAAAGTAGTTCAATTTATCTGTAGCATAAGATGAAGAGTAGAGAATGATGAGATAGAGGTACACAGAATATATCTTTCAAAAGAGCACTGGGATCTATTCAAGGCATAGCACAAAGCTCTCAAAGTCTGCATGATGAAGAAAAAGACAAGACCTCAATTTTTCTTTCAGCTTTATTGAGGTATAATTGAGAAACAAAACTGTAACCTATTTAAAGTGTATGATGTGATGATTTGATATATGTATACATTATAAAATGATTTCCACCAAGTTAACACACCTGTCACCTCATATATTTACCTTTTTTTTGTGTGTGTGAGAATGCTTAAGTTCTACTCCCTCAGCAAATTTCAATTATACAATACAGTATTATCAACTATAGTCACCACGTTATACATGAGCTCTTCAGAACTAATCCATCATATAACTGAAAATTTGTACCCTTATACAAGCCTTTCCCTATTTCCCCCACAATTCAGTCCCGGGCAACCACCATTCTACTCTCTGTTTCTATGAGTTTGACTGTTTTGTTTTTTTTTTGCAGTACGCGGGGCTCTCACCGCTGTGGCCTCTCCCGTTGCGGAGCACAGGCTCCAGACACGCAGGCTTAGCGGCCATGGCTCACTGGCCCAGCCTCTCCGCGGCATGGGGGATCTTCCCGGACCAGGGCATGAACCCGTGTCCCCTGCATCGGCAGGCGGACTCTCAACCACTGCGCCACCAGGGAAGCCCTCCCTCCTTTTTTAAGGCTGAATAATATTTCATTATATCACATTTTCTTTATCCATTTATCTATTGATGGACACTTAGGTTGTTTCCATGTCTTGTATATCGTGCTGCAATGAACATGGGCTGCAGATATCTTTTTGAGATAGTGACTTTTTTTCCTTGGGATATATACCCAGAAGTGGGATTGCTTAACCATATGGTAGCTCTATTTTTAATTTCTTGAGGAACTTCCATGTTGTTTTCCATAGTGGTTGAACCAGTTTACATTCCAACCAACAGTGCACATGGGTTCCTTTTTCTCTACATCCTTGCCAGCAATTGTTAACTCCTGTCATTTAAAAAAAATAAAGATACATACAACAATATATTAGTTTCAGGGATGTAATATAATGATTTGATGTCTGTATATATTGTGAAATGATCAACACATAAGTCTAGTTAACATTCAGAACCACGCATAGTTGCAATCTTTTCTCCTGTGTTGAGAACTTTTAGGATCTACTCTCCTAGCAACTTTCAAATATATAGTACAGGATTATTAACTATAGTCACTATAATAACTATATGTATTTATGAGCTCGAGGTTTTTTTCTTTGTTGTTCTTTTTTAATTTTGGATTCCACATATAAGTGAGATTATATGGTATTTGTCTTTCTTTGTATGACGTTTCACTTAGCATAATGCCCTCAAAGTCCATCCATGTTGCAAATGGCAGGATTTCCTTCTTTTTATGGCATAATTATGTTCCACTGCATATATACACCACATCTTCTTTATCCATTCATTTGTCAATGGACACTTAGGTCATGTCTTGGCCATTGTAAATAATGCTTCAATGTGCTTATATACTTTTAAATTAAATTACTGGTTTTATTTCTTTTGGTGAATACCCAGAAGTGGAATTACTGGATCATATAGTAGTTCTATTTTAATTTTTTGAGGAACCTCCATACTGTTTTCCATAGTGGCTGCACCAGTTTACATTCCCACCTACAGTGCATGAGGGTTCCCTTTTCTCCACATCATTGCCCACACTTGTTATTTCTTGTCTTTTTGATCATAAATATCCTAACAATTGTGAGATGGTATTTCATTGTGGTGTTGATTTGCATTTCCCTTGTGATTAGTAACACTAACACTGAGCATCTTTTCATGTGTCTCTTGGCATTCTGTATGTCTTCTTTGGAAAAACGTCTATTCAGGTCCTCTGCCTGTTTTTTAATTGGGTTACTTGGTTGTTTTCTTCTTTCTTTTTTTTTTTACTGAGTTGTATGAGTTCCTTTTATAGTTTGGATATTAGTTCTTTATCAGATATATGGTTTGCAAATGTCTTCTTCCATTCCACAGTTGCCTTTTCATTTTGTCAATGGTTTCCTCTGATATGCAGAAGGCTTTCAGTCAGATGTAGTCATGTTTGTTTATTTTTATTTTTGTTGCCTTTGCTTTTGGTATCAAATCCAAAGAAACATTGCAAAGACCAATCCCAAGGAGTTTACCTGCTATGTTTTCTTCCAGTAGTTATATGGCTTCAGATCTTCCACTCAAGTCTTTAATCCAGTTTGACTTGGTTTTTGTGTAAGGTTTAAGATCGGGGTCTGGTTTCATTCTTTTGCATGTGGAATTCCAGTTCTCCCTGTACCATTTATTGAAGAGACTATTTTTCCACATGTTATATTCTTGGCTCCTTTGTCAAAAACTAATTAACCATATATGCATGAGTTTATTTCCTGGCTCTCTATTGTGTTCCATTGATCTATGTTTCTGTTTTTATGCCAACAGCATACTGTTTTATTTACTATAGCTTTGAAATATAATTTGAAGTCAGGAAATGTGATACCTCCAGTTTTGTTCTTTCTCAAGATTTCTTTGGCTATTATGGATCTTTTGTGGTTTGGTACAACTTTTAAGAATGGTTTTCTATTTCTGTGAAACTGAATGTTGATTGAATGTTGATAGAGATTGCATTGAATATGTAGATCACTTTGAGTAGTAGGGACATTTTAATAATATAAATTCTTCCAATTTATAAACACAGGATATCGTTACATTTATTTGTGCTTTTAATTTCTTCCATTAATGTTCTATCTTTTCAGTGTAGAGCTCTTTCACCTTGGTTAAATTAATCCTAAGTATTCTATTCTTTTTGATGCTATTGAAATGGGATTGTTTTCTTAATTTCTCTTTCCAGCAGTTTGTTGTTAGTGTATAGAAATACAATGAGATATCCCTCACACTTGTCAGAACAGATTTTATTAAAAAGACAAGAAATAACAAGTGTTGTCATGGATGTGGAGAAAAGGGAACTCTCGTACACTGTTGGTGGGATGTAAATTGGCATAGTCACTATGGAAAATAGTATGAAGGTCCCACAAAAAATTAAAACTAGAAATACCATATGATCCAGAAATTCCACTCCTAGGTATTTATCTGAAGAAAATGAAAACTCTAATTAGAAAAGATATATGCACCCCTATATTCATTGCAGCATTATTTATAATAGCCAAGATATGTAAGCAACTTAAGTACCCATATATAAATGAATGGATAAATAAGATGTGGTATATACATACAATAGAATATTACTCAGCCATAAAAAATAATTAAATCTTGGCATTTGCTACAACATGGATGAACCTAGAGGATATTATGCTAAGTGAAATAAGTCCAACAGAGAAAGAAAAATACTGTATGACTTCACTTGTATGTGGAATCTAAAAAACAAAGCAAATGAACAAACTACAAAACAGAAACAGGGTTTTAGATACAGAGAAAAAACAGGTGGGTTCCAGAAGGGTGGGATGTGGCGGGGGATGAGAGAAATAGGTGAGGGAGATTAAGAGGTACAAACTTCCAGTTACAAAATAAATGTCATGGGTATTAAATGTGCAGAGTGGGACATACTGTCAATAATAATCTAATATCTTTGTATGGTGACAGATGATTTAAAAATAAGAAATGCAAGTGATTTTTGTATATTGATTCTGTACCCAGAAACTTTATTGAATTCATTTTATTAGTACAAGCAATTTTTTGATGGAGTCTTTAAGGGTTTCTATGTATAAAATCATGTAATTTGCAAACAGAAAATTTTACTTCTTCCTTTCCAATCTGGATGTCCTTTAATTATTTTTCTTACCTAATTACTCTGGCTAGGTCTTCTATTACAATGTTAAATAAAACTGGTGGAGAAACCTTAAAGATTGCGGAGGAGTAAGATATGGAGATCACCTTCCTCCCACAAATACATCAGAAATACATCTACATGTGGAATAACTCCAACAGAACACCAACTGAACACTGGAAGAAGACCTCAAACTTCCCAAAAGATATAGATTTTTTTTTTCCTTTTTCTCTTTTTGTGAGTGTGTATGTGTATGCTTCTTTGTGTGATTTTGTCAGTATAGCTTTGCTTTTAACATTAGTCCTAGGGTTCTCTCTGTCCTTTTTTTTTTTTTTTTTTTTAAATATAGTTTTTAGTGCTTGCTATCATTGCTGGATTTGTTTTTTGGTTTGGTTGCTCTCTTCTTTCTTTTTTTTTTATAACTTAAAAAATTTGTTCTATTTCTAATAATGTTTTTAGTTTTTATTTTAATAACTTTATTTTATTTTATTCTTTCTTTCTTTCTTTTTTTCTCCCTTTTCTTCTGAGCCATGTGGCTGACAGGGTCTTGGTGCTCCAGCCGGGTGTCAAGCCTCTGCCTCTGAGGTGCAAGAGCCGAGTTCAGGATATTGGTCCAGCAGAGACCCCCACGGCTCCACGTAATGACAAACAGTGAAAGCTCTCCCGGAGATCTCCATCTCAATGCTAAGATCACCCAGATCCACTCACCGACCAGCAAGCTACAGTGCTGGATACCCAATGCCAAACAACTAGCAAGACAGGAACACAAACCCACCCATTAGCACAGAGGCTGCCTAAAATGATAATAAGTTCACAGACACCCCAAAACACAACACCAGACGCGGTCCTGCCCATAAGAAAGACAAGATCCAGCCTCATCTACCAGATAACAGGCACCAGTCCCATCCACCAGGAAGCCGACACAACCCACTGAACCAAACTTACTCACCGGGGGCAGACACCAAAAACAATGGGAACTATGAACATGCAGCCTGCAAAAAGGAGACCCCAAACACAGAAAGCTAAGAAAAATGAGAAGACAGAGAAACACACAGCAGATGAAGGAGCAAGGTAAAAACCCACCAGACGAAACAAATGAAGAGGAAAAAGGCTGTATACCTGACAAAGAATTCAGAGAAATAATGGTAAAGATGATGCAAAATCTTGGAAATAAAATGGAAAAAATAAAAGAACATTTAACAAGGACCTAGAAGAACTAAAGAGCAAACAAACAATGATGAACACCACAATAAATGAAATTAAAAATTCTCTAGAAGGAATCAAGCAGAATAACTGAGGCAGAAGAACAGATAAGTGACCAGGAAGATTAAATAGTGGAAATAACTATTGCAGAGCAGAATAAAGTAAAAAGAATGAAAACAAATGAGAGCATTCTAAGAGACCTCTAGGACAATATTAAATGCATGAACATTCAAATTATAGGGGTCCCAGAAGAAGAAGAGAAAAAGAAAGGGACTCAGAAAATACTGGAGAGATTATACTTGAAAATTTCCCTAATATGGAAAAGGAAATAGTCAATCAAGTCCAGGAAGCAGAGAGAGTCCCATACAAGATAAATCCAAGGAGGACCACTCCAACACACATATTAATCAAAGTATCAAAAATAAAATACAATGAAAAAATACTAAAAGCAGCAAGGGAAAAACAACAAACAACATACAAGGGAATCCCCATAAGGATAACAGCTGACCTTTCAGCAGAGACTCTGCAAGCTAGAAGGGAGTGGACGGATATATTTAAAGTGATGAAAGGGAAAAACCTACAACCAAGATTACTCTACCTAGCAAGGATCTCATTCAGATTCGACAGAGTAATTGAAACCTTTACAGACAACCCAAAGCTAAGAGAGTTCAGCACCACAAAACCAGCTTTACAACAAATGCTAAAGTAACTTCTCTAGGCAGGAAACACAAGAGAAGGAAAAGACCTGCAATGAAAAACCCAAAACAATTAAGGAAATGGGAATAGGAACATACATATCAATAACTACCTTAAATGTAAATGGATTAAGTGCTCCAACCAAAAGACATAGACTGGCTGGATAGATACAAAAAAAAAAAAAAGACCTGTATATATGCTGTCTACAAGAGACCCACTTCAGACCTAGGGACACATACAGATGGAAAGTGAGGGGATGGAAAAAAATATTCTATGCAAATGGAAATCAAAAGAAAGCTGGAGTAGCAATTCTCATATCAGACAAAATAGACTTTAAAATAAACACTATTAAAAGAGACAAAGAAGGACACTACATAATGATGAAGTGATCAATCCAAGAAGAAGATATAACAATTGTAAATATTTATGCACCCAACATAGGAGCACCTCAATACATAAGGCAAGTGCTAACAGCCACAAAAGGGGAAATCGACAGTAACACAATCATAGTAGGGGACTTTAACACCCCACTTTCACCAATGGACAGATCATCCAAAATGAAAATAAATAAGGAAACACAAACTTTAAATGATACATTAAAGAAGATGGATGTAACTGATATTTATAGGACATTCAATCCAAAAACAACAGAATACACTTTCTCTCAAGTGCTCATGGAACATTCTCCAGAACAGATCATATCTTGGGTCACAAATCAAGCCTTGATAAATGTAAGAAAACTGAAATCATACAAAGTATCTTTTCCAACCACAACGCTATGAGACTAGATATCAATTACAGGAAAAAATCTGTAAAAAATACAAACACATGGAGGCTAAACAATACACTACTAAGTAAAGCAGAGATCACTGAAGAAATCAAAGAGGAAATCAAAAAATACCTGGAAACAAATGACAATGAAAACACGACAACCCAAAATCTATGGGATGCAACAAAAGCAGTTCTAAGAGGAAAGTTTATAGTAATACAATCTAACTCAAGAAACAAGAAACATCTCAAATAAACAACCTAACCTTACACCTAAAGCAATTAGAGAAAGAACACAAGAAAAACACCAAAGTTAGCAGAGGCAATATCATAAAGATCAGATCGGAAATAAATGAAAAAAATGAAGGAAACAATAGCAAAGATCAGTAAAACTAAAAGCTGGTTCTTTGAGAAGATAAACAAAATTGATAAACCATTAGCCAGACTCATCAAGAAAAACAGGGGCTTCCCTGGTGGCGCAGTGGTTGAGAGTCCGCCTGCCAATGCAGGGGACGTGGGTTCGTGCCCCGGTCCAGGAAGATCCCACATGCTGCGGAATGGCTGGGCCCGTGAGCCATGGCCGCTGAGCCTGCGCGTCCGGAGCCTGTGCTCCGCAACGGGAGAGGCCAAAACAGTGAGAGGCCCGTGTACCGCAAAAAAAAAAAAAAAAAAAAAAAAAAAAGAAAAACAGGGAGAAGACTCAAATCAACAGAATTAGAAATGAAAAGGAGAAGTAAAAACTGACACTGAAGAAATACAAAGGATCATGAGAGATTACTACAAGTAACTATGCCAATAAAAAGGACAGCCTGGACGAAATGGACAAATTCTTAGAAAAGCACAACCTTCCGAGATTGAACCAGGAAGAAATCAAAAATATAAACAGACCAATCACAAGCACTGAATTTGAGTCTGTGATTAAAAATCTTCCAACAAACAAAATCCCAGGACCAGATGGCTTCACAGGTGAATTCTATCAAATGTTTAGAGAAGAGCTAACACCTATCCTTCTCAAACTCCTCTAAAATATAGCAGATGGAGGAACACTCCCAAACTCATTCTACAAGGCCACCATCACCCTGATACCAAAGCCAGACAAAGATGTCACAAAGAAAGAAAACTACAGACCAATATCACTGATGAACATAAATGAAAAAATCCTCAAAAAAATACTAGCAAACAGAATCCAACAACACATTAAAAAGATCATACACCATGATCAACTGGGGTTTATCCCAGGAATACAAGAATTTTTCAATATACACAAATCAATCAATGTAATACACCATATTCACAAATTAAAGAATAAAAACCATATGATCATCTCAATAGATGCAGAAAAAGCTTCTGACAAAATTCAACAACCACTTATGGTAAAATCTCTCCAGAAAGTAGGCATAGAGGCAACTTACCTCAACATAATAAAGGCCATATATGACAGACCCACAGCCAACATCATTCTCAATGGTGAAAAACTGAAATCATTTCTTCTAAGATCAGGAATAAGACAAGGTTGTCCACTCTCACCACTATTATTCAACATAGTTTTGGAAGTTTTAGCCACAGCGTTCAGAGAAGAAAAAGAAATAAAAGGAATCCAAATTGAAAAAGAAGAAGTAAAGCTGTCACTGTTTGCAGATGACATGATACTATACATAGAGAATCCTAAAGATGCTACCAGAAAACTACTAGAGCTAATCAATGAATATGGTAAAGTAGCATGATACAAAATTAATGCACAGAAATCTCTTGCATTCCTATACACTAATGATGAAAAATCTGAAAGAGAAATTAAGGAGACACTTCCATTTACCACTGCAACAAAAAGAATAAAATACCTAGGAATATACCTACCTAAGGAGAAAAAAGACCTGTATGCAGAAAACTATAAGACACTGGAGAGATATACCATGTTCTTGGATTGGAAGAATAAACATTGTGAAAATGACTATACTACCGAAAGCAATCTACAGACTCAGTGTAATCCCTATCAAACTACCAATGGCATTTTTCACAGAACTAGAACAAAAAATTTCACAATTTGTATGGAAACACAAAAGACTCTGAATAGCCAAAGCAATCTTGAGAAAGAAAAACAGAGCTGGATGAAGCAGGGTCCCTGACTTCAGACTATACTACAAAGCTACAGTAATCAAGACAGTATGGTACTGGCACAAAAACAGAAATATAGATCAATGGAACAGCATAGAAAGCCCCGAGATGAACCCACACACATATGGTCACCTTATCTTTGACAAAGGAGGCAAGAATATACAATTGAGAAAAGACAGCCTCTTGAGTAAGTGGTGCTGGGAAAACTGGACAGCTACATGTAAAATAATGAAATTAGAACACTCCCTAACACCATACACAAAAATAAACTCAAAATGGATTAAAGACCTAAATGTAAGGCCAGGCACTATAAAAGTCTTAGAGGAAAACACAGGCAGAACACTGTATGATGTAAATCACAGCAAGATCCTTTTTACCCACCTCTTTGATAAATGGAAATAAAAACAAAAATAAAGAAATGGGACCTAATGAAACTTAAAAGCTTTTGCACAGCAAAGTAAAACTTAAACAAGATGAAAAGACAACCCTCAGAATGGGAGAAAATATTTGCAAATGAAGCAACTGACATATGACCCAGCATATGTTTCCTTGCATCATAGGAATAAATTCTAATTAATCATGATTTATGATCATTTTAATATACTTTCATTTGGTAATATTTTGTTGAGAATTTTTCTTCTTTGTTCATCTGAGGTACTGGTTTGTAATCTTCTTTCCTTGTTGTGTCCTTGTCTGGATTTGGTATCAGGTTAATGCTGGCTTTGTAAAGTGAGTTTGGAAGTGTTTCCTACTCTTTTAGAGTTTGGAAGAGTTTGAGAAGAATTGGTATTTCTTTTTCTTGAAATGTTTGGTAGAAATCACCAGTGAAGCCATCTAGTCCTCAGCTTTTGTTTGTTGGGAGATTTTTGGCTACTGCTTCAATCTCCTAATGTGTAGAAGTCACTCAGGTATTTGTTTTTATTTGTTTGTTTGTTTCTTTGTTTTTTCTCTCAGAGGAAATTGCTCCTGTGTGTACCTATACCTTTGGTGTGTCCAAGGGATGAGGGAAGTTGGGAGCCTCCAATGTTGCCATTTTGGTCCCTCCTCACTCCATTCTCTACATGGCCTCAATTCTTTAGGATCATGTAGAAAAATGTTAAGTTTGAGTCAGCTATAAAGACAGTTATACATTTTACTGAATGTCAGTTGCACAACAGAGAATTAAGGCAAAACATGTTCACTGAAGTACAAACTTCAATTCCTATTATGCTGTGTTGAAAATGAAGTATGAAAAATAACATTTCCTTAAGCAACTGAGCAATAATATTTCCATTTCACAGATGAAGAAATTAAAAGATAAATATCAACTACATTAGTTTCTATCTTAGTATATATGGTAAAACCAGAATTAAGATTTATTCACACAAGATAAGCATGTCTAGACAACAAATTATATGGCATAATGGTTACTTGCAATGCACTCAGAAAGAGCTAGTTTCTTGCTCTAATTTGACTGATGATATTTAGGTGAATGACTACCCATTCTTTACGTGAGGATTAAGATCACTTTTAGTTCTAATCTTCTTGAATATTTAAATATTATACTTTCAAATATGAATAACTTTACTTATTTCCTACTAGTTTTAGAAAAGTATGAATGGTAGAATAATCTTACTTTGTTTAATTGAAATTAAGCCAACTTGGTGTATAGTCAGCCTGAGATCTTTCTACCTGAATTTTAAGATTTTGAATTGTTCCATAGTACTGAAAGTGTATTGATGCTTCTAGACAAATGTCTATTACCCTCTACAGTGGAGCTTCTCCCTGTTTCCCATGTTTAGTTTCCATTTGCTTTCACCTCAGTGTTCACCTGTGGGTACTCTGTGTCTAAACAGAGGGTGTTCAAAAACCTGCATGCAAATCTTCTAGACTCTCAACAGACATCAGCTGGTCTGGGTAAACTTCACATGAATCTTACTTAAATCACTGCTCAACTGAAGAAGTTTTTTAATCTGGGTTTCTACCATAGTCACAGATTTGTTTAAATTTATTATACAAATTTTTGGACTTGGGTACTAATGTTTATTGAGCAGTTACTATAGGCTTGTTCACCTTTCTAAGTATTTTACATATCAACCCATTTGATTTTTATAGTAACTCTATAATTGCTTTTGTTAACTTCCTATTATATGTATAAGAAATGAAGAGGACAATTGGGGTTTAGAAGGACTAGGTAACTTGCCCAAAACTGTACAGCTAGTAAACTACAGGGTCAGAATTCAAACTAAATAGTCTGATTCCACCAACTTCAAGCTAAAACACTGTACACATTGTCTCTCTGGGATGAAGTTACAACAGTTCCAGTCTTCAGTTTCCTGATGCTGAGGATACTTCACACTTTGTGATTTTATGTTTACAAAGCATTATCATTATTTATCTTATCTGGAACTGACATAAACCATCTGAGGTTATCTGGACAAGTATTCAGATCTACATTTCAGAGAAATAACTGGCTCTCAGAGGGGATGACTTAGCTAAGGTCTGGAGAGCCAGGACCACACCCTAGATCAACTGACTCATTATTAGTTCTAACAGGAACTCCTCTCCCTACTATACAGCATATTTTTATTACGTAAGTAAAATGAGAATAGAAGTACCTCCTAACAGCCATTCTAAATCATTCCTCTCAGCTTTTCAGGGCCTATGCCTTGCTTAAGTAGATGACTGAGGGACAGCACTGTGGTGTAGAGAAGTGCAACTCACAACTGGAACGAATTGTTGAGAATCAAGGAAAACAAATACTATCAATGGCAAATGTGGGCCCAAACTTGGGTTAATCTTACCATTTATGTCCTAAATGAGAAGTCATGCTTGTGAAATCAAGGGGTTGACACTAGAGCAAATCAGGATTTACAACAGCACAAACAAGAGGCAGAATTGTGTGCATTGAATATATTAAATGAACACTAACCAAACCTAAGTCACTCAAAGTCATACAATTGCAAATGCTTGTTTGAAAAAGAATCAGTAGGCTTGAACCACTCCAGGCAGGGTCTCCTATGTAGCCAATTAAGAATCATAATTCTGTTAGCGGAAACTGGTTCAGGTACCTGAATGAGGGAAAGTCCTAGAAGTATCTGAATATAGTATGGGAGGAAATGCCCAAAGCTAGCCATCAGGGAGACTTGGATTCTGATTTTTGCTTTAGGATTGATTTGGGATGGTCTCTTATGCAAGCCATTTAATCTCTCTAGGATTATTTGACCACCTGGAAAACATCTACCTGCCCTGCTTGCTTTGAGGGCTTAATGTGAGGGTCATGTGAGAAAGTGGGTGTGAAAGAAATTAAAAAGCAAAAATCTGAGCTATGCATGAATGAGGTTAAATGATCTGAGCAATAAAAGGAATTGCCTGTAGATGGGTAAACAGTATATTATATGTCTAGGGAGAAACATTTACTGACAGTATACAATGTACCAGGCATTGTGTTGGGCACTTCTCACAGTTCCCTCTGATACAGGGAATATCATATATCAGAGATACAGGAGGATGACTGGAAGATTCCATTATCATGATAGACATGGATGAGAAGCTTTCAAGGAGGGAAGAATTTGATGTTTGGGGCCTGAAGAGGTGACTTGAGACCTTTAAAAACATAATTTCTATGAGAGTTATATTGATATAGTATTCATATTTCAAGGCAGCTGAGGCTATCTGTTCATTCTCTAAGTAAACAAATTTGCTTCTGCCTTTCACAGTGAGAATCTATGTTCATCTACCTATAGAGCTCATCTTCTTTATTATAACAGGAGCCTTGTAAAAAGATCAGATGGATGGATCAGAATGAATTTGTGGCCATTCTCAGAAAAACCATCCCAAAGAACTTGTGTGGTGGAAAAAGGATATGTTACACCTAGCACATTTCCTTCCTTCTTCCTTCTCCTCCTCTTCCTCGTTTTCCTTGTCTCCTCCTTCTTCTCCATCATCGTCATCATCTGAAAGCTAGAAAACCCCCTCTGTCCTTGAACAAGTCAGTTAGCTTTCTTTCTGCAGTGTCCCCATATATAAAACAAGAGAGTTGGATTGGTATTCCTGATGTTTCTCAACACTAAATTTTCAGAATTGTCAAATAAATCATAATGTGCTCATTCTGTACAAGACAGAGGAAAAAGAAGGTAACATAGATCATAATCCCTGCCTGGGTTACTTTTCTCTTTCAGAAATTAGAGGATATCTAAAAAAGCAAGATTCAGAAATTAGAGGATATCTAAAAAAGCTAGCATTGACAACAAAAATTACTAGGAAAAATATCACTAGGAAACACTGAAATCTTATTATTATATATAATATTCAATAATATTTCTCTTTGAAAGGATAAATTGGGTTACTTGCCTCTTTCCGTTATCAGAACACCCTTTACACCCCTGCTCCTATGCCACCTACTTCATTTCCACTTTCCAAAATTCTATTCATGATTTAAAGCCCAAGCCTTAAATACCACATCCATCCAAAGGCCTTCTTCCCTCAAAGAAGAGAGGATCACACTGTCCTTTAAATTCCAGTTCTACTTCCTGATTTGCCTGTGTAACATCAAAGTCTGCAGGCACCTGAGATATATTCTATTTCTGGGGGTGGGGGGCAGTGGTGGCACTGATTTTGATGTCTGGTTCAACCACTGATTAGCTAGAAGACTTCCCTAAGCCTTCATTTCCTCTCTGGTAAAGAAGGTCTGATAATAATTCTGCACAGGGCTGTTGGGCGGATTAAACGAGGTTAACATGTGAATGTGCTTAACAGAGATTCAATGAATGTGTCTGAATCCTCCCTGGCAATCACTTTACTTAGCTTTCTACTCCCATCATTTGTGTATCTGTTTTAGCTTCTCTGTGAGAGAGTAAAATCTGAGGACAGGAAACTCTTCTCTCACTCATCTTGTGCATTTTCCTCCTCACTCCACCCCTATACCCCTACCCAGTACTTAGCACACATTCTCTTTGTTTATCTGTAAATTTTATTAAATTGGCATCAGTCTGTACAAATAATCTTGGAAGCCTTTTAAGAACGTTCAGTATCATACACGTCAACATTCACAAGGACAGTGTGGAAACCTCTCTTTGTCTTCTTCCCACTCCCAACCTAGCTCTTCTCTCCATGGCTTTTGGAGAGGAGGCTGCAGTTAGAATCATATCACCAGAAGAAAATCACCAATTTTCCCTGTCGTTAAAAATGCAGAAAATCACCAAAAATCCCTGTCGTTAAAAATGCAGCCTCCAGCACAATCCCTAAAGGAGAGAACGCGTTCCTGCAATGCACTTGGCCAATTTGTGAGCTCTGCCTTGGTGAGCACAGACTCTCCCCTGACCCTGGAAAGCAATCAGCAGGAGCCCTGAATTATGAAGCATGAAAGCTCACCACTGTGTTGTCTCTAGCTGATACACCACCTTTTGTCATTGAAGGTCACCCAGCTACGAGCCTTCCAGAGCAAGATTCAGTCACCTGTCTCTCCACATTGGGCTCCTCCCACCTAACTCTTTTCCCTTTCATTATGCAACTTCCTGAGGATTTGGCAGTTTTCCACTGTGTTCAACTTACCAGGCTATAAATACCTGACTGAGAAATACAAAATGTGTTTATAGGACTTTTGATGGCTCCTCATCTAAACCATAAATATGAAATACTTTCCCACATTTCTCAGAAAACACTCCATCTCTCAGATTCAACTGGCAACAATTTACCCAGCACCAGACAGCACCAAATTCTCAACTTTGAAGTTTTCAATCAAGTCTGTGCATGCAGTTGCATCGTGCTAACAAAAGTGGGATGTTATTAAGTCACACACCCTGAGTGGCCACGTCTTAATGATTGTTTCTAAACTGTAAGAAATTTGTTTGGTGGCATCTGCACATCATAACAGCTAAAGTAGTAGCGTCTGAGACTCTGATGTTCAAGACTTTCTGCAGCTGCAGCCACAGTCATGTCACTGCAGCCACAGTAAATGTAGGCAGTGCTGATTGTGGACAAGATCACAGATTTAGAAATTAGACATCTGTTCTGCTACCAACATGACGTGTCACTTGGGAAGTTAATTTTCTAAGCCTCAGTTTCCTCATAAAAATAAAATAGCAAGAAATAAGAAAACTACCTAACAGCATTATTCATGAAACTAAAGTGAGATAATGTATACACATCACTTAGCCTTGTAGTTGGCATTTATTAGACACTCAAGTAAAGATGCCAATAAAAAAAAACAAAAACTCTTCTATATTCATTATAAGATAGAAATATTAAGGCCAAAATGGTTACTGAGCCCTCAGAAATATTGTCTTATTCTGGTTGAGCTACCTGGACTTGGTGCAAAATTTGGAAAGCTTTTATTTCACCCCCAAGATTCTTGATACAATCTTTTTTTTTTTTTCCTCCATCTACTAGGTACTGTGATCAATCCAGGATTAACTGGTGTCCTCTAGGAATGATGCTTTAGGCATCTAGGAATGATTGCATAGGATAATTATTTAGGTATCTGTCTCTTCTGCTGGAATGTAAGCTCTCAAGGACAGGGCCTATGTCGTTACTTTCTTTATCCTCCTCACCTGTTCCTGTTCAACAGAAGACCACGGACTAATTATTACTGTCAGTCCAGCTCCCAGCTAATACCTCTAGGGGACTGTTTTTTGTTTGTTTGTTTGTTTTTTCCTTTCTGGAGTGTTAGCTACCATTTATCTTATAGATAGAAGGGGCTGTCCAGGACTTTGGCATTGTTTTGTTTACATGCTCTGTCTCATTTAATCTTCACAACTCTCTATGAGGTAGACACTCCTGTTATTCTTATAGTACAGATGAGAGAACTGAGGCTTAGAGGGGTTAAACAAACTCACGAAAGGTCATACAGTATGTGACTAAGCCTGAATGCCAAAAAAGACCTTGCTGAGTATAAAGCCCACTGACTAAATACCTTTTTACAACAGGTATTGACTGCTCTATTGAGGCTGAACAATCACCATGAATGGTTGTCGATATATTTTGTTATTATTGTATTTCAAGCTTTTCAGACCAACTAACTCCCCTTGAAAGTTGGATAGCTCAAAACTGTTTACATTTAACATTACAACCATCTCATGTGACCAGAGATTCACAGAGTCAAATTTGATCCTCTTATTCTTAGAATTCAAGTCTCAGCATGCAATTTTACAGCATCAGTGTAACCTGCCCTGTATGGAGCCTCCTGGTACGTGACAGTACATTCTTCCAACCCCACACATCTTCACTGGCCAGAGGTTTCCAGAGGTGAAGACCCTATACCGAATGTTGGTATACTATTTCTCCATTATTCTGGGACTTCACTAAAAGAAGATATTGAAGTTTGGGACCTGGGTATGCCAGATTAGAAATGGAATAAACAAGTTTCACTAGATAGGAACATGACTCTAGTGAGGGGGTAAATGCCAGTTGTCAACTGGAATATTTTTAGGGGACCTCACTTCCTATAAAACTCCCTTCCAACTTTGAGACTCAAGAGCTCTCTAGAGATGGGTCTAAATTTTCTGTACTTTGTACTGCCAGAGGCCAGATTTGTATTAATGCTCAGATGAAAACACAGGAAGCAGGTTTAGCCTATTTTAGATAACCCAGAAATCATAGTCACTGGGGAAACCAGAATAATTTTAAAGACAGTTGAGTCATTTATCTTGTATTAATAGAAATTAAGAGGATCTTTTCTGGAATCTGTACTTGGAAGTCCACATTGCCTCCATAATAAAAATGAAACCTGCCCCCTCTGCCCCTCTTTACAGGCCCCAGGTCAGTGCACATCTTCTATCCTCAAATGAGCCTGGCTAACTGATTCTCTTAACATTGGGGGTGACTTTCTCAGATGGTTTCCTCCTAATCTTTTTGGCTGTTTCTAATCTTATTAGCAAGCTCTCATCACAGAACATTAATGTGGTTGTATCTGATTTCATTTTTTGCCAATACCCTACAAAATGCAGCAGCTTATTAGTGACTGTTATGTCATGTGGCTTTAGCAAAATTGAATGCTAATGAGATATGATTAGGTGGAAAATTATAGCACTAGGGTGCTTGCCTTCTATAACTGCAGCATAGGCTTTAGTTTGGAATGGGGGGGTACCAGATTTCTTTTACTTAATAGTGATCTCTAAGGCATAGATAGGTACTGTGTATTTACAATTATGCAGCAGATAATTAAGTGGCTTTCACTGGTGGACTGTTGAATAGCCTTGCAGATCACAGAGATGGTCAAGGAAAGCAGCAGGAAGATTAAACTTGCATTGTCTCTTCTGAAACCTCATTTAGACCCCACATCCACCCACAAAAGGAGCCAAAAGGGATGCAGGATCATAGCAATGATGGAATTCTTATCCAAAATAAACTTATTAAGTGAGACAGATTCTTTACTAACTAGTCAGGAGCCAAATGATTAAACAGCTTTTCTTGCCATTGAATTCCAAGCAGAAATCAATGTACATTATACATTTGCAGCGGCTGAGATTGCAAAAGACTCAAGGAAGATGTAAAGACTGTCATTTACTGAAATATTTCATCACTGCAATGGTCAGGAGATGGAGTGCAGTTTATCTATGGAATATAACTTATATCTTGTTCATTTTTGTATGTGTTAGAAGAGCCACTTGCATAAACTCCCCAACTGTAGTATTCCTGTTGTAAAATCATAACTGTCCAACTGAAAAGAATTGTTCCTACATTCAGAACATTTTTAAGAATGAGAAGCTGCTTTACGGGGACTTATATATCATCATTCAACTGTAGATGGTGCTACCCAGTGAGTTAGGCATGGTTTATGACAAATACCATGACTAGGGGTTGTTAAACGCAGTGCCATGTATTCCCTGGGACACCACATGGCACTAAAGGGGCAGAGAAGAGACTGTTGCTAAGCTTTTGCATAATTCAAGCAACTAACTTGTTCTTGTTCTAACACCAACAGCTTTTTCAAGTTCAACTATCCTGTCAATCTAAAATCTAGGGAAAGATATAAAATTTTAAAGAGAGGAGAAATATAAACTTAAACAACAATGATCAGCACCCGAAGGATATCCCTCTCCTTAATTATCAGTAAAAACGGCATTAATTACTTGTGAAATGTCTACTTCTAAAAAGGACTTGAAGTGGTTTACAGTAAAAGCAACATATGATCAAAGTTCCAGTTATCTATTGCTCTGTATCAAAGGACCCCACGACTTAATGGCATAAAACAACAACCATTTTATTCTATACACAATTGTATGTGTCAAGAACTTGGAAATGAAACAACAGGATGGCTTATCTCTGCTCAATGACTGGGATCTCAACTAGGGTGATTTGAACACCCTAAATTGCTGGGGCCATATGTATATAGAGTCTCAGGCTGTTGGAGGTTTCCTGAGTCTTCTCCACGACTACTAGCCAGGGATAGAACATACAAAGTGTTTATTTCATGCACGTGTCTGGCACTGCTGGAATGACTGGCACAGCTGAGGCTGGTGGGCCTCTCCCTCTCTCTCTCGTCATGGATTCTCTCTAGGGAGCTTCCTCACAGCTTACAAGTCTTTGAGTAGTTGGACTTCTTACATGGTGAGTGGCTTCCCCTTGTAATTAAGAGGCCCAGGTGGAAACTGGGAAACTTCTTATGGATGACCTGATCTCAAGTCCTAGAACATGACCTCCATCACATTCTAGTGGTGAAACATGTCACAAATACCAAGATTCAAGAGGAGAGGAATTAGATAATACTTCTCAATGGAAGGAGTGGCAGAGAATATGCAGCCAGCTTAATGTACACCATTTGCTATTGAGAATGATGATAGCTGCACAGCTGAGGGAACAAGTAATTACACTAGAAAACTAGTCTAATAATATGTCCTGCTATGAGCGTGGAGTTTAACCCTGAGCTTCCTAGTGATCAAGGCAAAAAGGAAAGAAAAACACAGCAACATAGTGTTCATTAACTATTTCAAAAAATCATGTTAGGGCTTCTCTGGTGGCGCAGTGGTTGAGAGTCTGCCTGCCGATGCAGAGGACACGGGTTCGTGCCCCGGTCCGGGAAGATCCCACATGCCGCGGAGCGGCTGCACCCATGACCCATGGCCACTGAGCCTGAGCGTCTGGAGCCTGTGCTCCACAATGGGAGAGGCCACAACAGTGAGAGGTCCACGTACCGCAAAAAGAAAAAAAAAAAAAAATCATGTTAGAATTTTTCAGTTATTTTCCAAAGAATAAAATAATAATCAACAAAGACAGAGCATGTGATATGTATTTTATACAGTTCCCTTCTACCTAGCCCTTCTTTTCCACATCAATAACCCAATTCACCCTTGTGGTGGCAGTCATTCTGGATAGGAAATTAACTGCTTAGAATGGGTCTTGATATTTAGGAGGGTAGAAGAAGAAAGAAGAGAAATGACAGTAATCTGAGATAAACACAAAGAAAAGGAGAAAAGACTGACAGAGGAATAAGAAATTAGAACTTTGTTTTGTTCTGCCTTGTGAAGAGTTTCACCAGTCACCAACTCAAATAACTAAGAGATCTGGCAGGTACCTAAAATATCTGAAATATGTGAAGTATAAGGAACACAGAAAGAAGCGGAGCCTCTGTCAAATGGAAAGTGCATGCCCTGTCTAAAAGTATCAAATTATTTTTGATTAAGTTGATTATCCATACTGTACTCCCAAACATACTCAGCAGACTGACTTCAGGCTGCTACTGACTGCCAAGTTTCATCTCTTGACTTTGCTTCCATGGAGAAGTTCTGATGGATTTCCATGGTCCTTCCTTGCAGAGAGATCCTTCAGGATGACATTGAAGGACCAACTGTTACAGCAGGCAGGTAGCTAGATATGAGCAGAGAAAGGGGGGCACGGGCCAGGTGGCAGGAAATCACTCATCTTGTAAACAGCAGGGGTCCACTGGCAGACAAAGAAAAGCAGGAACCTCCAGACTGATAGGAAACCACACATTTTGGGTGACAAGTGTCCTGGAGGCAGACAAAGAAAAGTGGGAAAAGGCGGGAATCTCCTGCTTCCAAATGTAACCTGTTCTCATTACAATAAAATTAGCCTTGCAGATAAGAAGTACCCATCATGCACCAATCCCATGACACTTCTGATTTAAGCTAGGCAAGGGAAGAAATCCCTCCTCCCCTTGGGAAGATGGAGCTGGCATGAAAATCAGGGAATACGACCCCCAAATCCCTCCTTCCCCTGTGAATATTCTGCCCCATCATTTGTATGCCCCTCATAACTGACTTCCCAAAGAAACCCAGGGCAGCAGCTCCTCACCTGTCTGCCTGCTCTCCCTCTGAGAGCGTATTCTTGCTGAAATAAATCCTCACTTTACTTTCTTAACCTCCCTGCCTCATCTCCAAATTCTTTCCTTGACGAGGCAAGAACCTTAAATTCACCAGGAATATGATCGCAGGTATTTGCAGATGTGACCTTTCTCAGTCCGGTTTCCTAAGATCTAAGACCTATCACCTCCTGAAATAATTATCGGGGAAGAAATAAGAGGATAAATATTTATTGCTCATAAGGGATAAAATAATGAACTAAGCCAGGTTAGTGCCAAATACCGACTCTTGCTCAAATCAAAAGTCCTAGAACTGAGAAATGCATCAGTGTGTTCTACAGGGCAAGCTACTACTATGCTGTTTATCTTTGATTGTTACTTTTTAACATCTTATGTGCTAAAAGCCAAAAAAGGACTCTAATGTGTTATTTACTATGGAAAATTAGACAATGTTAGCACTCCTCAAATTCTGACCAAAGGTTTTCTTCTTATATTTTTCCTCCTTCTAATGGGCTGCCATTAAAAAACAGTAATGGGGCTTCCCTGGTGGCGCAGTGGCTGAGAGTCCGCCTGCCGATGCAGGGGACACGGGTTCGTGCCCCGGTCCAGGAAGATCCCACATGCCGCAGAAAGGCCACAACAGTGACAGGCCCGCGTACTCCCCCCCCAAAAAAAACCAGTAATGCCATTAAAACCAGCAGAAGAGTAGCACTCTCTTTTTAACAAAAAATATTTTTCCTTAAAAAGCAGAATTGTTAGTAAATAAAACATGCTGCTTTCTATAGTTGTGGTTTCTCCCTTTCTAAAATTATGTTATAGAGGATGATAGTGTTTCCAATGATCTGAACTCCCCTTAGACTAATTAAATCTTTGATTTTTAGCTGAGCATGTGGCTACCCAATTTCTCTTTTGCTCGTCTCTTCAAATTTAATCACGCTATGTTTTCCAGTTGTGAGAGAGTCAAGCTTGAGTACTCCTTATATCTCTGCCCCCACGGCTTTCCTTTCAATGTGCCATGCTGCCATGCAGTGTGATGTTTCCATTAAAATGTGTCACATCCATTACTTAATGTCCCAAACTGATTGTCAAAAGTTTATGAATAGTAATAGATGATAATACAGGAATACTGTTTCTCCCAGAGAGCAGCAGTTCAATGAAATCCTTTGATACCTATATCCAAAGTTAGCTAATGGTGGATCTTTCAGACAGCACTCAGGCCAAGTGGATTTGGGAAAGAGTCCACACAGCTAGTGGGTCATTTTGAGACACCTAATTCAAATGTCACTAGGTGTTAGCCTTTGCTGAGATGTGCAAAGCTCAGCTGAGTTCTGCAAATGATGTAGATTCCCAGTAGTTTGGATCCTTAATGTTTTCTTTGATGGCCAGTTTGTTCTGACTCACTGATTGGAGAAAATTAGGTGAGATATAAGAAATAGGAATTGTTACTTCCTTTAGATTGGGGTTGATTAATATGAATAAGGAGGTGAATTTTCTAGTAAAATGGCCCCGATCTTTTCCATTTATCTATTTGCCCATTAGCTATCTGTACTCCGTGGAAAAAAGAGATCTTAGTTCCTCCCTATTAACATATTTATATCATTCAGTCTTAATTGCACATAGACTTTTGTAAACTAATGTAACAGAACAAAAGATATCATGAAAAAAATGAGTTTTATGAAAAAGGGAAGAATTCATTTTATTTTAGAACAAAGAAAATATATTACATTTGGAGGCATTCCAAGTCCTTTGGTTTCATGAATATTCCATCTTCATGATAATGGACAGCTGTGCTCTTATGAACTTCTAAGAATCAGCTAACTTTGGTCAGAGCTAGAGGTTTTTTAAAGGTAAAGGTCAAAAGAAACAGACTTTCTTCTTCTGAGTGTGCATTTTCAGTGCGGCATTGCAGTAAGGCTTTCTCATCAACCCTTAAACTGGCATTCACAGTAATGGAATTTATCATCATTCACTTCCTGCCACAAAGAGCCCAGAATTAAAAGAATCTGTCCTTCATTGTTAAGTACTGCACAATTTTCCCTTTTTAGGATCTTATGTGAGGATCCTGCTGGTTCTATCGATATTAGTTTTTTTCTAATGGGAAATTTCTTTCCTATGTAATTCATTTTAAAGGCAACCAGCAGGTACCCAAACAGGCAACACCTATGAGTGACCAGACAGACAGAATGGACCAAATTAGAGACCCTTTTTAATGAAAGTCCCGCGTGCGAACAAATGCATGGGACCATAAGCAATTACGTGCTTCAAGGAAACATGGGATTATATGGTCCCTGAAAGATGAAGCTTAATGGGGCCATCCATTCCCTATGGGTGAAACAGAAAAGCCAAGGTATATGTTAAGATGGCATTGACAAAGATACAACAGGTTACTAGGGTTTCAGGTTGCCACTGTCAGGGAGGAAGAAATTTTCCTCTACCCTTCTAGGTTCTTCTGACTGGTCTAAGAATTAAATTGACATGAGACAGTAACAAGAAAAAAATCAAACAGAAGTTTAATAACAAGTATGCATGGGAGAGACTGAGGAAAACTGAGTAACCTGACAAAATGATCAAAGCCCTCACTTTAAATACCATCTTCAGCTAAAGACAAAAGAGGCTGTTGGGAGCAGTGGTTTGGAACTTCAAAAGGGAAGAAGGCATTTCATATGGAGATGGAAAAGCAAATGTTTGGTAAATACATGTTTGCTGGGTCATGCAGAGACAATGGGACACAGAGTGGGCTCTGATCTCTAAGAGCTTACCCCACCACACCTAGCTCCTATTCTTTGTAGATAGCTCTAGTAATAGCTCTATTTTGGGAACAGGCCTCTATCAAAATTCTTTTAGGCAGTTAGGGGGAAGGTCAAAGTGTCTTTCTGAGTCTTTTGTTTCTTAAAAACAATCAGCCTAAATTAATCCTTACGCCAAAGTGACACATTTTAGGGAGGCACATTTTGCTCTTCTACACCACTTAAGAAACTGCAGCCCCATCATTATGATTTTAAGACTTTGGTAAGATTTCATAAAGTTCTATAGTTTCTTTCTCTTTGTTATTTTTATTACCACCCTTGCTGTTTCCCTTGAAGCTTGTTAAAGGAGTAGAACTTGGGTAACCTGCATTTTCTTATAGCTAGACTTGGGAAAATTAGACCTCCAGAGGGAAGATTGGTGGTAGCCACTGAAAGGGGAATGAGAACATAAACAGAGTCCCTTGGGCTCCCATGGAAGAGGTAGTGGATGTGGACTGAGTATCAGTTTGAGAGTCTGGGCACCCACAAGGTCCTTGTGATTTTTTTACATTCATAACTCACTAAGGTAACTATAAGGACTATGTCAATTTTAATGGAAAAAAAATTAGGACGATTAGAGGAATAACAGCTTAGCAGAATTAATATTTTACATGATTCATTAAATATTATTCTATCCTTAAGCCTAAGGTCTCAGAGCATTGGTCTCACAGGAAAATATGAGGGAACTGTCCTTTGTATCTATTATTTTGAAATGTCTATTTTGCAAAGTTTTTAGAGTAAGGCATGGTTTTGGAAGGGAAAAATGCTTTAATGAATTTAGTTTTCTGGCTCTTCTAAACAAGAATTATTTGAGAGGGCTAAACATACAATAATTAAATTTTTTTAAAACTTTATTTGAAAGGTGACATTTATTAGTGCTGCAGGTTTCTCTCTGTACATAACCCAAAGATGACAGGGCTCTGAACACCACTTGAGATGAATATACCCAAAATAGCAAAGAACAGTCATTGATTATATAATCATATTTTTAAGCAGGAAAAACAAACAATTGTGGATTTTTTAATCCTAGAAGAAGAGCAAAAATGGCCACTATGAGAAGAAGAGAATGAAAAGACAGAGACAGAGAGAGAGAGAGGAAGGGAGAGAGAAAATGATATTGAAAAAATATTGAAACTCAACCACAGAATTACTAAGTATCAGATGAACCAGTATTATGACTAGATTTCTCATAAGACAAAAAAGTACCTCCCCAGTAATTCTTGTGGTGCTTAATCTTCTAACATTGAAAATCTTTTATTTGGCACTCTCCTAAACTGCTAGTAGAAGCATAATACGTTAAAACAATTCTGGAGGGTGCTTGGCAATATATAACAAAAGCTTTAAAAACAAATAAATTTCATTTGTTCTAAGATTTATTTTCCCTAAAGGAATATGTATACCACCTAAGCATGTTTTATAAAATGAATAAATGCAAATGACCTAAAGTCTGATAATAGGAAAATTGGTTAAGTAAACTGCAATATATCCACAGGATTGAATACTCTGTAACCAATTAATATAGCTTACAGAAGATTATTTAATCATATGGAAATAGTCACAGTAAATTGAATAAAAGGTATGGCTATTCTACAACACTAGAGTTCCATGAGAAGCCTTAAGAGTCTAGAAGTCATATAATAATACACTGGAAGGAAGAAATATTCTGAATGAAGTCTGAAACTATTGTGTGTTGCACTGATTTCCACCAGGTCATAAGGCAACTGCTTGCTCAAAAGGAGACCAGAGGAATGAAAAGATGTTAGATTTTGATGTGTTTATTCATTATTCATTTACTTATTCATCTATTAATTCAGCCATCATCATATCTCAAGTGCCTACCATATGCTAAGCATTGAGCTAGGTACTGAAGTACGACTTCAGATCGATGAGACAGGAGAAACATGTAGAAAATGATTCAGGAGCCTTTGCATGCCTTGTCCAAGATTCTGAGTCATTTTGTAGGCAATGAGAAATCACTGGTGATTTTGAGCAGGGAAATGACAAGGTTAGATTTTAACATTATATCATTTTTGTAGCAGTGGGGAGGGTGAAACATAGGAGGACAGGACTAAAGTAGGGATGTGGTGACTGGGCTTTGGGGGTAGTCCAGTGAGAGCAGAGGAGAATGTAAACCAAGGTAGTTGCCCAGAAAATGGAGACAGGGACAGATGAAAAAATATCTGGGAATTAAAACAGAACATGGAGACTGAACGTGTAGAAGGAGCAGAAGAAACGGACATAATTTTGGATAAGTCCTAGATTTTTGGCATGGGTGGGAGTAGTGCTGTTTAGCAGAATAGATTAGATAGCACTCTATGGCATTTCATACATTTTCAGTGTGCTTAGATATATAAGTATATTCATATGCTTTATCAATACTGATAAGCTGGTTCCAGTCTTTTGCCATGGACATTTTCCACTGTCTTTAGTTTCCTTCATTAAAGTGAAAGATTTACCATTGAAGATTAAAATTTTGGAATTTCTGAAGGAACTGTTAAGTGTTGATAATAAAAATGAAAATTTATGTAGCACTGACAATGTGCCTAGCTCTGGGCTAAGAACTGTATACATGCTACATCATTCACTTGTCACAGAAATACCATTAGGTAGGCATCATCACCTTATAGATGACAAAATGAAGCTCTGAGAGATTGTCACTTGCTCAACATTACACAACTAGCAAGTGGCACAGCCAGAATTCAAACCAAAGTTATCAATCTTTTAACCTGTATTCTCTGAACCACGTTGATTATTTTCTGAAATTTCAGACATTCTCAGAAACAATACCTTTCTGAAAACATTATAGATGAGCTTTGGAGGTCTGAGTGGCAGCATGATCTGACAGAAAGATCTTTGGGCTGAGGGTTGAAAGTCTAAACTGGTTTGAACTAGACCACAATCTTGCTGTTTGATCTTTATCAAGTCACTTAGCTCTGGGTTTCATTTTCTTTATTTGAAAATAAGCCAATTGAATTAGAAGTCACTTCCAAGATGTTATTTATATTTATGACATAAGAAATTTGAAATTTCTTTGTTCATTCACACGGGAGAAGATTTCAAAGCATAAAATGGCTCTATAAACTAATGGAATTTGCTGATTTCAGACATGGAAAGGTTATTTTCTTTGCACATAGAAAGTAAAGAGAATGACCTCTGGTATGCATCTTTGTGAATTTGTCAACTCACATTAAATACTTAGATGTGCCCTCAGCCTTCTTAGAATCCCTTGTTTAGTTCATTGCGCCATCATCTTAACATGAGACCTTAGGTTAAAATAAAGCAGAAGGTTCTGACAAATTGCTTCAGGGTCAGAGCTAAACACGGTCTCACCCTCATCAAGATGATTTAAAGTTAACCTGGTGAATTAGGTATGACCTGAATTTATTAACCATCTCTGGTTAATAATAATATAAACAGCTACAGAAAGCATCCCTGGGATATTCTCATGAACGTCTATTTGCCTCTAACAATTTGGACTAGTGACACCATCAGAAGGAAGGAGAAAGACTGGCTTTCAACATAGTTTAGTATTTCAAAATGTCCACGTTGAAACAATTTTCAAAGCCATCTATTCCAATGTTTTCTAAGTGATGGTCCACAGATAGATAGTCATGCATAACAAGGTTGTCATTGGTCCAAGGCAAAATTAGAAGACTAAGGATATTGCAGTAAATTTTTAATAAAACTATATTTATTCAATTTAAGGGAATGTCTTTTTTCTAAGGTATATACTTCAAACTCAATGTGGATTTTTTTCTTTTATTAAATGATAATTATAGATAAAATTAACCTTTGTTTTTGTTTTGCTTATTATTGTTTTATTTACTTGATAAAATGGGCATTACATTCTATAAACTTTCACCACTTGGCGAAATCAAAATTTCTGGGAATTGCTGATCTAATCTAATCAACAGTCTCTTCTGTTTCATGTCTGAAACCCTCTTTAGTCTTCCGTCAGTCACCTAATCTGAGATGAGGAGGTCAACACACGTAACTCCACACCACTCTTGGATGTCCCCAGATGTTTGGTAGTCTTTGTTATATAGTGCTAAACTATATTTTGAGTAGTTCCACCAAATAGTAATACTGTTATGATACACATTTTATAAATAATGAAATGAGAGAAGTTATCTTACTTTCGTTAAGTAGTGAGCAATTAAGCGGAGGCTAACCTTAGGTCGCTCATACTTGGAAGCCCACACTCCTATCAAACACAATGTACTGCTTTCTGAGTCTTCCCTACTGACAACACAGAGAACAAGTCCTGTCTCTCTTCCTTGTGATTACCTTTCGTAAAGTCAAAGGCAACCTTTATGTTTCTCTGAGCTTTCTCTTAGCTAGGTTGAATATTAACAATTTCTTTAGTTGTTGCTAATGTGACAAGGTTCCCTCATATCATTTTACCATGACAGTCTCTTAATAGATTGCTCACTCTTCATTATTTGCAATTTGCATGGGAGTCAATGTGGGTTTTAAAAAAAATATGGGCCTCGAAGACAGACCCACCTGGGATTGAGTCTTGGCACTGGCACTGACTAGTTCTGTGACCTATTGAGAGCTATTTATTTATCAGAATTGAGTGTCAGTTTCCTCACTGTAAAATGGAGATAACATCATAGTATTACTCTGGAGATTAAACAGAAAAATTCAAAACTCAATGGCCTTTCGTAATTCAATCAGCAGCAAACTAAAACAATGAATAAGAATATATGTGTGTTTATGTGTATCTGGACTATAATAAGTAAAAAAGTAATAACTAACTTGATAAACTTTGTTATTTTCCATAGCTATCTAAGATATCAAATAATGAGAGAAATAAACGAAGCTGAAAATTTCCTATTGTTCTGATTTACACCAGGATTCAAGGATTAGTTACAATTAACTTTCTATAGCTGTTCCCCATTGATCACTTGATGCATATGCTCTTCTGGAATTGGACTGTTATCCAAGCATGGCAAATTAAACTTCTGATTTAACAATTAAAACCATCAGGCTGACGAATGAGACTGTGAGGCTGATTTATTCTGGGTGAGATTCTGGCTCCCAGGCATAAATGAGATTCTCTTTGTTTTCAAGAGTAGACTGGTAGGCTGGCTCATGTGGCAAAAGCCTATGACAGATCTCATTCTATAACAATCACCAGACATCTCCACTCAAGGGATGACAGTCCTTAAGGTATTTAGGAGTGAGTCACTCATGGTTGACTGGTGATGTCACTCTTTCTTCATGGCCATTAAAGACTAGCTTATAACCCAAATAAAGTAATTTTACTGAAGAAGCCTTTAATTGACCTCTCATTTTGCTTTAAGATGGATAGATGATAGATAGATAGATAGATAGATAGATAGATAGATGATAGATAGATATAGATAGATGACATAGATTTTATAAATTGGTCTGCAGACTTCCTCCTTGGACTAATCACACCAAATGAAACTTGCTATTAAAATACAAAACAAAACAAACAAACAAACAATCAAACAAACAGCCCAAATTGTCACCGGCAAAGCCCATTAACAATTGCTGGGAAATAAAAACAAAAACCTGGGTAATAAAGTTTAACCCTTTTTTTTCTTTTGCTTTGTCTAGTTTCACCTGCTCACAGGGTACTGCTTACAGAGGCCTTGCACCCAGCACTTCACACCAGAATTCCTACTGCAAAATGGTTGCTCCCAATGTGTCAGCTTGGTGGGCTGTGCCCAGAAGCTCTGAGCTGGGCTTTGCGATCTGAGCAGCACAGCTGCGCCTGCCAGACATGAACTCCACCCTCACCCTAAAAAGCATCCCCACCCATGGCTTGTCCAGAAAGAATGTCCTCTACAGCGTGAGATTGCACCTCTCCATTCTTTGATCACAGAATAAAACTTTTCCTTTGCTTCTTAACCAAACTCAGTCTCATTCTATTGCCTTGAAATACAGTGGGCAGTAGGACCCTTGTTGAGGCCAGATTCGAAGGGGTCGGTAACATAATCACACAAAAGCATTATACTATGATGCACTTACTTTTGGAATCAGATAGACCTGGGATCAATTTTTGGCGTCAGCATTTACTTACTCATTACTTTGGGTATATAACATACCTTGGATATATAATATTAATCACTCTGAGTTTCACTTTTATCATTTGGAAAGTTAAAAACATAACGTATTCTTCAGGACAGTTTTAAAGATTACAGATAATTAATAAAGTTCTCAACAAGTCCACTGGCAAATGATAGACACACAGTAAATGGCAGCTTCCATGAAAACTGGACTAATCTCTGTTATGGTCTGCATCTCTTCCTTTAGCAGTTTGTAGCTTCTGGGGTATCTAGGACATTCAAATATAGTCAGATCATAGTCACTTGGGACATTTTATTAATTATATGAAGTCAGACAACTATCTGGGAGAGAGAAATGTGACACCTCAAACTTTTCTAGAAGTTCAACATTTATCACCTCAAAACCCCATATCCTCATTGTATAGCTACAGGGTCATTCTTGAATCTAACTCTCCTGGAATCTTATATTATTTATAATATCCATGGAAAACAGAAACAGCACTTGTGAATAATTTCTAACCACCTTAGATTTCTGGAAACCTGACTGGCATCTCATCTTTTAAAATATACAACATATTTAACTCATACCAGAAGGAAAAAGAGAATAAGAAAAGATAGTCCAAAAAATTAAACCACCTTAATAAATGGAACTTAAGAAAGTCTATATGTCAATATCAGGGCATTCAAGCTATTCTACCTTTAGCTGTTAAAGCCCCAGAGGGAAAAGGCAGATGAATTACTAAATGTTCCTGCTTGCCTGCCTGCATGATCTGCTTCATTGTTTTAATATCAAGTCTCATGACCTTAAAGTATGCTCAGAAAATCTTCTTCCCATTCCCTATTATATCCTCAGCAGTTACCAGATAACAAGGTTCAATCATTAATATACAGCAGTGTGCTACAAGCACAGCAGAATTATAAACAAACATGCATGCAAAAAGATTCCACAATACATTTCCAATAACTAAATGCCTTCCATCCCCAGGATTCTTTGGTTTTTTGGTCTAAATTTCTCTATTTGCCAGAGGGTCTTAAGTTACTACCCTGAAAACAGCGCATCACTGCTTTGATGGGTGGAGGTACTGCCATTGTGGGAAGAGAGGAAGAGAGAGAAAAGAGAATGTTATTCTCAGATTATTAAACCTCTTTTATTTTTCCTTATTCTTAATTGCAAGTGTTTAACTTCCACAAAAGTACTCCATATGTATTCCCCAGAAATATACAAAAGGGAATTTTTTGAGACCTTTCCTAGAAGGTAGATAAAAGTGTCAAAGAGATTCCTAATGCTAAAAGATTAATATTATCATAATTACTTTGTAAAAAGTAAATTAAGAAAGTGCCAAACAGCCTCTTGCTGACTTTACATCTCTGTAAAATGCAGCTAACCTGACATCTACAGTCTGTTTGTGGGGTAGTCTGCCTTCCTTGGCTCCCAGGGCTGCTCAAGTTAAGGACTTAATGTGTCAGCAATTCCTTTATCAGCTCTTAACTTCCAGATTACTAACTTTTCACAAGCAATCATGAATATTCACTGAAGACAGAAATTGGGCAAATCAAGCCCCAGGAGAGTACTGTACTAGTGTGTATGGATGACACTTTGAAATCAAGACTCCCTATAACTTTGACTGGGGTTTAGGTAAAAGAAACTATGCAATTTAGCCAAAGTTAAACAACAAAATCCTAACCTACATCATCACTCTTGAGCTTGAAGAGTAAAGAGCACTGGTCAGTGTGTTGGAGGATCTGAAGTAAGGTACTGCCTCTTCCATTTATTAGGTTTAATACTACACTTGGACAAGTCTCTTAGTCTCTCCAAGACTGTTCCCTCCTGTCTAAAAGGGAATAAGATTTCTTAGATTTTAAATATTGGACTGGTAACTTAATTTCTCAGAAATCCCATTTCTTAATCTGTAAAATGGGAATCATGATTTTTCTTACTTGTCACTTCAAAACTGTTAAAAGAGTGGTGTATTTAGTCCACTTTGAACAAAGTTTCTAACCAAAAAGATGTTGTTTACAACTGAGCTCAGGTAGTTAGTAAAATAATGTGTATTTTGTTAAAAATTATTTTAGAGTGGTGTGGTTCTATCAATCTAATTATTATAGGGTATAGCCAGGAATTGTGAAGTTCCTGTGGCTAGTATTTGGGTCTCAATCTAGGTCATCTTTTCTTTTCACTTCTGCTTTTGTGCTGTCTTTCTCTTCACGTTCCAGTTTTGGCTGGTGAGACTGAATATCAAGCCTGATTTAGTTCTGGAGAGCACTCAGTCTCTGAAACTGAAGTTCAGCCATCTAGGCCTGTGGGCATTTTCTTGGCTACAATACAACTTTGTTTGTAAGCAAACCTCCTATTAGCAGAAATTTATAAACTTAAGAACTGCCAAAAAAGGGCTATTGCCCTGTGAGAAACTTATGGGGACTCATTTTGTCTGCTATGGAGAGACTGCTTTTATAAGCATCTCTGGTTTTAAAAATGGGACAGAAATATATTTCAGAGAAATGTTCCCTGGAAGGATCTTCCCCATTACTTAAAATACCTTGTGCCCAAGGCTGCAAAGGCTAAGATAAAAGCTCTCCAGTTGGGATATAAGATTTTCCCTGACTCGGGGTTACAAATGGGCTTTTTAAACGACTAAACAGTGCACAAAACTGTTAGAAAAATCTCCCCAAAATGTAGGAGCTCTGTTTCTTACCTATGTAAGAAGAGAGTTGAGATGCTCTTACAGAACCCTAGAGTTCCTCTCTCCTCCTCTTGGTTCCCATAAACACTCAGCACATACTCTTCATTTCTATTCTTCCCACACCATATCTTGATTGCTGGCTGTTTCTCCTACCAGACTGAACTGCTTGTGGAAGTGACGGTGTTTTATTTATCAGATATGTTTGGTGCTTAGCGTGGTGAGTAGCATACAGTGGGCTCTAATTAACTGTTTACTGATTGTTTCACATGCACCAATTCTTAATATCTGCAGAAGGTATGAATGAGGACTGACCCTAATGCATACTTTGTTCATTGCTTTTAAAACTTCAATTCCTGATACATGCTTGTGTCTTATGGTTTGATGCTCACTCCCCCTCTCTGAAACGCAGTGCAGAGTTATATATCCTGCTTGAGATTTTACTGTATATGATTTTCAAACGTATCACAGTAGTAAATGTACTCTGGAATGCAAATCCAGTAATTAAGTTGGGCATGCTGCAAAGCTGGCAATGTCTTTGAAAACATGTTTTCTAGAAAGTAAGCCTATCTTAGACTTTTCCTCCTAATTTCCATTCCATCCAGACAGATTTTGTGAGCAGTAACTTTTTTTTCATGGGTGCTTTGTTTATTTTCTCTTATTCTTTCTCTGAGTCAGGTCATTACTAACCATCTAATAAGCTATTCTTTACATAAGATTTATATGGAAGCAGCACAAAATATGTCCTATTCAGATTCACTGCATAATATACGACCCTAAGAAAACAACCTGAAGAAAAGCTCTAGAAAACGCATTCGAAGGCTTTAGGGCTAATTTGACTGTGATCCATTTCCCCTTTAAGTCAGTTAGGCGGCTGGGAAGAGACTAGCAAAAACTGTGAAAGAAAAGTCTTAGTGCAAAGGGAAACGGTTCCTCAACCTCACCCCCAACTCCTACCACAACTATACTCGCACCCAAGGGGGAAAGCACCTCTGACATTATCCCATAGATAGTCCAAACGGTGCTAAAAGAAACCCAGAAGGCGGTGGTGACAAGAAACAGAGAACCAGGAGAAGGAAATGAACAACTCACCAAGCGAAGCAAGGCAAATCAATCTTTGAAGTTATTCAATCAGTCTTAAGAGTTGGAGGCAATGCTGCATGAAAAAAAGGCAAATGTCTTTCAGGGGGACCTTCAAGATGGCAGAGGAGTAAGACGTGGAGATCACCTTCCTCCCACAAACACATCAAAAATACTTCCCTTTTTTTTTGGAATTTTTGAATTTTATTTTTTTTATACAGCAGGTTCTTATTAGTTATCTATTTTATACATCTTAGCGTATATATGTCAATCCCAATCTCCCAGTTCATCCCCACCCTCCCACCCCACTTTCCCCCTTGGTGTCCATATGTTTGTTCTCCACATCTGGGTCCCTATTTCTGCCCTGCAGACCAGTTCATCTGTACCATTTTTCTGCGTTCCACATATATGCGTTAATATATATTTGTTTTTCTCTTTCTGACTTACTTCACTCTGTATGACAGACTCTAGGTCCATCCACCTCTCTACAAATAACTCGATTTCGTTTCTTTTTATGGCTGAGTAATATTCCATTGTATATATGTGTCACATCTTCTTTATCCATTTATCTGTTGATGGACACTTAGGTTGCTTCCATGTCCTGGCTATTGTAAATAGAGCTGCAATGAACATTTTGGTACATGACTCTTTTTGAATTATGATTTTCTCAGGGTATATGCCCAGTAGTGGTATTGCTGGGTCGTATGGTAGTTTCATGTTTAGTTTTTTAAGGAACCTCCATACTGTTCTCCATAGTGGCTGTATCAATGTACATTCCCACCAACAGTGCAAGAGGTTTCCATTTTCTCCACACCCTCTCCAGCATTTATTGTTTGTAGATTTTTTGATGATGGCCATTCTGATCAGTGTGACATGATATCTCATTGTAGTTTTGATTTGCATTTCTCTAATGATTAGTGATGTTGAGCATTCTTTCATGTGTTTGTTGGCAATCTGTATATCTTCTTTGGAGAATGTTTATTTAGGTCTTCTACCCATTTTTGCATTGGGTTGTTTGTTTTCTTGATATTGAGCTGCATGAGCTGAAAGTGAAATTAAGAAAACACTCCCATTTACCACGGTAACAAAAAGAATAAAATATCTAGGAATAAGCTACCTAAGGAAACAAAAGACCTGTATGCAGAAAATTATAAGACACTGATGAAAGAAATTAAAGATGATACAAATAGATGGAGAGATATACCGTGTTCTTGGATTGGAAGAATCAACATTGTAAAATGACTCTACTACCCAAAGCAATCTACAGATTCCATGCAATCCTGTCAAACTACCACTGGCAATTTTCACAGAACTAGAACAAAAAATTTCACAATTTGTATGGAAACACAAAAGACCCCGAATAGCCAAAGCAATCTTGAGAAAGAAAAATGGAGCTGGAGCAATCAGGCTCCCTAACTTCAGACTATACTACAAAGCTACAGTAATCAAGACAGTATGGTACTGGCACAAAAACAGAAAGATAGATCAATGGAACAGCATAGAAAGCCCAGAGATAAACCCACACACATATGGTCACCTTATCTTTGATAAAGGAGACAAGAATATACAGTGGAGGAAAGACAGCCTCTTCAATAAGTGGGGCTGGGAAAACTGGACAGGTACATGTAAAAGAATGAAATTAGTACACTCCCTAACACCATACACAAAAATAAACTCAAAATGGATTAAAGACCTAAATGTAAGGCTAGACACTGTCAAACTCTTAGAGGAAAACATAGGCAGAGCACTCTATGACATAAATCACAGCAAGATCCTTTTGACCCATCTCCTAGAGAAATGGAAATAAAAACAAAATAAACCAAATGGGACCTAATGAAACTTAAAAGCTTTTGCACAGCAAAAGGAAACCATAGACAGGACGAAAAGACAACCCTCAGAATGGGAGAAAATATTTGCAAATGAAGCAACTGACAAAGGATTAACCTCTTTGATTTTTTTCAGTGATCTCTTGCTTATTTAGTAGGGTATTGTTTAGCCTCCATGTGTTTGTATTTTTTACAATTTTTTCCCTGTAATTGATATCTAGTCTCATAGTGTTGTGGTTGGAAAAGATACTTGATATGACTTCAATTTTCTTAAATTTATTGAGGCTTGATTTGTGACCCAAGATATGATCTATCCTGGAGAATGTTCCATGAGCACTTGAGAAGAAAGTGTATTATGTTGTTTTTGGATTGAATGTCCTATAAATAGTAATTACGTCCATCTTGTTTAATGTGTCATTTAAAGCTTGTGTTTCTTTATCTATTTTCATTTTGGATGATCTGTCCATTGGTGAAAGTGGGGTGTTAAAGTCCCCTACTATGATTGTGTTACTGTCGATCTCTCCTTTTATGGCTGTTAGCATTTGCCTTATGTATTGAGGTGCTCCTATGCTGGGTGCATAAATATTTACAATTGTTATATCTTCTTGGATTGATCCCTTCATCATTATGTAGTGTCCTTCTTTGTCTCTTTTAATAGTGTTTATTTTAAAGTCTATTTTGTCTGATATAAGAATTGCTACTCCAGCTTTCTTTTGATTTCCATTTGCATGGAATATTTTTTACCATCCCCTCACTTTCCATCTGTATGTGTCCCTAGGTCTGAAGTGGGTCTCTTGTAGACAGCATATATACGGGTCTTGTTTTTGTATCCATTCAGCCAGTCCATGTCTTTTGGTTGGAGCAGTTAATCCACTTACATTTAAGGTAGTTATTGATATGTATGTTCCTATTCCCATTTTCTTAATTGTTTTGGGTTTGTTATTGTAGGTCCTTTCCTTCTCTTGTGTTTCCTGCCTAGAGAAGTTCATTTAGTATTTGTTGTAAAGCTGGTTTGGTGGTGCTGAATTCCTTACCGTTTGCTTGTCTAAAGGTTTTAATTTCTCCATCAAATCCGAATGAGATCCTTGCTGGGTAATCTTGGTTGCAGGTTTTTCCCTTTCATCACTTTCAATATGTCCTGCCACTCCCTTCTGCCTTGCAGAGTTTCTGCTGAAAGATCAGCTGTTAACCTTACGGGGAATCCCTTGTATGTTATTTGTTGTTTTTCCCTTGCTGCTTTAATACTTTTTCTTTGTATTTAATTTTTGATAGTTTGATTAATATTTGTCTTGGCATGTTTCTCCTTGGATTTATCCTGTATGGGACTCTCTGAACTTCCTGGACTTGATTAACTATTTCCTTTCTCATATTAGGCAAGTTTTCAACTATAATCTCTTCCAATATTGTCTCAGTCCCTTTCTTCTTCTGGGGCCCCTATAAATCGGATGTTGTGCTATAGTTTCTCCATTCTTTTGCCTCAGTTTTCTGCTATGGATTCCTTCTAGAGAATTTTTAGTTTCATTGATTGTGTTGTTCATCATTGTCTGTTTGCTCTTTAGTTTTTCTATGTCCTTGTTAAAGATTTATTGTATTTTCTCCATTCTATTTCCAAGATTTTGGATCATATTTACTATCATTACTCTGAATTCTTTTTCAGGTAGACTGCCTATTTCCTCTTCATTTGTTTGGTCTGGTGGATTTTTACCTTGCTCCTTCATCTGCTGCGTATTTCTCTGTCTTCTCATTTTGCTTAACTTACTGTGTTTTGGATCTCCTTTTTGCAGGCTGCAGGTTCGTAGTTCCCATTTCTTTTGGTGTGTGCCCACAGTGGGTAAGATTTGTTCAGTGGGTTGTGTAGGCTTCCTGGTGGAGAGTACTGGTGCCTGTGTTCTGGTGGATGAGGCTGGTTCTTGTCTTTCTCGTGGGCAGGACCATGTCCGGTGGTGTGTTTTGGGGTGTCTGTGAATTTATTATGATTTTAGGCAGCCTCTCTGCTAATGCAGGGGCTTGTATTCCTGTCTTGCTAGCTGTTTGGCATGGGGTATCCAGCACTGGAACTTGCTAGTCATTGAGTGGAGCTGGGTCTTAGCGTTGAGATGGAGATCTCTGGGAGAGCTCTCACCGATTGATAATACATGGGGCCAGGATGTCTCTGGTGGTCCAATGTCCTGAACTCAGCTTTCTCTCCTCAGAGCCTCAGGCCTGACACCCAGCCAGAGCACCAAGACCCTGTCAGTCACACGGCTGCCCACACTTCTCAGGTTTGGCTCTGTGCTGGGGGAGCTGCTATGGGTCTTTGAGTTTCTCAAGGCCTGGGGTGCATCCTGGCTCATCCTGGCTCCACCCACCCCGGGACTCTGGGCTTCCCTTCTTCTCAGAGGAGAGAGTCTCCCTTTATAGGAGCATACAACACAGCCCACCCTCTCCCTTCACTGCTCCAACCTACCCTCTTAAACAAAGGTATGGTTTTAATTCTCAGAGAAAGTTAACATGGAAGTGTTTAAACCTGATAGTTCACCTCATTCACCATGGGTGATGCATCAGTATTTGAAGGGGTTGAGGTGACCACCTCTCATTGCCTCCTTGGTTTCTGCAGGTCACAGGGTAAGGATAATAATGCTCTTTGTGAGAGAAGCTGTAAAGGGAAAATGAAGTTGTAATGAGCACTGCTTCAAGTGAACAGGGAGATTTTTCTCTTTGTCAGAAGTGTCTGCTGATTCTAGGAACTAAAGACCAGCCTGTGTTGCTCTTGCCTCTAATGGCTCAAAATAGTAAAAGACTGGATTAAATATATGTACTCTGATCTGACAAGGCAGCAAAGGGGACAGCTCACTTCCATGACTCCACTCGTTCCACAATCCAAGGATAAGACAGAACCAGGGGCAATTTCCATATATCACATAGCAATCTTGTCTAAGAGTGATTTTCAAAATTGTTGTTCATGGGTGTGTCATTTGTTCAAATTCAAATACACTTTGAATCAAAGTGTTCGTTTTCAATTTCTGCAACTGCCTTTATACTTTCTCTGGTTCTGACCAAGGACCCAAGATAATAATGTTGGCAGCTCCCAGTGTTTGGTTATTTATTATATCTTAAAATAACTACTAAATGTGCATTTCTTTGGCATGATCTTGATAAGATTTGCTCTGGCTCTTACCTAAATTAAAACATACAACATAATTCATTAATGGTTGCTGAAATTTTGCCATGGATTTAAAATTCTGATTTTAAAAGAATTTATTATGAATAGGGCTTGTATGTGTGCAGATGAGAAAGAATTTGTAGGATGTTTACATAATAATGATATTCATATAATTATTTTCTTTGGAGTAGGAATTATCTTATTCACTATTCACAGGCAGGCAATACTCAGTGGGTGTTAGTTGAACAAGTGAATGACTTAGTTGTTTGTAGGAGTGATAATAACCGTTTTATATTTCTATTCTGCTTAATGAACTATTAATCAAATGGGGTAATATAATTTTTAACCTCACTTAAACATTTTAAATACTCTATACAGTAAGCAGGATTTGTTTTCATTACCCATCAGAGAAGATACTGCATTTGATGATGAATGAAAGGGAATTTGAGTATAGGTCTTTCCATAGCCCCTCCACTGCACCAGCCAAGATAGAATAAGACTTGCTTTAAGAAAAACTGTGAAATATATATAGTCCTCTTTACCCACTTCACCCTCCCATTCTCACACCCTTCTTTACCTCCAGGGTACACAGTAAAGCCTGTGTGAAGCCCTCAGAATCCTGCCTGTCCTTCACCTATCCTTTCCTACAAACCTGTTCTCAGAAAGGATCTGAGAAATGCTGGCATACAAAATCATAGCTTAATAGTGACCCCTTTTGGGAGGTTTTGTTTTTAACAGAGTATACTACACAGTCTCAGACTGTTCATCATATTTCTGGCCCTTAAAATGCAGTTTATTTGTCAAATGTCAAATGCAAGAAGCTCATAAAAGCCAGCCATCTGTAGTCAATATCCCTAGGACAGGTACTGGCCTGTATTGCTCTTCTGCTTGTCTCCTTGACATGCTCTTATAGTACCTCCATCCTGTGGCATCATAATCTGAATCCTGCTCTGTGATTCAGGACCTTTCTATTTTTGTCAACTGTTTGGATATTCTTCTCCAGCTTATATGCCCCTGTCCCTCAGCCAGGCTAGTCCCAATATCAGCAAATGGCTATCAGACATGGACCAACACCCTTAACAGTAGGATTTCTAGCACCACCAGAGGGTTTTAGGGAAATGAAGGGATATTCTAGAATTCCTGAAATCACATTTGTTCTGCCTCTGCTTAAGGCTTAACTGCTACAACCTAATTATCATAGTTGATCTCTTCATTGAAGTGGAGGATATTAAAACTATGTTTAAAATGTTTTTTAAGCCTTTTTACAAGCTCTTGTGAAATCAGCCTCTGTCTCTCCCTACACACCACCCCTACTGCCAGCTCCCCTACTCCAAACACCACAGTATTTGCACAGTACACAAGTGGCAACCCCCCTGTTATCTGACCTAAATAGGGAGATCATAAAACACCATATCCTTTCAGTATTTTCTAACCTTTGAACTCCTGACTTTCAGAAATTAGGCATCTACCTAACACGCCTTTTCCCTGCCAGAATTCCTGGAGCCGGTACCAGCTTTATTTGATTATTTTCATCTATCTCTCACATACACTCTGGTTTGACAATGCTGATTCAAGTACTGATAATGTCAATAACACAGACAATAAACTGAGTTTTGAGATGGCAATTTATGGAAGAATTAAAGTCTAAAACAAAAGCTTAAAATGCACCAATTTTTATCACAGATAAACAACTGAGATGCAAAAGCAGTTTACAAATGTTTGGGGAAAAGTGACTGAACAATCAGTGATGACAAAGAATTTACAAAATATGTATACAATCACACTTAAAACCAGGGAAAAATTGCTGCCTTTATTGGGACTGAGAACTGTGACCTACATATGCAAATAGGGCAGAATAATCCCTCCATAAGAACTACAAATTTATGGTCCTGAGCAGCATCTTTCAGGATCACATTTTAGAATACGACCGACATCTTCCCCTTCAGGCCATGTAGATTTGTTTTTTCGCCTGTGGGTTTGCTATGAGCCCATTTTTTGGTCCCAACTACTTGTCAGATATGCCAGAGGACAGTTATTATTGTAACAAAAACACAGGTACACAAATTAAAAATACCACACTGTATGCAAGGACAAAGATGGGTCCCAGTTCAATGTGGTTTCAGGCAATTGTCAACATCTCCCTTTGCTCCACCATGTTTGCCCTCTGCTACCCATTCTTCAATGGTCCGTTATCTGTTCCCTGAAAAGTAGCCAAGACAGAGAATTCAGGCTAGGGCTCTCATGGTGAGAAGACATAGCTATAGTTCTTGACCCCACCTTGGCAATTTAGTTATTTTATTTGGGACAGTATCATCAGAACTGAAAGATTGTCACTCACTATAACCTCCATCTTTCCAGTTATTCCTTTTATCTAAGTAGGAGATATGACCTCTTCATCAAATTGCTGTTGTAGTAAGTATAGATCTCAGTCCCTTAAAAATATAAGTTTATTTTACTATATTAAACTAAGGTTCTAGATGCAGTGATCTGACATGTTAGCTTATAGAATTTTGTCTAGCAAAGATGCAACTTTCTGTGCAAAAGGTGAATCCAGAGGTTACATTTTTTGCTCTGCAGGACATCAGTTCTGTATCTAATCCAACAATCTTATTCTAACAATTCTTTGTTAAATTGTCTATATAAATGCACTTTGAACTGGTCTTAACATCTTACTGGTTCTCTAATGAGCTGAATAAAAATTTTGACAGGTGTTCATTTGGTATTTGAAGGAGGGTCATGTTTTTAATTTTTCGAAAATTATACTCTAGCAGTTTTGGAGGTTGTTCTACCAAGATACCTAAGTGGACTAATCTGACAAGCCAATTAAACAGATCGACCTGAGAAGTACACTTCATGGGCTGTTCAAACTCTTGCCTCCCAGACTGAATCTCAAGCAGCAATAGAACTTTATCCTTGCTGACTCTCTTTTTGCTCACTTTTTTTTTTTTTTTTACTCTTTTCTGACTTGGAGTATTTGTTTTTGTTTCTCGTTTGCACATGGCCTTCAAGTCATTCCCTACTGGTGGCAACAACATGGAATATTTGGTTTAATGATGTGACCAGTTAGGATCTTTGTCGAATAGACAATGGAAATTTATTTTCTGTATGACAAAAGTAGAAAATCTGATTTGATATTCTTTTTATTTATCTCTTTATCAATTGTGAGTGCAAATCAATTCAGAATTGTATGCCCACTAGGGAAATAAAGAAGTCTTTATGATCTGTACTGCTAAGTTTATGTATTTCTCTGTTTATTTTTAACCTTCGTACTGAAACTATAAGACCTTTATGTGTCTATGTACCTGTAATTGATAAAAATCTTTTATTTCTCATTGTATACATATAAAATGTTTTCCTACCCCAAGAGAACAGTAATAAATTAGATTACAATAACTCTTAAATAAGTTCTCTATGGTTTATAGATATAAATGTTTATAAAAATCTAATATTCCCCAAATACAGGGAAAATCAGTAAACTGAACTTCTAATAGTCTAAATTATAGATTTTTAAAAAATCCACCAGAAACTACTAACTCAGACACATTTTTAAATTAAGATGAATCTTTGGACATATTAGACTGGTTTAATAATTTGGAATTTTTTTTAAGTTTTTTTTTTTGTTGTTTTTGGGGTTTTTTTTACATCTTTATTAGAGTGTAATTGCTTTACAATGGTGTGTTAGTTTCTGCTTTATAACAAAGTGAATCAGTTATACATATACATATGTTCACATATCACCTCCCTCCTGCATCTCCCTCCCTCCCACCCTCCCTATCCCACCCCTCTAGGTGGTCACAAAGCACCGAGCTGATCTCCCTGTGCTATGCAGCTGCCTCCCACTAGCTATGTATCTTACGCTTGGTAGTGTATATATGTCCATGCCACTCTCTCGCCTTGTCACAGCTTACCCTTCCCCCTCCCCATAACCTCAAGTCCATTCTCTAGTAGGTTTGTGTCTTTATTCCTGTCTTTGGAATTTTTTTTTAAGTAAGTAATAAATACCTATATACTTTTCCTTAAGTTTATCAGTATGGAGTATAATACAAGTGTATATATATATATATATATATATATTTTTTTTTTTTTTTTTTTTTTGCGGTACGCGGGCCTCTCACTTTTGTGGCCTCTCCCGTTGAGGAGCACAGGCTCCAGACGCGCTGGCTCAGCGGCCATGGCTCACTGGCCTAGCCGCTCCGCGGCACGTGGGATCTTCCTGGACCGGGGCACGAACCCGTGTCCCCTGCATCGGCAGGCGGACTCTCAACCACTGTGCCACCAGGGAAGCCCTATAATTTATTTTTAAAGAATATTTTGTTTTGTTTTCTCATGAAAAGTTCAATTACTCTGATCTAAAATTCTTACATTGGTAACTCAGACATCAGATAAGCCAACATTACTCCCTTATAATGTAGGAGTATAGTGAATGGGCTTTCGAAGGAGATACTAAGCTTGTGTGTGTGTGTGTGTGTGTGTGTGTGCATGTGTGTGCACATGTGCTAAGCACTTGAAATAGGACTCAGGGATACCATGGATTTGATGTTTTAGAGCTTAAAAAGTGCTTCCCAGGGGCTTCCCTGGTGGCGCAGTGGTTGAGAGTCTGCCTGTCGATGCAGGGGACACGGGTTCGTGCCCCGGTCCGAGAAGATCCCACATGCCGCGGAGCGGCTGGGCCCATGAGCCATGGCCGCTGAGCCTGCGCGTCCGAAAGCCTGTGCTCCGCAACGGGAGAGGTCACAACAGTGAGAGGCCCGCGTACTGCAAAAAAAAAAAAAAGTGCTTCCCTTCAATTATCATAAATATATCACTTAGAGGGTACAAATATGAAGTTTTTCCATTTGTGTAGAAAATAAATTCTTTTTTAATTTAACCTCAATCCCATGAGACAGGCATGGCAAATATCATACCCATTTTAATGAGACAAAAACTAATAGTCAAAAAGGTTAAGTGACTTATAAAATTACACAGGTAATAAATGGTGAATCTAGAAAGTAGTATATCCAGAATCCATGCTCTCATCCAAGTGCTTCTCCACCCTGTCATTTGAATCTATAATTTGAGAACTACAAACTCTAACAGTAACCAGTTTGAATATATATACACAATATGTAAATATTATTCACTTACATAGGAATCATACATCACATACATTATAAAAAGAAAAAACAATTTTAAATGATGAGATATAAAAATATAAATTGATAGTTCTACTCTTTTCTTCCCATCCCATATGGACCATCCTATACACCCTCAGAAGAATGTACCCGACCTTAATTTGCTGCTTATAATTTGTATTAGCTCTTATCTAGGACCTTTCATTTGAGCATATGACCAGATTGGGGACCCAAAGATCAAGGGAGATATGAAGAACCTAGAGGAAAGTGGATTCTCTCTTCTTGGCCCTATCTCCTCTACTCATACTATCTCAGAAATTTAGTACTTATTTTTGCTCAGTGTTCTAGGATTCAACACAATTATCTCCTTCTCCCTTGATTAATACACCCAAAAGGAAATAATTCACCACATTCCTATGGCATTGCCTCTGGAGAAGTGGCTTTATAAATTATGAAGTTTCCACATGTGTTATGGGTGTGCCAGGACAATCATTGCTTATGCAATCACAAAGGACCTTGACCGTGAAAATGAATCACCCCTTCTTCTGAAATGAATATGTTCATTTCGTATTTTTATCTTCAAAACCTCCCTGTGAGGTATGCAAATAAGATATTATTTTCCATTTAACAGACTAGAAAGCTGTCTGAAAGTTAAGTAGTATTTGCCTGGTACATTTTACATAATAGGCTATTAACAAAATTGAGTTGAGTGAATGAATGAATGAATGAGTCTAAGTACATGGAGCAGAATTATTTCTAAAATCTAAGTCTCCTAAGTCATATTTCTGGGATCTTTTTCTTAAAACACAGTTGTCCCAGGCAGGCGGGAACCAGGAGGAAAAGGAAGACTAAAGTTGGAATAGAAAGAACTGGACCAGGTGCTAAGGTATTTCCTAGCTATCTGACTTGAACAGGTCACTCAACCTGAGCCTTAGATTCTGTAAAATGATGTATTTAATACCTATTTGGCCCATTTCAGAAGGTTGTTCACATAGTCAACTAGATAATTCATATGGAACTATCCAAGACTATTCTTATCACTTAAATTCTCTAGATGACTGAAAAGTAGAACTTTTTTCCCAAAGTACCTGGATCAAGAAAGCCACCAGTGTAGAATGTATTTATCAGCTATTCTGATAAACATATTTATCAGAATTGAGTACTTCATTCTCCATCCAGTCATACGATTTAACCATAATGAAAAAAGTTATATAAGATGTACTATTAGCTGAGCACCAAAACTGTAAAGAAGTAAAAAGGCTGGCGTTCCCTTCAAGGAAATTCCAACCTAATTCTAAAGGAACACATTAGTTTGGTAGAGCTTGCAGAACAAAGTACTCTGCCCCTACTGCACCTCAAGATAATAATGGTACTCACTACAACGAGTAATACTTCAATTTATAAAATATTTTCATTTACATTCTCTCATTTGATCATAGTGTTAACCTCCTAATAACCTATATTACATAGATACCGCAATGTAGGTGTACTAATTCACCCCAAAATTCTTATCACTGTATGGCTTTGCCCTAGCATTATGACTTTCAAAAGAGCACATGCTCTCCCACTTTTTGCTCTTAGATAATTCAGAGCAGAAGAGATCAGATGTTAGATATCAGGAAGGAAAGAAACGAGGACAAACCGAACAATGTTAGAATGGAGGACCAGATCAACACTGTGCTATTCAGATAAATTCTTTTTACTCAGTTGAAAACACAATAAACCTCAAAATTATTATTATTGTATGTGTTAAGCTGTAATGAAGGAATTTTTTCTTCATGTTTTTTTCCTACATATTTGAATCTAGAGAATCCACGTTATTCTAAAAGAAGTCATTCCTGTCAGCTGCCAGCTGTTCTGGATAATATTTAATCAACTGATTGAGTTGGGTGTATATCTTAAGATATAAAGTCATTTTGTCTGATTTGAGGTTCCATATATTATCTATGTGTCATATACTGTATTTGTATTCTGTGCCAGAAATACGCTTATAAATTCTTTCCTCTGCCACAGTTATGATTCTTCACAAACTCAACACTTAAAATATTTAACTAGCATAAAAAAGATGGGGCATGATCAGACAGCAGGAATAAAATGTTACTTAAGGCATTATTAAAAATGTCATAGCGTCAGAATTTCACATAAGTCTGTAGGCAGGAAAAGCTGCAAAGATAGAATTATACATAATAATTTCATCAAAGAGTTCATTTGAAAATTCTTGCCAATTTGAGAATATATGCTAAAATGGGTACCTTTGAAAACTCAATTATGCTTCTAATAATATAGCCAAAAATTAATAAATAAATTACCAGCGGGACAAAGATTTATGTACAAGGAAGTTCATTAGAATGATATTTACAAAAGCCAAAGGGTGCATTTCCAACAATATGGAACTTATTAAGTAAATTATGGTATATTCATAGGCTAAAATACTAAGCCACTATTAAAAATCAAAGGTCTGCACAAACACTCATCCTTTAATCTGGACGTTCCTTCACCCTATATAGCTCTGGAGTTTTGCTACTCAAAGTATGATCTGTGGACCACCTGTATCAGCGTCAGCTTATTGGAAATGGAGAATCTCAGGTCCTACCTCAGAGCTACTGAATTAGGATCTGCATGTTAACAAGCTTCCCAGGTGATTTCTGTGCACATTAAAGTTTGAGAAATCATGCCCTAGAAGATATATGAGCGTCACATACCTCTGCCTTAAATATAATGGCACTGAGGCACAAAGATATTCAGCGTGAGACAGAAGCTGAGGTGGGGCTGCCTTCAATCATCTTTTTACAATGATGATTTGACTGAGTTAATGCAAAGCCATTTGTTGTTGCTGGTGGTGGTGGTTGGTAGAATCCTTCTAGGGGACAGACAAGAATTCACCCACTGGGTAAAAAATATGAGTTAAAGCATACATCTGTCATCTGAATCTCAGAATCTGTCTGCAGAATCTCGGGCTTTAACCGTCTCTCTAACCCCACTTTAGAAGGTATTTGAGGCACCACAGGAAGTCATATACAATTCCTCTAGCCACAGTATAACATTGTAGACAAAAACAAAGAGAACCAGCTCCGAACCCTTGTCAGGTATAAAAGATTTTTGGGGATAAGTCTGAGCTTAAAGTTGACGGATCTTGTAACTACACAGTATTCTGAAACACAAAGCCATTTATTATGAAAGTTAATCTTGAGACCACTTCAGCACCATACCCATCTGGATTTTCAAAAAGGTCTATTAGTGCTTTCCTTACATGCATTTCCATTCAAATGTTTAATAACCAGAGGATCAAGACCAAACATTGTCTCACGGGAAACCTCTGAGAAGCATATGACTGACATTTTATTCACATTAGCCACACAATTATTCAGTCATTTACTTTTGAGCACTATTTGTCAGGTACTGTGGATTTATGATTGAATGCTAAGTGATCTCTATCCCTCCAGAAAGGCTCACAGTCTAGGCAGACAAGTAGCAAAGTGACTAAATAAATTAAATTCAATGTGGAACGTGCCATAACAGGGACATGATCCAAATGCTTAGTGGGAGTATTCCTTTCTTTCTGATATGGGGAGAAGTGTAAGGTTTCCCAGAGACAGACACATTCTAATCTAGCTTCCATTTCCACCACTTTATTAATACTCTCCTTGTCAAGAATACCAAAGCTATATGACATATTCTATACCCTATATCTAACATAAAAGGATGAGTAGCTGCCATGTCCTAAATGACTGATGCAGGTGCCAGACATTCTTCTAGGTGCTTTTTTCCTTTGCATGCTTTTTGCCCGGTCTTTTGCATATTAGTTGGTGATTCCAATATCCACCTAGTTGATCAGGCCAAAAACTCTGGAGTCATTCTTGAGTCTTTTTCCCCCTCACCCTCACAATGAATCCATTAGCAAGTCATCTCACTTCTACCCCCAACATATATCTGCAATCCCTACTTCTTCCCTTTCCACTACCACTACCTTAGTCTAAGCCTCCATCATCACTCACCTAAACCACCACAAAGGCCTACTAAATGATCATTTCCTCCTCACCTATCTCTTCTCACAGTAGCAAGAGAGATTGTTGCATAATATAGATCTAACTATGCTACTCCCCAGCTTAAAACTAGTTGATGTCTTTCCGTTTGCTCTTAGAATAAACAGAAAACTTATCACCACAACCTTTAAGAACTCCTGTGATTTGCTCCTGTACCCCTAAAACCTTACTCCATATAACCCTCTCCCCTCATTCCACACTAGTCACATATCTGTTCCTGATTCACTTCTTTACCTCTGAGTTTTTGCATGTCCTGGTCCCTCTGCCTGGGATTCTCTTCTCTCATGTTGCTTGAATGACCCATTCCCATCTTCCTATACTCCTTGCTTCAGCTTAAAAGTTTCCATCTCAGGGAAGATTTTCTAAAATAGTATCCCCTACAAGCCCCACCCCATTAACTGATCACATCATTTTGATTATCTTCTTTATAGAACTTATCATCAATGTATCAAATATGATGGCTTAAGGAAGAGGATTCATTGTCCCCTATGAGCTCCATCACATTTTCAAAGCCAAGTCAAATGACATAAAATATACATTATAAACAATATGACTGCTGTATAAACACAATTTCAGGATAACCATATTCCAGATAGGTTGCAGTGCTTAGTATTTATGTAAAATTCTGGAGAAGCTTATGATTATCCTCAAATTTTATTCTTTAACTCATTTGTTTGTTTATTGTCTTCTGGCACAGTAGAATGTAAGCTTCCCGGGGTTCCCAACACATAATAGCACGTGACTCAATAAATATCAGTTTAGTAAATAAATCAATCAACTCTACAGGCACAACTAGAACTATAATATCAATAGACTATGAAGTCCGGATCCTTCCATTGCCTTTTGTCCCCTCACCCTTCAGCTATTTCTTCATTTCTTGATTCATTTATGCAACAAATATTTAATGAGGGATTACATTTCTAGGGTGGAGCATACAGAAGTGAACAAAACAAACAAAAAACACTGCCCTCAAGGATTTTATATTTTAGCTGGAGGAGACAGGCAAATAAATACAACAAATAAGTATACTACAGTTGATCCTTGAATGACACGGGTTTGAACAGCACAGGCCCACTTATATGCAGATTGTTTTCAATAGTAGATACTACATTACTACATGATCCAATCCGAGGCTGCTTGAATACATGGATGAGGAACCCCGGATTTTCTACAGTGCAGAGGGTAGGCTCTTCTAATCCTGCCTTGCTCAAGGGTCAACTGTATATAGTAAGTTAAATGTATCATGGAAAAAAATAAATCAGTGTAAGAGAATAGGAAGTATCAAGGGAAGGGTGGTAAATTTAAATAGGCCATCAACATAGGGGACACCAAAGATAGAGAGCCAAAGGATGTAAGCTGCAAATGCAATTTGTCATGATAGGTTTCACTAAAATTGGTAGTGTGCTGGGATCTTAGTCATAGCATGATGGACCAAGAAGAGGTCTTAGAGATCTCTGTGTAGTGGAGGCTCCCAAATGGAAAGTAAGCTACAACTTTCCCAAGGGATTCAAATACAACTGAGAATATTGGGGTGAACCTGAATATGTCTGAACTCAATTCATCTGAACTCTGTTTTGGTTTGTCAGTTTGCTTGATGTATGTTTTTCTTCATTTCATTATGTTTTATTTTGTGTGAGAGAGTAATAAATGGACACTGGAGGAAAGGAAGATTAACTTCCTGACCCAAACCCATAAACATGTGTCTTGGTCTCAAGAATGAATGGATAAAGAAGATGTGGTACATACATACAAAGAAATATGACTCAGCCATAAAAAGGAATGAAATTGGGTCATTTGTAGAGACGTGACCCAATACAGAGTCATACAGAGTGAAGTAAGTCAGAAAGAGAAAAACAAATATCGTATATTAACGCATTTATGTGGACTCTAGAAAAAAGTACAAATGAACCTATTTGCAGGGCAGGAATAGAGACGCAGACATAGAAACTGGACATGTGAATACAGGGTGGGGGGGTGGGATGAACTGGGAGATTGCTATTGACGTATGTGCACTGCCATGAGTAAAAGGGATAGCTAGCAGAAACCCGCTGTATAGTGCAGGAGCTCAGCTTGGTGCTCTGTGGTGACCTAGATGGGTGGTATGGGGGGGGGGGCTGAAAGGGAGGTCCGATAGGGAGGGGATATATATATACATATAGCTGATTCACTTCGTAGTACAGCAGAAACTAACACAACATTGTAAAGCAACTAGAGCCCAATTTTTTAAAAAGTGGAAAAAAAACGAATGAATTTAAACTGTCCCTTCACACATCACCTGATGCAAAGCAAGCACTTAGAAGTTATTAGTTATCAAGACTTTTTATTATTGTTATCCTTATCATCTCACTTAATCCTCACAGCAACATTTGAAGGAGGTCCTATTATTATTTCTATTTAACAGATGAGAAAACTGAGGGTAGAGAGAGTGGATTAAGCTAACCTCTCAAGTGAATCCAAATATTCCATTAAAATTATATTCAATTAAATTACACTAACTGATTTAGTTGCCTCTTGAGAGAATGGGAGCTTGGAGAAGACACTGTACTTTCTGCTCCATCTCCTCTAGTCTCCATTCATATTTTCAACAGGAGGAAACAAACAAATCCACCTGCACTGGACTTCTTTGTAAAGACTGCAAGGACTTCCCCGTCCCAGTTCATTGTCACCTCACCTTAGGCAGAGAATCAGAATGGTTTAGAAATGCTTTGTACATGGGGTACTAACTCTAATCATGGCCCAGAGCTTACTTACATGATATAAATGATTTTTTTCAAAAGAAACTCCAGAAATTTTGAAAATGTTAAAACATGTTAAAACAGAGACAAATCAAGTTCAGGGATCCAAAGCTATCACCGTGCCTCCTTGCTTTCAGAAGCATATCTGGCTGCTGAATTAAATAACAGAAGGCTCTAGAGATGCTCTAGCAAGCTAAAAGACAGCCAGCAAATGCACTAACTAAAAGTACCAGTTTGGAATTGCCTACTCTGTCTTCCATGAAGATAAGTTTAAACATTTACATGTTTTAAAATTCCCTAATCTAACTTACCTCAGTAATTCTGTCTTTCTCACACTTTCTATTTGTAATCATTATAAGTCAATTTCTCTCCCAAAGGCAAAATCTGAAGAAATATGTACATATATACATAGATGTTTATATATATTCATTCCAAGGCAGTCTACAGCTAACATGGTTTTTCTCTCCTATTTTTATGTTGCACACAGAAAAGCTATAAATTAATGTAGTGCCTCTTTGCCACCTAGTGGGAAACTCAGTTTTGATGCTTATTCACCATTTCTTGTTTTCCAAGAGATGATGGAAGTGTATGCAACCCAAAGCAGAAAAGGAGAAGGTTTCGTCTCTGCCTTTAGCATAGAATATCAGAAGTACAATGAATGTTCTAGAGAGAAGTCTTGTCAAAAGTTGGATGTCCACAAGTAACATTCTCCCAAATGTATTCTGAGTCCGATATGCTTTGATATGACTGTCCTATTATTTTTTTCTGTATTTATCTTTTAGATTGAATTTCATCAGATCAGTGCTGTATATAAAATCTTATTTTGAAGAGTATGGCCCTATAAAATCAGTTACATCCAAATTCAGTGTGCCTGTGGACTTCAAAGTCTCTTAAAAGAAAAAAAGAATCCAAAGCTCAAAGTCCAGCTATTAAAAATCCACATCAATAATAGTAAGCACTTCAACGTAATGAGGGTTTATGATGTACAGGATGCAATATGATAATGCATGTGAAATGCCAAACACAATGCCTGTCACATAATGAGAACCCAATAAATGGTAGTTATTTGGTAGCCAACACTGTTAATTACCTCACATTTATTATCTTGCTTTATATTCACTAATGCCTTCAATAGAATAATTATTTTCCTCACTTTACATGGGAAGAATTGAGACTCAGTTCCACTGGTAAATGGGGAAACCATAATTATGACTCATGTGTCTGAAACTAAAATCTATTTTGTAACCTGTACTCATATTGTCCAAAAAAATAAATTAATAAAAAGTCCTTGTAAGTAACAGTTATCTTAAGAAATGATTCCATAGCAATATTACCTACCTTCTACATGGTAATATATCTTTCTACTTCTGTGGGTGTCTGTATGTTAGACCAAGGAGCAATAACAGTTAACCTAAGTGCCAAAAGCTGTAAATGGATCAATAAAGATCTTAATGATACCCAGGGACCTAAGAAAATCCCCATTGTTTCAGAGGACTGACGATGGACTTGTTACTATTCAAAACAGTGGGTTATCACCATGGTGGTCTGACCACCATGGACTGATGGGTGAAATGTCAACACAATCGAGGGAGAAGTATAGTTTGTTGGCATGTGAGAGTCTATATAGGATGGTAATTATGAGCATGGACTCTGGAGCCAGACAGCCTGGGTTTGATGATGTCTCTGCCATTTGTTAAATCTGTGAATGTGCAAGATACTTAACCCCATATGCCTCAATTTCTTCATCTTAAATAAAAATAATACTACCTGTACCACTGGGTTATTGAAATAACTAAATAAGTAATTAAACTAAAGCCCTTAGAATGTGATGCCTAGGAAATAGTGTCAATAAATCTTCAACATCATAATCAATAAATCTTTTTTCTAGTCTGTGATTGTTTATATCCAATCTATTCTACAGTCTCATGGGAAAACAGAGACAGATCATTAAACTCAAAATGAACTACACCAGTATTGATATGGAGAAAGTTTTATTTATAAGAATTTCTCTCAAAAAACTCTATCTTTAACAATAAGAATGGGTTGCTATGTGCCTGGTGTGAAATTTAGGCCCTCCAGACTCCCAATACAATATATAGGGTCTAGGTATTGGCTGTCACAAGGCTGATTCAGAAAAGAGGTAAAACTGTTCTGCATAATAGAAGAATGTGAAATTCCAGGGGTAAGGGGCTGTGCACATGTAGCAGGGAAGAGAGAGGATTCAGAAAGGTAGAAGGGTGTTGGGGAAGGGGGGAGGGAAAGAGAACTTTTGGGGAGCAGGAGCAAAGACAGTCTGAGAGAACAAAATTGCTTAAGGAGGGACTTTTTTAAGGTCCCCTACAAAATCTAAAATAAATCCTACATTGCTCACTAATGCTTTTGGGTGAGGATATTCTTTGGGGAAATTCAAAGAGGTGTTTATCTCTGAGTTCAGGTGGATGCCAGGAAAACAAAAACAAGCAATAAAAATTCACAGAGGAAGGAACCAGAGACCAGGAGGTTATGAGAGTAGAGGTCCCCATGTATTAGTAAAAATTGTGAAGAAATCTTCAGACATTCAAGGGCATGGAACTGATTGGGATCTTAGTTAATGGCACTAACTTCTGCCTTAATTTCAAAAGCTTCAATGATGTTTTGAAGCCGAATAAACATCAAAGTATTATTTTATTTTATTATTGAATTTTTTAAACTGCAGGACTGTAGCCAACAGGACATATAAGCTTTTTTGTGTAAGACATTTAGCAAAGATATGGTATAATATAGGATCAAGATTAGAGACTGAGAATATTCTACAGAAATGAAAATAAGGGGCAGCAATGCAGGGAAACATTAATGGGACTAATCATGGTAATGAGGCAAGTTAAAAAGCTGAGTGTAGATTAAAACTCATCTCAGTTAATAACAGACATTTAAAAATTTCACACACATGGTCACATCTATTATCTCATTTAATCTTTATGCTAAGCCTATTATTGAGAGAGGGCAAAGATTATCTCCCTTTCTTTGAAGCAGACTCAACAACCTTAAAAAATTACATCTTTAGCAGAAGATAAAACTGGTCTGCAAACTCAAGTTCTCTGATCACTGGTCTGGAGTTCATTTGTTCTTTCATTCAACAAGTTTGTATTGAAGACCAACCAAGTGTCTTACTCCGTGCTGGGTCTATAATGAAGGATCTCTTGACTACAAACTATGCCTTCTTGGGAATAACAGCTAGTAGGGCCAAGAGTTCACAAACATCTCCCTGGGATAGGAAGGGAGTGGGTTGTGTTTCCAGGGCTTTTTCCTACTCTTTGTACCTCTAAAGCAAATATATCATATTAGTAGAGGTAGATTTAGGACACCCCAACTAATAGTTTCAGGTCCTGAACAACATGCCAGAAGATGGTTGGATACTGTGGCCAGCTGTATGCTTTAGACACTCTATTATTCTAGTTGCTCTGTCCCAGGGGCAGCTTGTTTTCTAGCCACTGAATAATATCACTTAATTTCGAAGTAATTAACATTGCTTTTGACTGGTTTAAGCAAATACAATTTATGTGCTCCTGTGCTACATAGGACACTGGAGACTAGTTTCCACAGTAACTCCAACAACTCCAACATAGGTAAATCCATATATCTGATCCTCACTTCTATCATCTGTAAAACAGAAAGGTTAATAGTACACAATTCATAGGGTTACTAGAACACTAGGTATGTTTTTGTACAAAAATACCTAACACAAGTTAGGTGCTTAATAAATGTTATTTTTTGTTACTACTTTTACTATTAATATTCTATTATACATATGAGAAAGTTAATTACTTAACCAAGATCACACAGGTGGTAAGGAGTATTGGCTGGCTCTGATTCCAGAGCTAGCAATTTTAGCCATTCATCCATCCTGAAGCAGAAATGTAATTATGTCTGGCAATGAGACTGAAGCAGAAGGTCAATAAAAATAGTTAGAATGGTGAGCATCAGAAAGGGAAGACAAAAACTGTAAAAACCTTTGCAATAACTTGACTTGAAAGCAATGACTAGATTCAGTGAAGAGAAATATAATGTAATGAACCTCAGGGCAAAAAGTAAGAACAGGGGTTATTATTTTAATGGCTCATTTGCTTCTAAACATTAAACCAGTGAAGAATGGAGAGAATATTGGGGACTAACACACATCAGAAACCTTCTGTGCCTCTAAAAAATCAGAGAGAACTTTAAAAGGCAATACGAGCAGATATAATAAGATGACACAGAAAGGGAAAAGAAATTTACAATGGATTTCTTTTACACAAAAGCTGAAAGGAAACTCCCAAATATACAAGAAATGAACAAAATGAAAACGGTCTTACAGATTAGTGTTCAGAAAAAAAATGTGAAAAAAACATAACATAAATTCTGCCCAACAAAGGAAACCATCAACAGAATGACAAAGTAATCTATGGAATGGGAGAAAATATTTGCAAACCACATATCCAATAAAGGGTTAATATCCAAAATATACAAGGAACTCATATAACTCAATAGCAAAAATTCAAATAGCCCTACTAAAAATGGACAAAGAACCTGAATAGACTTGTTTCCAAAGAAGACATACAAATGGAAAACAGGCCATAAGAAGGTGCTCAACATCACTATTCATCAAGGAAATACAAATCAGTACCACAATAAGATATCACCTCACACCTGTTAGGATGCAATTACCAAAAAGACAAGAGATAACAATTGCTAGTGAGGATGTGGAGAAAAGGGAAACTTTTGCACTGTTGCTGGGAATGTAAATTGGTGCACCCACTATGGAAAACAATATAGAGATTTCTCAAAAAATTAAAAATGGCTACCATATTATCCAGCAGTTCCACTTCTCAATATATACCCAGAGGAAACAAAATCATTATCTTGAAATGAAGTCTATACTCCCTTGTTCACTGAAGCATTATTCACAGGAGGCAAGGTACCCAAATGACCGATCGACAGATTAATGGATTAAAAATATTATGCACACACACACACACAATGAAATATTATTCAGCCATATAAAATAAGGAAATCCTTTGTTTGCAACAACATGGATGACCCTGAAAGGCATTATGCCAAGAGAATAAGCCAGACAGAGAAAGATAAATCCTGCATGGTGTCACTTATATGTGGAATGTTTTTAAAAAGTTAAACTCATAGAAACAGAAAATAGAAAAGTGTTTGCCAGGGCTGGGGATGAGGGTAACACAGAGAGCTTGGTTAAAAAGGTACAGACTTTCAGTTATAAGATGAATAAGGTCTGAGGATCCAATGTGTAACCCGACGACTATAGTTGGCAACAGGACAACTATAGTTGGTTACACTGTACTGTGTAATTGAAATTTGTTAAAAGAGTAGAATTTAAATGCCCTCACACACAAAAGGCAAGTATGTGACGTGATGGGTGTGTTAATTAGCTTAGTGATGGGAATCCTTTCACAATGTATATCAAATCATCACACTGTACACTTTAAATATGTTAAAATTTTCTATGTCAGTTATACCTCAGTAAACTGAAATAAAAAGAAAAAAATATAACAGAATGTCCTAATGACTCCCACAATGCTTAGAAATATATGAAGTTTCAGTATCCCTTGGCAATGACTATTTTTAATACCCTTTTTCAAGTAATGTGATTATTCAGTCAAAAGGAAGATCTATCGGAGTGTATCCATTACCTATTATATCCCACTTATAGATACCAATATCTCTTTCAGATGTCTGTATTATGACCAGAAACCTAATGATATTAAAGCAACAATGATTTATTATTTCTCACATTTCTATAGTTTGATTGAGCAATTTTTATGCTGGTTTGCCTGAGCTTACTTATGTTACATTCAGTGGGAACAAGGGTCAGATTAGGGATTGACTTAGCTGGTACAACTAGAATGTCTGCACCTCTCTATTTCCACGTGGCCTTTTATCCTTGGATTTTTTTTTTTTTCCATCAGGTCTTTCAAAAGGTCAAAGTTATAAGCTGCACTTCTGGTTTCTGGTTCTGCATGCAAGGAGCTTGGAAGCCACCACTCTATCCTAACAACAACTAAAAAGCTGAACAGACTAGAAAAACCACAAATCTTCTAGGATCCATAGAGAAGTGAGAACACAGGGCCAACTGCTGTCCCCAACTTCAGAGAGACTGACACACAAATACAGAGAATAACAACTTACCAGAGCAGAGACTCATGAGCAGAAACTGTCACAGGTAATTGATGATTGCTGGAGGCTCAGTGTAGACAAATCTGAGAGTTAAAAATTCTAAGTGGACCCTGTAATGGAGGTGGGCCTGCAATGTTGTGAGATTTACTTCCAGGAGCTCAACCAGGTTTCCACATTAAATATCAAAGGAAAATCCCTTTATGCTTCTGGTAGGGTGAGGGGAAAAGGAACCATTTTAAAATATGCCATTGTACACTGTTCTTCTTAACAAAGTCTGCCCTCAGGAGAAACCAGTTAATCAGAACTAAACTCTGGAGCATTATCAGAGTCTAGATGACCCGGGAGAAGGGAAATATTGAACTCCAGTCAGCTCTAGCCTTCCACTTAGAAGAAGGAAAATATTCAATTCCAGCCCACTGCAGTGAAAACAGTGCTTACAGAGAACAATATAACATTGAATGCATATATTAGAAAAGAAGAAAGAGCTAAAATCAATAATCTAAGTTTCCTACTTACAGAAGAAGAAATTAAACCCAAAGTAAGCAGAAGACATAGTAAGAATTAGAGCAGAAATCAATGAATGTGTAAACTGAAAATTAATAGAGAAAATCAATGAAACCAAAGATGTTTTTTTAAAAAGAATGTTAAAATTGATAAGCTTCTACCCAGGCTAAAAAAAAAAGAGAGAATAAACCAATCACTATATAAAAAATAAAAGCAGAGAACTCACTATAGGTATTATGAATGAAAATTTAAGAAAATATATAATACTATGAATAACTATATCAACACAAACTTTGTAGCCTAGATTAAATGGATGAATTCCTTGAAAGACACAATCTGACAAAACTCACACAAAAAAGAAATAGACAATCTGAAGAGGTCTATATCTATTAAAGAAACAAGTCAATGATTAATAACCTTCCAAGACAGAAAGCACCAGGCCCAGATGGGTTTACTGGTGAATTCTACAAAACATTTAAGAAAGAAATCATACCAATTCTCTACAATCTCTTTCAGAGAATAGAAGCAGAAAGAATACTTCCTAACTCATTCTATGAGGCAAGCATTGGCCTAATATCAAAACCAGATAAAGACATTATAAGAAAAGAAAACTACGGAAAAGTATTCTCATGAACATAGTTGCAAAAATCTTCAACAATATTAGAAAATTAATGAAATCAAGGAAATTAGAAAATCAACAAAATTAGAAAATTGAATGCAACAATGTGTAAACTATACACCAGAACCAAGTGGAATTTATCCCAGGTATATAAGACTGTTTAAACATCTGAAAATCAATTAATGTAATCCATCACATCAAGAGACTAAAAAATAAAAATCACATGATCATATCATTAAATTGAGAAAAAGCCTTTGACAAAATCCAACATCTATTCAAAATAAAAACACTCAGTAAACTAGGAATAGAGGGGAATTTTTCTCAACTTGATAAAAAATAGCTTCAAAACACAGACAAATGAAAACACCCTACAGCTAATGTCATACTTAATAAGAAACTCAAAGCTTTCTCACTAAGACCAGATATAAGGCAAGGATGTCCCCTCTCACCACTCCTTTTCAACTTTGCACTGGAAGTCTTAGCTAATACAATAATACAAGAAAAGAAGATGAAATGTATATATATTGGGAAGGAAGAAACAAAATTTTATTCACAGATGATATGATCACCTATGTAAAAAATTCAAAAGAATTAATAATTAAAAATAAAAACTGGATGACAGCAAGGTTAAAGGATACAAGATTAATATACAAGAGTCAATTTTTCTCCTATATACTAGCAATTAGCAAGTGGAATTTGATAATAAATGGATAGTATCATTTATATTAGCACCCCCAAAATGAAATACTTAGGTATAAATCTCATAAAATATGGACAAGATCTACATGAGGAAAATTATAAAACTCTGATGAATGGAATCAATGAAGAACTAAGTAAATGCAGAGATGTTTCATGTTCATAGATATGGAAACTCAACTGTCTCATGTCAGTTCTTCCCAACTAGATTTATAGATTTAATACAATACCAATAAGTTACTTTGTGGATATCAACAAACTAATTCTAATGTTTATACAAAGTGACAAAAGACCCAGAATAGCCAACACAATATTGAAGGAAAAGAACAAAGATGGAAGACTGATGCTATCCAATCTCAAGACTTACTAAAAAGCTACAGTAATCAAGACAGTGTGGTGTCAGTAAAAGAACAAAGAGATCAGTGAAACAAAATGGAAAATACAGAAGTAAAGACACATAAATATAGGCCACTGATTTTTGATAAAGGAGAATAGGCAATATAGTGGAACAAAGATAGCATCTTCAACGAATGGTGCTAGAATAACTGGACATCCCCATGTAAAATATAAATCTAGACCCAAGCTTTATAGCCGTCACAAAAATTAACTCAAAATGGATCACAGACTTAAATGTAAGATGCAAAACTATAAAACTCCAGGAAGATAACATAGGAGGAAACATACTTGACTTTGGGTATGGCAGTATCTTTTTTAGATACAACACAAGAGGCGTGGTAAATAAAAGAATTGATAAGCTGGATTTAATTAAAATTAAAAACTTCTGCTCTGTGAAAGACAATGTCAAGAGAATGAGAAGACAAGCCACAGACTGGGAGAAAATATTTGCAAAAGATGCATCCAATAAAGGACTGTTATCCAAAATATATTTAGCAAACTTAAACCTCAACAATAAGAAAATAAACAAATCATTGAAAAAATGGGCCAAAGATCTTAACTGACACCTTCCCAAGAAGATATACAAATGTCAAACGAGCATATGAAAAGATGTTTCACATCATATGTCATCAGGAAATGCAAATTTAAGCCATAATAAGATACCAGTACACATCTATTAGAATGGCCAAGGTGTGGAACAGTAACAACAGTAAATGCTGGCAAGGATGTGGAACAACAGGAACTCTCATACATTGCTGATAGGAATGCAAAGTGGTACTTCCACTTTGGAAGACAGTTTTGTGGGGTATTTTTTACAAAATTAAACATACTCTTAGCTATACAATTCAACAGTTGGGCTCCTTGGTATTTACCCAAAGGAGTTGAAAACTTGTAGCCACACAAAAACCTACACATAACGTTTATAACAACTTTATTTATTATTGCCAAAACCTGGAAGCAACCAAGATGCCTTCAGTACATGAATGGATACATAAACTGTGGGACATCTAGACAGTGGAATATTATTCAGGGCTTAAAAATAAATGAGCTATCAAGCCATGAAAAGATATGGAGGAATCTTAAATGCATATTACTAAGTGAAAGTAGCCAATCTTTTGTGTGTTAGTTTCTGCTTTATAACAAAGTGGATCAGTTATACATACACGAATGTTCCCATATCTCGACCCTCTTGTGACTCCCTGCCTCCCACCCTCCCTATCCCACCCCTCTAGGTGGTCACAAAGCACCTAGCTGATCTCCTTGTGCTATGCGGCTGCTTCCCACTAGCTATCTATTTTACGTTTGGTAGTGTATATATGTCCATGCCACTCTCTCACTTTGTCACAGTTTATTCTTGTTAGAAAAAGTCACTGCTCTAAGTAATACAGATTATTGTAAACAATAAAAAAAAACTGAAAAACTTTAAATTGTTGCTTACACACAATTTCAAACAATAAAATCCAATGACAATAATTTTTCTTCATATTTCTTAAAAAATGTGAGGGTTCTTTCGGCTTTTTTTTCCTTGTTCAGGATTCTTTGAAATATGGTCTTTCTTTTTGAAAAATCTTTGTAATGGAAGGCCTGTGCTTTCAACCCATCTGGTTCCAGTTTCCTTAATTAGTTTACCTTTACTAATAATGCTTTTTATTTCCTTATACAGACTTAAATCATTGTCTAGTATTCTTTTATTTCAGTGTGAGGGTTCCCTTTAATATTTTTTATAGAATAAGTCTGCTAGCAAAAAATGCTTTCAAATTCTGTTTATGTGGGAATGTCTTAATTTCTCTTTCACTGTTGTTATATATAGAATTCTTGGTTGATAGTTTTTTGCTTTCAGCACTTTGAACATCTTCCCACTACTTCTTCGCCTCCATAGTTTTTGATAAAAAGACATCAGTTAACTTTTTGAGGCGCTTTTATATTTGATGAATTGTTTTTACCTTATTACTTTCAAGATTCATTTGGTCTTTGTCTTTCAATAATATGATATTTGAGTATAAGTAGAAGCCCTCTTAGTTTATCCTATTTGGAGTTTGTTGAGCTTCTTGAATGTTTATATTAAGGTTTTGCATCAGATTTGGGAAGTTTTCAGCCATCATTTCTTCAAAATTTTTTCTGCCCTTTTCTCTCCTTCTGGGACTTCCATTATACATGTTGGAGTACCTGTGTTTTCTGAGATCTAGGCGGTCATGTTCAGTTTTTTTCATTCTTTTTTCTTTCTGTTACTCAGGCTGGATAGTCTCAATTGATCTATCTTCAAATTTACTGATTCTTCTGACAGGTCAAATCCTCTGTTGAGCCCCTGTAATGAATTTTCATTTCAGTTACTGTGCTCTCTAACTGCATAATTTCCTTTTGGTTCTTTTCTATAATTTCTAGCCCTTTATTGTCTATTTGGTGAGACATTATTCTAAGATTTACCTTTACTTCTGGAGAAATGGTTTCTTTTAGTTATTTGAATGTATTTATAATAGCTGATTTAAACTATCTAATAAGTCCCATGTTTGGACTTCTCTATGGTCTATTGCTACTAAAATATTAAATGACATGACACAGTAACTGAAAATCAGATTCCCTCTCCTTCTCAGGGTTTTTATTACTGCTGTTTGTTCTTGTTGCTGTTTATTTCTTTAGTAACTTTCCTTAACCAATTATGCACATCTGTATTCTTTGTTGCATGTGACCACTGAAGTCTCTGCTCAGCTTAGTAATCAGCTAATAATTGGACAGAGATCTCTCTAAATGCCTTGAACCAACAAGCCTCCCACTCTTTCTTGAGATGTTTTGCGTGTATATTAGGGAACGCCTCCAATGTTCTAGCAGTTTGTAACTTTACCTTAACCTCCATGTTCCGCTGGCACAGAGACTCGATGTTAGCTAGAAGGTAGAGAGTACGGCCTTTTCAGGTCTTTTCTTGGTATATCTACAGCTCTTCATGTGCATGTTGTCCTCTAGATCCCTAGGAATATTTTGGAACTTTTCAAAACTCCCTAGGGAAATCACATTCCTCCAATTTTTTTTCTAATTTTTTATTCAAGTATAGATTATGTACAATATTCTGTTAGTTCCAGGTGTACAGCACAGTGATTCAATATTTTTACAGATTATACTCCATTAAAAGTTATTAAAAATAATGGCTATAATTCCATGTGCTATACAATATATCCTTGTTGCTTATCTATTTTATAAATAGTAGTTTGTATCTGTTAATCCCATACAACTAACTTGCCGCTCCGCACTTCCTTTCTCCTCTGGAAACCACTACTTTGTTTTCTATATCTGTGAGTCTGTTTCTGTTTTGCATATTCATTCACTTTTTTAGACTCCACATATAAGTGATATCATACAGTATTTGTCTTTAACTGTCTGACTTATTTCGCTAGACATAATATTTTCTAGGTCCATCCTCATTGCTGCAAATGGCAATATTTTATTCATTTTAATGGCTGAGTAATATTCCTTTATATATATATATTATATTTATATATATATTTATTTATATATTTATATAAAAATATTTGTTTATATTTATTTAAATATTTATATTTATATAAATATTTATATTTATATAATAATATATATTTATAAATTTATATATATTATATTATATATTTATATATATAATATATTTATATATTTATTTATATAAATATATATTATATTTATATATATATATAAAATATATATATAAAATCTTCCTTATTCATTTCTCTGTTGACGGACATTTGTGTTGCTTCCATAACTTTCTTGACTATTATAATAGTGCTGCTATGAAAATTGGGGAGCATGTATCTTTTCAAATTAGTGTTTTCATTTTTTTTTTGGATATATATACTCAGGATTAGAATTGCTGGATCATATGGTAGTTGTATTTTTAGATTTTGAGGAATCTCCATACTGTTTTTCATAGTGGCTGTACCAATTTACATTCCCACAAACAGTGTACAAAGGCTCCCTTTTCTCCACATCCTCACCAACACTTGTTATTTGTAGACTTTTTGATGATGGCTCTTCTGAAAAGTGTGAAGTGATATCTCATTGTGATTTTGATTTGCATTTCTCTAACAATTAGTGATGTTGGCATCTTTTCATGTGCCTGTAGCCATCTGCATTTCCTTTTTGGAAAGAAACATTTATTCAGTTCGTCTGTCCATTTTTTCATTGGGTTGTCTGGTTTTTTGATATTGAGTTGTATGAGAAGTTTATAAATTTTGGATATTAACCTCTTGTCAATCATACCATTTGCAAATATTTTCTCCCATTCTGTAGGATGTCCTTTCATTTTGTTGATGATTTCCTTTGCTGTGCAAAGGCTTTTAAGTTTAATTAAGTGTCATTTGTTTATTTTTGCTTTTATTTCTTTTGCCTTGGGAGACAGATCTAAAAACAATATTGCTATGATTTCTTTCAAAGAGTGTTCTATCTATGTTCTCTTCTAGGAGTTTTATGGTCTCAGGTCTTACATTTAGGTTTATAATCCATTTTGACTTTATTTTTTATATGTTGTGAGGAAATGTTCTAATCTCATTGTTCTACATGTAGCAGTCCAGTTTTCCCAGTGCCACCTACTGAAGATACTGTCTTTGCTCCATTGTATATTTTTGCTTCCTTTTTACATTTTTATCATAGATTAATTGATCACAGGTGCATGGGTATATTTCTGAGCTCTCTAATTGGCTGCATTGGTCTATGTGTCTGTTTTTGTGTCAGTTCCATACTGTTTTGATTTCTGGAGCTTTGTAGTATAGTCTGGATGACACCTCCAGTTTTTTTCTTCAAAGTAGATATAGAGGGAATATCATATCTCAATATAATGAAGGTCATTTATGACAAACCCATAGCCAACACAATACTCAACAGTGAAAAGCTGAAAGCCTTTCCTCTAAATTCAGAAACAAGACAAGGATGCCCACTCTTGCCACTTCTATTTAACATAGTATTGGAAGTCCTAGACTCAGCAATTAGGAAAGAAAAAGAAATAAAAGTCATCCAAAATGGATGGGAAGAAACAAAACTCTCACTACTTGCAGATGATGTGATAATTTATATAGAAAACCCTAAAGTTTCCACCCCAAAAATATTAGAATAAACGAATTCAGCAAATTTGCAGGATAAATGATTTATAAAAATCGGTTGCTTTTCTATACACTAATAATGAACTTTGGAAAGAGAAAGTTAAAAAAAATCCCATTTTAAATCACATCAAAAAGAATAAAATACCAGGGACTAAACCTAACCAAGGAAATGAAAGACTTATACTCTGAAAACTATAAAACACTGATGAAGGAAACTGAAGATGATACAAAGAAATGGAAAGCTATCCCATGCTCTTGGACTTGAAGAATTCATATTTTTAAAATTGTCATACTACCCAGAGCAATCTACACATTTAATACAATGCCCAACAAAATACCCCTGACATTTTTCACACAAGAACAAATAATCCTACAATTCATATGAAACTTCAAAAGACCCAAAATTGCCAAAGCCATCTTGAGGAAAAAAGCCCAAATTTTCCTTTTAAGTTTTTTATTCTGCCTCTTGTCTCAACGGGTATTGCGATCTCAGGCAGCTGTGATGTTAAACAACAGCCAATAATTGTTTCTAACAAAAGCACTGAAGATAAGGCTTTTATCACTGACTGAGCTCTGGGTTAGGTCAAATAAAGACAAGTACTTGAAAGGGGCTTTTCTAGGGAGCTGCAAGACCAATCAAATAATGACAGTTCTCTGAAGATGAGGCTGTTCAGGAGCTTCAAATCCATTCCACCCCTCCAGAGGCTACTACACTGTGGTTTTTCACAGCTACCATGGTTGCAAGGCTGCCTATTTTCAATGCTACCACAGAGTTGGGAACTGGGGAATGAGAATGTGGCAAAGTTAAGTGTGACAAAGCTTGCTGTTCTTACAGAAATTCAGCAATTTTTCTTGAATAAATTCTCCTCAGATTGCTGCAAGCCTTAGATTAATTTCCAAAATTCTGAAAATGCTGATTTTGAATTTTTTTAGCATTATTCTCATTCTTTTATGGAGAAGTAGATTTTCAAAGGTCATGAGTCTTCCATTCCTTAAGTGTTCCTTCATTACATCTTTTGTTTTTAACAGTCAGCTGTTGAAATAGAAACTGTGATTGTGTTATTTGTTGTTCTAGCACTTAGTTTATCTGCCTCCAGTATCTGATTAGTAAAGTCATGTTTGATTAAATAATTCTTTTCTTTTGGTGTTTTATCCATATTAATATTTCCAAGGTTCTGAAGCTAACCAAATAAGCCACGCTGAAGAAAGCTTAAACCAACATAAATTTAATGAAAACATTTTATAAGAGACTCAATATACAGTGACATAGATCAAATCATCCATATTATGTAGACTTTTGCTAGCAACAGGCAATGAGCTAGACTTTGTAACTCAAGCTAGATAGAGGAGCAAAATAATGAATTTGGTAAAATGCATTACCGAATTGGTTATTACAATAATAACCATCAAGCTTTGATGTAAAAAATGAAAACGATCCATTTCTTAATGTAACCTGAAGTGAGAGAGACTAGTCAGGAGACAGCAGCTAGATTCCAAGCAAAACACAATAGCATCTGGATAAAGTTAGTTGGAGGAATTGAGGAAAATGGATAAAGATGTTGGAATACTGATATTCAGAGAGAGTCCCCCGTGACTGCTGAAAGACAGATATCTTTCATCTTCACAAATTTTAATAGGCATATGTAATTCAGATTACATTTTATTAAAATATTCTGTATTTGTTCTATGATTATTTATTTTGATTTAGCAGTGCCATTTTATTCTTCCAAAAGCTTGTAAATTTTTCTATACATGGAGCTGTATATCTTCAACTGTCCTCTAAACTAGATTAAGTGAAAACAGGGGGAAATCCAACCTAGTTAATATGTTTTATAAATAAATTTTAAATTATTTTGTTACAGGTGATGTAGAACATGAAAAAATCATGACAACTTAGTTCCAAACTCTCACTCAGTGGCTGAAGCTCCTCAACAACAGGATTAATTTCTATTGATCCAACCTGCATTTGGATATTTAGAGTGATGGGAAATTCACTCTTGCACGTAGCCTGCTTCACAATGGGTTAAATCAGATTGTGGGAAATGTCTTTTAAAAATTTACTCTAAATCTGTTTCACTGTAGCATTTGCTACGATTCTGCACTCTAGAGCAGGATTTCTCCATTTCAATATCATTAAGATTTAGGGTTGGAAAATTATTTATTGTGGGGGGTGTCCTGTGCATTGTAGAGTTTTTAGGAGCATCCCTGGCCTCTACCCTCTACATGCCAGTAACACATCCTCCCCCTCATTCATGACAATCAAAAATGTTTTTAGATATTGCCAACTGTCCCCTGAGGGACAATACCACTCTAGTTGAGAATTACTGCCCTGGATTAATTCAAAAGAACAAGGCTATGTATTAATAATGATCTAGTCTCAAAATCTCACTCTGCCAAGCAGTGTGACCTTGGGCACGTTATCTTCCCTTTCTGAGACTCAGTTCCCTTATTTTCAAAGTGGGGCTGATACTATCTACCTCGCAGAGATGCAGTGAAAGCAGATGAAAAGCACACAATATGCTTCCTAGTACTCAACAAATGATCAATAAATGCTAGTTCCTTTTGCGGCCTCAAAAAAGTTCCTGCTGGCCACACAGCACAGGGAGATCAGCTGGGTGCTCTGTGACCACCTAGAGGGGTGGGATAGGGAGGGCGGGAGGGAGGCGCAAGAGGGAGGAGATATGGGGATATATGTATATGTATAGCTGATTCACTTTGTTATAAAGCAGAAACTAACACACCATTGTAAAGCAATTATACTCCAATAAAGATGTTTAAAAAAAAAGAATTAAGAGACTAATATGGACAGCGTCTCAATCTTAAAAAAAAAAAAGTTCTTGCTGGTTGATTGACTCTGGTATACAGCTATATATTAAACTACATACAATTTAAAGAAAAAACTTGAGCAGTATATGATGACAGACTTTACAAATAGGAATAAACATTCCTGCATTCTGAAGCAGCCATGGAAGTGTGGGAATATACTCCTCCTAAAAATACTCAAAGTGAAAATGGATTTCAGCCCACACACACACACTGTACTTTTATGACCTTAAGGGCATTGCCAACTGTGTTGGCACTGTTATGCTTTCCTGCAATCCATTCTCAATAAATGTTATGTTTGCAATTAAACAAAGGCAGAGAGAGAGAGAGAGTATCTTAAGGAAGAATGGGAAGAATGCATTTTCGTAATAAAAAAAAGGCCCCCAAAGTTTTCAAAGAAAAGGACATTGCTAAAACATTACCAGAATTAATTAAATTCAAATGACACAGAATATTTCAATGTGTATTGCATTGTATACATTGCTACAGTTTAAGAAATGACTTGCTGCATTCTGAGGTAAAGTTAGACCAAAGACCAATTTTACAAACTCTTCTCTTTCCTTTAATATTAGTCTTACTAGATAACATGCAGAACACCCAGTTAAACTTGACTATCACATAAACAACACATAAATTTTTAGTATAAGTATGTCCCAAATGTCACATGGGACATACACATACTAAAAGATTATTTGTGTTTATTTGAAATTCGAATTTAACTGGTGTGAAAGGAAAAGCCAAATGGAGTCGGTATTGCTAAGAGAGCGCTCTAAAAAGGAGCTGGGAGGCCATTGAAAAAGTGTGACTTATGCACTCCTCAGCCCAGATGGAATCTGGCCTTTTGAACGCTTGTCTTAATGCAGGCATCCAGAACATGTGTCCAATATTCCAGAAACTCAAAATACTTAGAGGATGCTTATCCTAAAATAATTTGTGACAACTTAACACTTAAGGACAAATATCTCCTTTCTTGCATCAGAGTTAATCATAATTCTTGAACAGCCTTGTGTTTTTTGTCTTCATAAACCCCTGACTCTTTCTCTTTGCAATACCCTTTTCATTTTACCCCAATTTGTGTCTCCCAGCTTGTAATGCTTAAGACTTGAAATAAAGCTCTTTATTCTTTGCAGCCTTGATATTGATTATTGTTCTACACTGGGCATCTTGTTTTTGCTTTTGTTTTTTTGTTTGATTGATTTTTCTAATACTGGCCTACCTACTCAATATGTATTAAGCTTAATACAGGTTCTTACCATCTTTGCCCTGGAATACACGTTCCCAGTCTTCGTTCTCATTCAATCTCCCTACTCCAAAAAGCACAGAATGATGTGTTGCTCACCATGGACAGCGGATCATGTCCATACATAGCACCTTTCAAAACAATGTACCTTCAACCTGCCTTTACTGCTAATTATCCCCTTCTCCTCCAAAACACACAAATAAACACATTTCTTCCCCTAACAGTCTGTGCTCCATCCACATCATAGCTTTTGTACGATGCTCCTTCTGCCTGTAACAAGCTTTCTTTTCTGCATCCTCCCATCTTCTTCCTACTGTACACCTATTCATGTATCAAGTTCAAACTCAAATGCAGCCCCCTCTGTAGGCTTCCCCTACTGCAGACAGAGCCAGGGAGTTTCTTCTCTATGGAACTGTGCTCTCACTTAACTGTATATCTATTCCTATTGCAGTACTTGCTCTATATTTGAATTACAATTCAATATGCATTGCCCCACAATAACAAGAAATTGGGTAATGCTCTGTTAGTAATGAGTTTCTTCACATACTCTCCACTCTTATAATGGGATAAAAGGCAAGCTAACATTTCATCTTGGTATGGGGAAAGAAACAGGAGACTGGGAACAGATACTATAGGCAACCCCATCTTGGGAAGCACTGCAGCGGGTAAACAGTGGATACTTGTCTCCGGTGTTCCCTGGGTCCAACTTCCACTGATTTGTAAATAGCACGGGCTATCCAAAAGCTTCCTGAATCATTAACAGTGTCCAGGAAAGCCACAACACCATAATTGTCTCCATTCTCATTTCAGCTGGAACAGACAAGCACCGCTAGTTGATGTTAATTCCAACTCTTATAGTATAATATAGGCTGAATCCTGGAATATGAGGAAGGCTCGTTCTGTGCAGACTTGCAGTCAGTAACCTTCCAATAATGCTACATTATTTTTTCACAAGAGTTTATATTTGAGGAAACCCACTTATCAAGTTAAGGCAGGGTATTCTGTGTTATTTTTCCCTAAAATATTTGCTTCATTGGACAGTGACTTCCATAAGTACAATGACTATGGTTTACTCATCTCTGTAATCTCAGAGCCCAGCATAGTGCCAGACTCAGGGGAAGTGATTCATAAAAGAATACAAGTATTTGTTAGTGACTAAATGAAATATGGTATATCATTTGCTCTATCAAAAATGGAAACTACTTAATCTGGTTTTAGTATGAATATACAATTCATCCCAGTTGCAGAAACATGCCATTGATATGATCACTCATTTTCAATACTACTTATTTCTCCAATAAAAAGATATTTTTAACATTCATTATGCTAGTTAAAAAAAACTTCTTGTATAGATTTTGATAACACTATTGCTATGTACTAAAAATGTCACACTCGACAGTGTATATTCATGATTAAGGTGCCCTAAGCACCAATTAAACACACCTCCAGGGAGTTTTTCACACCTTAACTAAAAATCACTAAGGTACAGATTTGACTTAACTTGTATATACACAAACTGAATTGTTTATCCTGAAGTATTTTTAATTGATAATTTTTAAAATAACTTCTAACACCAACACTACCACCATATCTCCTGTTCAGGGATGGATGGTGGCATCCACATGTATTCAAATATTTAAATAATACTGAAGAAACTTGTTCCCTTGACCTCCGTCCACAAAAGTCACCTGTCATTTTAATGTGACTACATTTCAGGGTTTTTTTGTAATAGACCCTATTTTAAGGAATTAAACATTTCTTTAGTCGACTAATATGTTTCAATGAAACAATTCACACAGTTAAAAGTAATTCAATTTACATATCTCTTTAGGAGTTCTCATATTGATAAATTTACTTTTTAAAGTAAATTCTTCTGAAGGCCACATTAACTGCTTCGTTTCAGAAATATGGTAAGCTACAAACCAGCCTCTTCACATTCAACCTTACCCAAAACACTCATGCATTACTCCATATCTGTAGAGGCTTTGGGTTCAACACTTTTTTTTTTTTTTTTTACCTTTTTGACCGTTTCTTCATTCATTTTATTCCCTTTCTTATTTTCCTTATTGGCTAAGCCTGTCTTCTATAAGCTGCATGAAAATGAAAGAAAACACCTGCAATTTGTTTTTAAGTGTTATTTGGCTGCACTGAATTGCTCTCTAGAACAATGTTGTACATCATATTACAATGACATAGATTATAATAAGAATGGAGCTCTTTTCTCATTATGATGAATATAATGAGATTTTCAAAACACACTGCTATGTTTCCTATCTCCTCCTTAGATGCTGTACATAGGCCTGTTTCATGATGCTATTATTGTTTTGGAAATTAAAGAAAAAATAGCTAACAGTTTAAAGAATCTGTGACACACACTTTATATATGTATACTACAATCTCTCCAATTTAGGAGACATTTCCCTGTCACAACACTGTTCAGTCCATGATTAATCTGTTTGCCATTGAGTTTAGGGGAATTTAGGGGAATTCAGAATTACTAAAGATGATGTATAGTGTAGTGGAAAGAATTCCAAACTAGGAGTCAGCTGATCTGAGTTCTAGTTTCAGCCTTGTATCAGTTTCCTATTTCTGCTATAATAGATTAACACAAACTTACTGGCTTAAGACAACATGAATTTATTACCATATAGTTCTGTAGGATACAAGCCTGATACAGGTCTCACTGGGCTAACTCAAGATGTCAGCAAGGCTATGTTCCTTTTGGAGGCTCTAGAGGAGAATCCATTTCATTGACTACCACATTCTAGAGGTTGCCCCCATTTTCTTGTCTTGTGCCCCCTTCCTCCATCCTCAAAGCCAGCAATTTTGTATCTCTCCAACCATTCTTTGCCATTAACATTCCCTCTGACCCTGATCTCAGCCAGGAAAGGTTCTTCTAAAGACTTGTGAAATTAGATGAAGCCCATACAGACCATCCAGGATAAGGACCTCATTTCAAGGTCTTTAACTTTAATCATATTTGCAAAGCCCCTTTTTTTCATGTAAGGCAACATAGTCACAGTTTCCAGGAATTAGACATGGACATCTTTGTGGGGGCGGGGGGACATTATTTTATCTGCCAGAAGCTTTGTCATTAGTAAATCATTAACCACTTTAACTCTTGGTTTCCTCTTCAGCAAAATGAGGATAATTAATCTCTCTGCCAACCAGAGAGTGGTCTTTTTTCCCTTTATTCTTTGTCCCTTTTCCTAAGGACTGTCATAAGGCTAAACGTGGTAATAAATGTGAAGTTCTTTGCATATTAGAAATCAAGTTATCATTAGCCCTGCATTTGTATAGCAGTTTGCTATGTTATTTATTAATTCATGTATTTAGTAAATAACTATGGAGTACTTACTATGTATCTAATATTATTCTGTATTTCACAGATATAGTAGTAAACAGAGTGCCTAGTGTCATGGAGTTTCAACGAAAAGATAGAGAATTTGCATAATTGAAAAAATACTGTGTCTTTATTCCCGTACTCCAATAAAGATGTTAAAAAAAAAAAAATACCAGGTGGCTACTCCAGTTAGGGTGAACAAGGACTACATTTCTAAGGAGGTAAGCTGAAAGCTCAAAAACAAGATGAGAAATAAATTCAGATTGGCCTTGCAAGACAGGAGAGAGAGTATTCCAGGCAGAGAGAAAGGATCTGTGATGAAACAGCAGGGAGGCCTAACTGAGCATAATTAGCAAAAGGGAAAGAGGTAAGATCAGTGGGGTAGGCAAGTAATTGACAGAGTTAGTAATAAGAAGTGAGAAATGGTGAGGACTGAAATATATGTTCATGATGAAGACCACTGAAGTTTCTCTTTTTCTATTTTATTGATCTTAAAAGATAGCTGCTAAAATTACTTGCTTGGAGAGGAATTTATTAAAGTCAATACAGTTTTTTTAATGATCTGGATAATAAAGTAATATAATATTAAATGTAGGCAATTTGGAGAAGATAAGACATTAAAACCAATACTTAAATACTATCAGTGAAACAACTAATAACAGAGTCCTGAGAAACGCTTGGTCTTTGTCAGCTGTGGTCTGAGAATGAGAGAAATTTGTCTTCACTAAATATATCTTTCTCACCATTACTCTTAAATAGGAAGTTTAGCTGAGTATTCTAGTTGGGTAATTTCCCATTGATATATAAGGATATTGTTTCACTATCTTCTGCAACAATTTTTACTGAAGAAAATAAAATTTTATTCCTTAGTAGGTAACTGGCCTTTCTTTTCCTGTTTTTACCAATTATTATTTTCTTCTTGCCTTTGGTTTCTGAAGTTTTACTATGAAATGCCTAAAGTACATTTTTCTCATCCTTCTAAAAATTCAGTATGGTTTTCAAATTGAGGATATATACCTTCATTGTTTTCAACTATTATCTCCTCAAATGTTGCCTCTTCCACATGCTTTGGTTTTGTTAATTTTACCTACTTGTATTCCTTATTTCCTTGACTTTTACGCTTAACTTCACTATTTCTTTCTTTCCTGATTCCCTGTGTCTATTCTTATCCAATTTTCTAGTTTCTTTTATTGAAGTCATTGCTATTTCCTCATAAACATAGTCACAGTTTTAACTTTTTTTACCAAATACTGCTTCACATTCATCTCACAATTTCCACATGCAGTGCTTTTATTGTCATTCAGTTCTAAGTATTTCATCATTTTATCTTCATGATTTCCTCTTTAACCAAGTGATAATTTTATAGTTTATTTTAAGTTCCAAAGCATATTGGATTTTAAACTATTCTTTGGTTACTGATTTCTAATTTTAATGCATTTCTATCTTGTTAACAGAGAACATAAGCTGTACAATACCAATTCTTTTGAAAGTATGAGTCATCCTTTGTGGTCTAGTTGTGTTGGATACTCTGCCCAGATTTCTTCAGGGCTGAATCACCTATGCCCCAGCTGCTGCAAATATCAGCTACTCACGGCTCCCAGCATATCCTTCACTGGAAATCACCCTCAGGTGCAGGGAAATGCCTCTGGCAAGGTTATGCTCCTTCTCTGGTACAATTTGTAGCTAGTGAGAAGTCCCCTTATCTCAGTTTGGAAAAACTCTGAAAGTCCTTCCCAACCCCGGAGCTCCCATTAGGGATGTTGAGCTTCACTTGTAACCTCACTGTGGGTCAGCTTCCCCATCTGCCTTTCTCATTAATGTACCAGCATCTCTCTTAAGAGCATACCCCTGTAAAAATTCTGCATAAAACTCTCTACCTCAGGGGCTTCCCTGGTGGCGCAGTGGTTGAGAGTCCGCCTGCCAATGCAGGGAACGCGGGTTCGTGCCCGGGTCCGGGAGGATCCCACATGCTGCGGAGCGGCTGGGCCCATGGGCCGTGGCCGCTGGGCCTGCGTGTCCGGGGCCTGTGCTCCGCGGCAGGAGAGGCCACAGCAGTGAGAGGCCCGCGTACCGCAAAAACAAAACAAAACAAAAAAAACTCTCTACCTCAGATTCTGTTTCCAGGGGACCCAATCTAAGACATTAGTACAAATTTAATGCTGTGACTGTGGCATGTGTATTAAGGAGAATGGGTATTCTGTGTTTATTCGTGTAAAATTCTATAGGCACATTTTATATGGAGCTGATTCATGTTTATTTTTTGTCATTGTGATCTAATTTTCTGAAAGGAGTTCTTAAAATCTTTCAACTACACTTAGTATTTTATCTGTATCTCCCCAATATTATCTAGATTATAACTTTGTGTATTTTGAGACTATATTGTTAACCGCATATGTAGTCAAGAACTTTAGGTATTCTTGATCATTATCAGTATGTAGTGATTTTCACTGATGCTTGCCACTTTCTGCCTTAGGCTCTTTTTGTTGGTTTATTTGATATTACAACCGTACCAAACTTTTACTTAGCTGCTATTTGCCTGCTTCACCTTACTTTCTATCTTTTCACTTTCAATCATTCTATGTATTGTAGCTCTACATGTGTGAGACGATTAATAAATTGCAGACATGCTCAACAGGGTTTGCTCTACTATGAGGGGAAAGAATGGCTCGGAGTAGAGGAGAGCCAGGGATTCTATTTTCCCTCCTCCAGGTGTGTCAGCAACATGTACTCACTTAACCCTTGGTGGATAATTTCCTACCCTGTGGCTGCAATAGGACAGGAAGGACAGAGTTTTACCACCCATGGATTGTAGAGTAATATCCAGCCTAGGGTGAGCAGTCAGTAGCGATGGACACAGTCCAAACTGGACATTTTTGAGAGAGAATATTAATATTTTAGTTGATATTTACACCAGGACAACTGACATAAACCAGGACTGACCTGAAGAAACTGGCACATAGAGTCATCCTAATTCTCCCTCACCTTCCACCTCCATCCTGTAGGCTAGGTAAATAGAACAGTGTTTTTGAGGGAGAAATCCAAAGAGATGGAACAAAAGGAAAAGTCTAAAATTCTGCTCACAACTGAAGAGAATTTTCTTCAGCTTAAAAAAGAAAGGAAAACTTGTATACAGCAAACTCAATATTTTGCAAGAAAAAATAATAAGACACAATGCATATCTCGACATAGCCTGAAAAAATCTCTGAATTAGATGAATAAAGAAAAATCCTCTAAGTATCTATGCAGAAAAAAACAGTTAATCTACAAAAAAACAAGAACCATGCTTACCTCAGATCCCATCTTAAGATGCTTAAAGTCAGGAAACAATGAAGTAATTTATAGAGAATTTGAGAAGGGAAATGATGTGATCTTTAAAGACTATAGTCAGCCAACTTCTCTCTTACACACTGATAGCATAAAAAAGACATTCTCAAATACACAAGAGCTAAGAATATGACACTCACTTAACTTGGGTAACCAGGAAGCCAAACAGGAAAACAAAGGTGAAAAATTCAGAGTAAAAAAAGCCTGGAAAATGTTCCTATGGGGATATACAGAAAGGTAACATCCAAACCATCAGAATAGTGCTGATGCCAGTGAGTACTATATAGATTAAGCGCAGGACAGCACTGAACCTGCAAGAAAGGGGAAGTATTTAGAATTCATTTCACAATGACACCAAAATGAAGCTTTAAAATAAACAATCTCATTTTAAATTATTATCTTGTTCACTGAGAATAATACCATAATACTGAACAAATAATTTCCCCCCAGAAAATCATTTTCTCAGCCAAGTTTATCAAAAAATTTAAAAGTCTAATAAATATGATTGCAACTTTTTTATTGACAAACTTAAGTCATTCTTGAAAAACATCTTACAAAGAAATATGCCAGAATGTTGATGTGACTTTCCTTGGTTATTTGGATAAGACTGATTTCTTTATTCATGATTCTTCTCTGTAGTTTAATATAGTAGTAAACAATTCACTTTGTAAATAAGAAAATAAAATTCATATGAAAAAGAACCGAATGCCCAAATCTAGATTTTCCAGAGAAGCATATAATTATTAATTATAAGCTCAGGTCAACCATTCCCCTCATCATCTTATCCTCCTGAATTATATTTCTAGGAGTTGTTTTTATCTCTTGAAAAAGCAAGAGTATCTCTTCAGGCAACAGAAGATGACGGAATATAAAAAGAGGAAGGGAATTTAGGTATGTTTTAGTACAGTGTTTCAAAACTAGGAGTGATTTTGCCCCCATGGACATATAACAATGCCTGGAGACATTTTTGGTTGTCACAACTGGGGAGAGAGTGGGCTACTGGCATCGAGTGGGTAGATGCTGGAGATGCTACTAAACATCCTATAACGCACAGGACTGCCCCCCACAACAAAGAATTATCCCTGATTAAATTCAATCCTCTGATTTTATATATATTTAAACACAAGCTCAAAGAAATTGCAACTTTTGTCCAAAGTTGAACAACAATTGTGTGACAAAGAGAGTAGGTAACAAGTGATAGTACATGGTGAAAGGAGAAAATTACAAGTGATTATATGAGTGTAGTTGTTTCTACCCTAGAAGCAGAGAAATGGCCAAGGTGAGGCTCCAAATTGTTCACATGGACAATTTGCATCTCTTCTTTGGGCAAGGGCCCATGCAGTCCCGCAACTGGACAGATTCTGGCTTTTCGTGCTGTCCATCTCTCACCTAGCCCACCACGTAGGCTCCTGCAGTCCATCAAGGTGATTATTCCTCCTTAAATTTATAAACAGGAAGATTTCTCTTCCTCCATAGTTAATGAGGATCTAAAAAAGGGTGCAGATTTTTTAAGTCTCTGCCAGACATCGTTTAACAATACCATCACTCAGTCTTTGAGGAGAATGAATTCTACCTGCCATGTGCCAGGTCACTGGCCCTAAAAGTTTATAGCTTCATTAATTTTCTTTATGTGGACATAGACAAGGCCAAAGTCTCAACCCCCTACTTGTTCTTTATCAGCATATCCTCCTCAGGCCATTAGATACAGGCAGAGATAACCAAGTTGAAGCTATTATAGGCAAGGGTAGTATTTGAATTTTAACTTTCTTGGTGTTAAAGTCAAGGATTATGCATAGTCTCTCAATTAGAACTATCAATTTTGAATCATTTTGCATTTAGTCAGGGGACATTTGGTCTGTGAGGCTGGAGCAAATTGTGTGAATATGCTACCTACAGGGAGGTACCAATTTATAGGGGTTTCAAGGAGAAAATAAACTAATATGATCAAGGGGAAGCCTAAGTAATATTCAGAAAAATAATACCAAGTTCCCACAAAGGCAAAGCAAGAAATAGGATATTTAACAATGAACTGAGATATCTGACATTTCAAAAGCAGGACAAAGTTAAGGTCAGGTCAAAAACCATGAATAGGTTAAGAAGTTTTTGTTCTCTTTTTGTGGTGCTTTTTCTATGTCATGTGGAAAAAAAGAAAAAAAAAGAATTTTCTTAAAGGGACTGTACACAGCCCAATAATTAGGATTCAATTTTAGTTCTAGCAAAAAATTTAAATGCCGGAGTTGAAGAAAGAGACTTGGATTTCTTTGGTGCAGAACTCAAGATAAGGGAGCTCAGTAATGGACCAAGCAATGGAACAATGCCACGCTTTGCAGCAACATGGATGGACCTAGAGATTGTTATACTGAATGAAATAAGTCAGACAGAAAGATGAATATTATATGATATTGCTTATATGTTGAATCTATAAAGAATGGTGCAAATGAACTTATTTACAAAACAGAAGTGGAGTCATGGATGTAGAAAACAAACTTATGGTTACCAGGGGATAAGGTGGGGGAGGGATAAATTGGGAGACTGGGATTGACATATACACACTACTATATATAAAATAGATAACCAATAATAACCTGCTGTATAGCACAGGGAACTCTACTCAATACTCTGTAATGGCCTATATGGGAGAAGAATATAAAAAAAAGAGTGGATATATGTATATGTATAACTGATTTACTTTGCTGTACACCTGAAACTAACACAACACTGTAAATCAACTATACTCCAATAAAAATTTTAAAAATAAATAAAAATAAAATTCACATTTATATTAAACTGTGTTATTCTACTGATTCAAAAATTCAGCCAATGGACAAAAAAACTCACCTGTATAATCACCTTATAAAGAAAGGCAGAGGGGAATGTGGAGGAGAGGGAAGAGAGGGGAAGAGGAAAGGGAGGGTGAGTGAAAGGGGAAGCAGGAAGGAGTGAGGGAGAGGGAAATGTCTCCAACACCCGGGGGGAAACAGGGGCCAAAAGGCTACCATGATCTCTGTTATACCATTTAAAAATTTCCTTCTGATTATCTTTCTATTTTAATTTTTTTTAATTGAGGTATAATTCACTCATAAGTCTAATGCAAAAATCTGTTCTATGTACTGTTCAATGTACTTCTCTGCAAATTTTTATCTTTGTAGGCAGCATGTGGCCACTACCCAGATCAAGATTTATACTATGTTCATCTCCCAGAAAGGTCCCTCCTGCCCGTCCCAGGCAACGTGACCACTACAAAATCAGAGAGAGGAAGTCGCTATTCTAATTTCTATCTCACCATAGATTAATTTTGCCTTTGTCCTTCAAATTCAAATAAACATAATGATAGGGTATGCATTCTTTTGTGTCTGACTTACTTTGTTCAAAATAATGTTTTTGATATCCATCCATGTTGCGGTTTGTTGCTTTTTTGTTACTGTGTAGTATCCCATTGTCACTATTAATTCATTCTCTTGTTAATAAACATTTAAGTTTGTTTTTGGCTTAGGGTTATTACAATTAAAGCTACTATGAACATTTTGTACAAATCTTTTTGTGGATATATCAGCTTTTTTCTCTTACATATATATCTAGGTGGGAAACGGCCAGGTCATAGGATGGTGGGTATATATTTAACTTTATTAGAAACCATGAGAAAATTTTCCAAAATATTAGAACTATTTAAGAGAAACGTGTTTCAAAAGGAATGTATAAGAGTTTCAGTTGCTCCAACATTTGGTAACATTAGTGTTTGCGGTTTTTTGATTTTTAATTTTTAGCCACTCTGTTGGAAGTGTAGTGATATTGTGGTTTTAACTGGCAATTCCCTTATGAGTAATAGTATCAAACAATTTCTTCATAAGTCTATGATTCATTTAAATATATTCTTTTTGAAGTGTCTGTTCAAGTCTTCTGCTATGGAGTGCAGGGATTGTGTCTTTTTCTTATTGATTAGTAGGAATTCTATATATTTTCTGAATATGAATCCTTTGTCAGTATTGTGTACTGTATTAGGAATATTTTTCCCCAGTCTACAGTTTGACTTTTCTCTTTTTTACCAGTGCTTTTTGATGAGCACTAGTTTTTAACTTTAATGAAGTCAAATTTATTTTTTTCTTTTTTTGCTTAGTGCTTAATATCCTCACCTACGCTAAGGTCACAAAGACATCCTCCTATGTTTTCCTCTAGCCCTCACACTTATATCTATGATCTATCTCAAATTAATTTTCATATATGGTATGAAATAGGTGTCAAAGCTTGTTTCTTTTTCCACTGGACATCTAATTATTCAAATGCTACTTATTCAAAAACCTTCCATTCTTCCATTGAATTTCATTAGCACCTTTTGTCAAAATTATTTTTTCTTTACACCAAAAGAGAGGGTAGATCACTTTGCTAAACAGTCATTATGCACTTCAGCACAAAATGTCCTTCAAAGAGAAGAGAAATTCGAGGTACCTTGGGAATATAAGCAAGCTGGACCTCTCATTAGCTTTTATAATCAAAAGCCAGCCTCACTGCTCTCTCCCTCATTTCTATTTTTTTAAATTTATTTTACATTTTTATTGGAGTATAATTGCTTTACAATGGTGTGTTAGGTTCTGATTTATAACAAAGTGAATCAGTTATACATACACAAATGTTCCCATATCTCGACCCTCTTGTGACTCCCTGCCTCCCACCTTCCCTATCCCACCCCTCTACGTGGTCACAAAGCACCAAGCTGATCTCCGTGCTATGCGGCTGCTTCCCACTAGCTATCTATTTTACGTTTGGTAGTGTACATATGTCCATGTCACTCTCTCACTTTGTCACAGCTTACCCTTCCCCCTCCCCATATCCTCAAGTCCATTCTCTAGTAGGTCTGTGTCTTTATTCCTGTCTTACCCCTAGGTTCTTCATGACATTTTTTTTAATAGATACCATATGTATGTGTTAGCATACTGTATTTCTCTTTCTCTTTCTGACTTACTTCACTCTGTATGACAGACTCTAGGTCCATCCACCTCACTACAAATAACTCAATTTTGTTTCCTTTTATGGCTGAGTAATATTCCATTGTATATATGTGCCACATCTTCTTTATCCATTCATCTGTTGATGGACACTTAGGTTGCTTCCATGTCCTGGCTATTGTAAACAGAGCTGCAATGAACATTTTGGTACATGACTCTTTTTGAATTATGGTTTTCTCACGGTATATGCCCAGTAGTGGGAAAGCTGGGTCATATGGGAGTTCTATTTGTAGATTTTTAAGGAACCTCCATACTGTTCTCCACAGTGGCTGTATCAATTTACATTCCCACCAACAGTGCAAGAGGGTTCGCTTTTCTCCACACCCTTTCCAGCATTTATTGTTTCTAGATTTTTTGATGCTGGCCACTCTGACTGGTGTGAGATGATATCTCATTGTAGTTTTGATTTGCATTTCTCTAATGATTAATGATGTTGAGCATTCTTTCATGTGTTTGTTAGCAGTCTGTATATCTTCTTTGGAGAAATGTCTATTTAGGTCTTCTGCCCATTTTTGGATTGGGTTTTTTTGTTACTGAACTGCATGAGCTGCTTATAAATTTTGGAGATTAATCCTTTGTCAGTTGCTTCATTTGCAGATATTTTCTCCCATTCTGAGGGTTGTCTTTTGGTCTTGTTTATGGTTTCCTTTGCTGTCCAAAAGCTTTGAAGTTTCATTAGGTCCCACTTGTTTATTTTTGTTTTTATTTCCATTTCTCTAGGAGGTGGGTCAAAAAGGATCTTCCTGTGATTTATGTCATAGAGTGTTCTACCTATGTTGTCCTCTAAGAGTTTGATAGTTTCTGGCCTTACATTTAGGTCTTTAACCCTTTTTGAGCTTATTTTTGTGTATTGTGTTAGGGAGTGATCTAATCTCATACTTTTACATGTACCTGTCCAGTATTCCCAGCACCACTTATTGAAGAGGCTGTCCTTTCTCCAGTGTACATTCCTGCCTCCTTTATCAAAGATAAGGTGATCATATGTGCGTGGGTTTATCACTGGGCTTTCTATCCTGTTCCATTGATCTATCTTTCTGCTTTTGTGCCAGTACCGTACTGTCTTGATTACTGTAGCTTTGCAGTATAGTCTGAAGTCAGGGGGCCTGATTCCTCCAGCTCTGTTTTTCGTTCTCAAGATTGCTTTGGCTATTCGGGGCCTTTTGTGTTTCCATACAAATTGTGAAATTTTTTGTTCTAGTTCTGTGAAAAATACCAGTAGTAGTTTGATAGGGATTGCACTGAATCTGTAGATTGCTTTGGTTAGTAGAGTCATTTTCACAATGTTGATTCTTCCAATCCAAGAACATGGTATATCTCTCCATCTATCTGCATCATCTTTAATTTCTTTCATCAGTGTCTCATAATTTTCTGCATACAGGTCTTTTGTCTCCTTAGGTAGGTTTATTCCTAGATATTTTATTCCTTTTGTTGCAATGGTAAATGGGAGTGTTTTCTTGATTTCACTTTCAGATTTTTCATCATTAGTGTATAGGAATGCCAGAGATTTCTGTGCATTAATTTTGTATCCTGCTACTTTACCAAATTCATTGATTAGCTCTAGTAGTTTTCTGGTAGCATCTTTAGGATTCTCTATGGATACTATCATGTCATCTGCAAACAGTGACAGCTTTACTTCTTCTTTTCCAATTTGGATTCCTTTTATTTCCTTTTCTTCTCTGATTGCTGTGGATAAAACTTCCAAAACTATGTTGAGTAAGAGTGGTGAGAGTTGGCAACCTTATCTTGTTCCTGATCTTAGTGGAAATGCTTTCATTTTTTCACCATTGAGGATGATGTTGGCTGTGGGCTTGTCATATATGGCCTTTAAAAGGATGAGGAAAGTTCCCTCTATGCCTACTTTCTGGAGAGTTTTTATCATAAATGGGTGTTGAATTTTGTCAAAAGCTTTCTCTGCATCTATTGAGATGATCATATGTTTTTTCTCCTTCAATTTGTTAGTATGGTGTATCACGTTGACTGATTAGCGTATATTGAAGAATCCTTGCATTCCTGGAATAAACCCCACTTGATCATGGTGTATGATCCTTTTAACGTGCTGTTGGACTCTGTTTGCTAGTATTTTGTTGAGGATTTTTGCATCTATATTCATCAGTGATATTGGCCTGTAGTTTTCTTTGTGACATCTTTGTCTGGTTTTGGTATCAGGGTGATGGTGGCCTCATAAAATGAGTATGGAGTGTTCCTCCCTCTGCTATATTTTGGAAGAGTTTGAGAAGGATAGGTGTTAGCTCTTCTCTAAATGTTTGATAGAATTCACCTGTGAAGCCATATGGTCCTGGGCTTTTGTTTGCTGGAAGATTTTTAATCACTGTTTCAATTTCAGTGCTTGTGATTGGTCTGTTCATATTTTCTATTTCTTCCTGATTCAGTCTTGCCAGGTTGTGCATTTCTAAGAATTTTCCATTTCTTCCAGGTTGTCCATTTTATTGGCATAGAGTTGCTTGTAGTAATCTCTCATGATCTTTTGTATTTCTACAGTGTCACTTGTTACTTCTCCTTTTTCATGTCTAATTCTATTGATTTGAGTCCTCTCCCTTTTTTTCTTGATGAGTCTGGCTAATGGTTATTCAATTTTGTTTATCTTCTCAAAGAACCAGATTTTAGTTTTACTGATATTTGCTATCGTTTCCTTCATTTCTTTTTCATTTACTTCTGATCTGATCTTTATGATTTCTTTCCTTCTGCTAACTTTGGGGGGTTTTTGTTCTTCTTTCTCTAATTGCTTTAGGTGCAAGGTCAGGTTGTTTATTCGAGATGTTTCCTGTTTCTTAAGGTAGGATTGTATTGCTATAAACTTCCCTATTAGAACTGCTTTTGCTGCATCCCATAGGTTTTGGGTCGTCGTGTCTCCATTGTCATTTGTTTCTAGGTACTTTTTTATTTCCTCTTGGATTTCTTCAGTGATCACTTCGTTATTAAGTAGTGTATTGTTTAACCTCCATGTGTTGGTATTTTTTACAGATCTTTTCCTGTAATTGATAACTAGTCTCATAGTGTTGTGGTCAGAAAAGATACTTGATACAATTTCAATTTTCTTAAATTTACCAAGGCTTGATTTGTGACCCAAGATATGATCTATCCTGGAGAATGTTCCATGAGCACTTGAGAAAAATGTGTATTCTGTTGTTTTTGGATGGAATGTCCTATAAATATCAATTAAGTCCATCTTGTTTAATGTTTCATTTAAAGCTTGTGTTTCCTTATTTATTTTCATTTTGAATGATCTGTCCATTGGTGAAAGTGGGGTGTTAAAGTCCCCTACTATGAATGTGTTACTGTCGATTTCCCCTTTTATGGCTGTTAGTATTTGCCTTATGTATTGAGGTGCTCCTATGCTGGGTGCATAAAGATTCACAATTGTTATATCTTCTTCTTGGATGGATCCCTTGATCATTATGTAGTGTCCTCCTTTGTCTCTTGCAATAGTCTTTATTTTAAAGTCTATATTGTCTGATATGAGAATTGTTACTCCAGCTTTCTTTTGGTTTCCATTTGCATGGAATATCTTTTCCCATCCCCTCACTTTCAGTCTGTATGAGTCTCTAGGTCTGAAGTGAGTCTCTTGTAGACAGCATATATATGGGTCTTGTTTTTGTATCAATTCAGCCAGTCTGTGTCTTTTGGTGGGAGCATTTAATCCATTTACATTTAAGGTAATTATCGATATGTATGTTCCTATTCCCATTTTCTCAACTGTTTTGGGTTTGTTATTGTAGGTCTTTTCCTTCTCTTGTGTTTCCTGCCTAGAGAAGATCCTTTAGCATTTGCTGTAAAGCTGATTTGGTGGTGCTAAACTCTGTCAGCTTTTGCTTGTCTGTAAAGGTTTTAATTTCTCCATCAAATCTGAATGAGATCCTTGCTGGGTAGAGTAATCTTGGTTGTAGGATTTTCTCCTTCATCACTTTAAATATGTCCTGCCACTCCCTTCTGGCTTGCAGAATTTCTGCTGAATGATCAGCTGTTAACCTTATGGGGCTTCCTTTGTGTGTTATTTGTTGTTTTTCCCTTGCTGCTTTTAATATGTTTTCTTTGTATTTAATTTTTGACTGTTTAATATGTGTCTTGGCATGTTTCTCCTTGGATTTATCCTGTCTGGTACTCTCTGTGCTTCCTGGACTTGATTAACTATTTCCTTTCCCATATTAGGGAAGTTTTCAACTAGAATCTCTTCAAATATTTTCTCAGTCCCTTTCTTTTTCTCTTCTTCTTCTGGAACCCCTATAATTCCAATGTTGGTGCATTTAATGTTGTCCAAGAGGTCTCTGCGACTGTCCTCAGTTCTTTTCATTCTTTTTTCTTTATTCTGCTCTGCAGTAGTTATTTCCACTATTTTATCTTCCAGGTCACTTATCCGTTCTTCTGCCTCAGTTATTCTGCTATTAATCCCATCTAGAGTATTTTTAATTTCATTTATTGTGTTGTTCACCGTTGCTTGTTTCATCTTTAGTTCTCCTAGGTCCTTGTTAAATGTTTCTTGCATTTTCTCTATTCTCTTTCCAAGATTGTGGATCATCTTTACTATCATTATTCTGAATTCTTTTTCAGGTAGACTGCCTATTTCCTCTTCATTTGTTAGGTCTGGTGGGTTTTTATCTTGCTCCTTCATCTGCTGTGTGTTTTTCTGTCTTCTCATTTTGCTTATCTTACTGCATTTCGGGTCTCCTTTTTGCAGGCTGCAGGGTCGTTGTTCTCGTTGTTTTTGGTGTCTGTCCCCAGTGGCTAAGGTTGGTTCAGTGGGTTGTGTAGGCTTCCTGGTGGAGGAGACTAGTGCCTTTGTTCTGGTGGATGAGGCTGGATCTTGTCTTTATGGTGGGCAGGTCCACATCTGGTGGTGTGTTCTGGGGTGTCTGTGGACTTATTATGATTTTAGGCAGCCTCTCTGGTAATGGGTGGGGTTTTGTTCCTGTCTTGCTAGTTGTTTGGCATAGCGTGTCCAGCACTGTAGCTTGCTGGTCGTTGAGTGAAGCTGGGTGTTGCTGTTGAGATGGAGATCTCTGGGAGATTTTCGCTGCTTGATATTACATGGAGCTGGGAGGTCTCTTGTGGACCAGTGTCCTGTAGTTGGCTCTCCCACCTCAGAGGCACAGCACTGACTCCTGGCTGCAGCACCAAGAGCCTTTCATCCACACGGCTCAGAATAAAAGGGAGAAAAAGTAGAAAGAAGGAAAGGAAGGAAGGGAGGGAGGGAGGGAGGGAGGGAGGAAGGGAGGAAGGAAGGAAGGAAGGAAGGAAGGGAATAAAATAAAATAAGATAAAATAAAAGTTATTAAAATTAAAAATAGGGCTTCCCTGGTGGCGCAGTGGTTGAGAGTCCGCCTGCCGATGCAGGGGACAGGGGTTCATGCCCCGGTCCGGGAAGATCCCACATGCCGCGGAGCGGCTGGGCCCGTGAGCCATGGCCGCTGAGCCTGCGCGTCCGGAGCCTGTGCTTCGCAACAGGAAAGGCCACAACAGTGAGAGGCCCGCATATCACAAAAAAAAAAAAAAAACAAAACAAAAATTAAAAATAATTATTAAGACAAAAAATTTTTTTAAGTAAAAATAAAAAACAAACAAAAAACGGACGGATAGAACCCTAGGACAAATGGTGAAAGCAAAGCTATACAAAATCTCACAGAGAAGCATACACATACACAGTCACAAAAAGAAGAAAAGGGGAAAAAATAATAAATCTTGCTCTCAAAGTCCACCTCCTCAATTTGGGATGATTCGTTGTCTATTCAGGTATTCCACAGATGCAGGTACATCAAGTTAATTGTGAAGATTTAATCCGCTGCTCCTGAGGCTGATGGGAGAGATTTCCCTTTCTCTTCTTTGTTAGCACAGCTCCCGGGGCTCAGCTTTGGATTTGGCCCTGCCTCTGCGTGTAGGTCGCCTGAGGGCGTCTGTTCTTCCCTCAGACAGGACAGGGTTAAAGGAGCCGCTGATTCGGGGGCTCTGGCTCACTCAGGCCGGGGAGAGGGAGGGGTACGGAGTGCGGGGCGAGCCTGCGGTGACAGAGGCCGGCGGGACATTGCACCAGCCTGAGGCACGCTGTGCGTTCTCCCAGGGAAGTTGACCCTGGATCCCGGGACCCTGGCAGTGGCGGGCTGCACAGGCTCCCCGGAAGAGGGGTGTGGACAGTGACCTGTGCTCACACACAGGCTTCTTGGTGGCGGCAGCAGCAGCCTTAGCGTCTCATGCCCGTCTCTGGGGTCCGCGCTGTTAGCCGCAGCTCGTGCCTGTCTCTGGAGCTCCTTTAAGCAGCGCTCTTAATCCCCTCTCCTCTCGAACCAGGAAACAAAGAGGGAAGAAAAAGTCTCTTGCCTCTTCGGCAGGTCCAGACTTTTTCCCCGTACTCCCTCAGACTCCCTCCAGGCTAGCCGTGGTGCACTAACCCCTTCATGCTGTGTTCACGCTGCCAGTCCTCTCCCTGGGCTTTGACGGAAGCCCAAGCCTCACCTCCCAGCCACGCCCACCCCAGCGGGTGAGCAGACAAGCCTCTCGGGCTGGTAAGTGCCGGTCTGCGCTGATACTCTGTGCGGGAATCTCTCCTTTTTGCCCCCCGTATCCCTGTTGCTGTGCTCTCCTCCGCGGCTCCAAAGCTTTCCCCCCTCCGCCACCTGCAGTCTCCGCCCGCGAAGGGGCTTCCTAGTGTGTGGAAACCTTTCCTCCTTCACAGCTCCCTCCCACTGGTGCAGGTCCCGTCCCTATTCTTTTGTCTCTGTTTATTCTTTTTTCTTTTGCCCTACCCAGGTACGTGGGAAGTTTCTTGCCTTTTGGGAGGTCTGAGGTCTTCTGCCAGCGTTCAGTAGGTGTTCTGTAGTTGTTCCACGTGTAGATGTATTTCTGATGTATCTGTGGGGAGGAAGGTGATCTCCGCATCTTACTCTTCCACCATCTTCCCCCTCTCTCTCAGCATAAGCTTCCCCCTCATTTCTTTATAACCATTTCTCATTCACACCAGTTACAGGGAATGCCCAACTGCTGTTTTCTTTTCCAATTTCTATTTTAATTATGTGATTCCTTGAGCAAAACAGTTATTACCAGATATACATGGCTTCTGAATGGCCTTTACTTGAAAATCTCTTTTGCTTGTTCCTGGGGTGACACGTCCTTTAGTGCCTGGAAAAGTTCTAACTTGGGAAACCGGACACAAGTCCTTCTCTTCATTGATACTATGAATGACCTTGGGCATGTCACTGATCAATCCTTGTTCTTAATGTCCCCATTTAACAAATGATAGTGTTACATGGCTGATCTAAAAACCCTTTGGCTCTAACATTCTAGGATTCAGTGAGGGAACGAGGTGTTTTGACTTGATTAACTGCCTGTGCTTCATCATCCATTAGCGTGCTTGACAGCAGAGAAAAGAGTGAAGGTTTTTTTTCTCCCACACTTCTTTCATCCAACTACCCAATCCAATTAACCCCAATTAAAATTTGTAGTTTGTAATTAGTTTGTCTGATAGGTTTTTTTTAAAACCTTATAAATGTAAATCTTTGGTCTCCCTTTTTCAGGCTTGGCAGCTGTCTTGCTCCTTTTAATTTGAGCTCCTCTCACCCATTTGTGCCACTTCTGATTCATCATTCTTTGTTCTCGTTTATTGATTGTCTTTTTTCACCCTTTTCTCCTTATAGTGATAACACGTTGCTTAAACAGAATTTAGAAGAAGAGTCAAAAAGATTTTAAATTACCTAGAAACTATTTCATTCACAGGAGAATTAAGCATTGTTACAGGACCTCGAGCCCAGCTGAAATATGTCAGTATCTCGGACACAGGCTTTAAACACTTTCCACACTGTATATCATAAATCTGTGTATCACGAGAGATGACTCCTCTTGTGACCTGCTGAAGCTGATCATCAATTAAGTGTTCTGAGAAGTGCCAAGGAAACCCCTCGCATCCAAATATACTTCCCATAGTGGGAGATGTTCACTGATGCTTGGTTTTGTAAATTTTATTTTTGTTTATTTCCATTTTATTGAACTTATGTACATCAAAATAATTTACAAGGAATCTAAGTTTCATCAGGGCAAAAGTTTTTGTCTGCTTTTTAACACTCATACTCCTAGCACCTAAAACAGTACTAGAAAATAATAGATGCCTGATAAATACTTGTTGAATTAATTAATTTATAAATTTAAAGCAAATGAACAAAGTAATTTAATTGTACTGTGTAATTTGTTATTTTACCTCAAGATTCTTGTCCTCTACTACTAAAGATTCATTGATAACAACATACCTTGAGTACTTACTGTGTGCAAGCTACTATGCTCAAGGTTTTAATAGGCATTCCTTCATCTACTGCTCAAAACAATTTTGTGAGGGAGTTACTATTACTATTTTTATTTTTTTAATTACTAAATTCAGATTAGAAAAAATAAGTAACTTACTGAAGGTATTAGAGTTAGTAAGTAATAGAATCAGAATTATAACTCAATTATAAAAAAATTAGACATCAAGAAAATAGAAAAGTAGTTCTACCACCCTAACATAACTACTGTCAGAATTGTATCATAATTCTGCCTAACTTTCCTTCCCATGAATTTTTGGTTTCATATTATGGCATCAGAATATATGTTTTTAGAAATTATGTTCTAACTTTTACACCTGGTGATAACTAGTCTTTATAGCTATGCCATTAATAGTCACATATGCCATTAATTAGTTGCCTATCATAGGCCCATATAATGACACTACCTTGGGGAGTAATCCCTTCTCTTGTCAGGCTAAAGTCATTCTCACCTAAAAAGCAATAATGATTATACTATAAGATATTATTATTGTTCTTACTATTGCTAGTACTGATAGCCAATATACATGAGCCAGGCATTGTGCTAAGTACTTTAGATGCAATACCTTATGTGGCAAAATATGCTTTTATTAACAAATTATACCTTATCAGTCCTTATTAGTGTGTTTGTCAGTTCTTTATCACAGAGAAAGCTTTGAAAACAATGAGAAAAATGGGGTGGTAAGAAAGCGGCCCCAGATAGAAAGGTTAGAAAAATGAAATAGTCCGTCTTAATTTTCCTGAGAGACATAATCAAGAAGTCCTTTATTATGAAGAACTAAACTGAGCAGAAGCTTATATGTAAATATCATTTGCTAACCCTTCCAAGCCCTGTATCTTTTTCCTCCTCCATCCTTTCTATCCACTATGCTATTACTTTGTTCCACCTCTTCCTTCCTATCAAACAGACCTCTGCAACAGCCTCTCAAGAGTCTTCCTAACTCATTCCAAGCAAATGCCACAGGTCCCTGAAACATAGTTCAGCTTTATTAACTACCCCAAATTCCCCCCAAATCTCCCTATTTCCCAGGGAAACACCCACACACTCCTCTCCCTTTCATAAGAGGCAAGGTTCAAGTCATTTCCTCTTCCTGTATTATCACAAAAAATGCAATGCCCCGGTACTTTTTCCAAATCCTCTCCACACCCTATGCCTACCATCCACATGCTTCAGGTTCCATTATGTTTTCTTCCAAATTAGTAAATGAGTAATAATCCACATTACCATGTTCTGTGTCTTGTCTTGTAGTACTCCTTCCAATCCCTACATACACTCAGATTTTACCCAAAGGAAGAGCCACAGAACATTCTCACCAGCGACAGGCTCAGGAGAGGCAAGGGGATGGTGGGAAGGGGAAGAGCTGGCATTGTCTCAGTGCCAATGTCTGTTGAGTGGCAAGGACTGAGTCAGCTGGCACTATCACTCTTTTAATTAGAAACTTGGCTTAAAGAGGACTGAGTTCCTACAAATATCTCACATTGTGACATTACTAATTTGAATCCTGATCAGTGGGACAAGACAGCCTTTTCTTAATCACCATACTTAATCATACATGTGTCTGTCCTACTCCTCACCTTCCTGGATCCAACTTTGCTATTTCTCCTCCTTTTTGTGTCTTTGCCTTTCTTGGCACCATGTTTCCAACCATGATCTCAATCATCTTGTGATTATAATTTTGGTTTTCCACTCTAGCAACACATTTGATTCCATGTGGTCCAAGGACCTGCTCAAGAGCAGAGATCTTGATCTTCAAGTCTAAGCCACTCCCCCAAAGCACACATCCTCCCACTTTCTAATGTGAAATAATCCAGATTTCTTTATACTTCCCTGGGAAAACCAAACCAGGCTTTAAGGATATTCCTATTAATATTAAGTAATAGTAAGTAATAGTAGAGAAAGAAGAGTTGGTCCTTCAATTTTATATGCTACATGAGCATCTTCTGTCACTAGTCATATTATGTTTATCTCAAATTTCAAGGGGTTTCTCCCCTTCTTTTAGGATGTTCTAATCACTGACTTTTTGAGTATACAAATATGTTTCCAGACTTATTTCCACATTCACTATAGTTTTGTTATACACTTTTTCCTAAACTATTTCCCCCATGTTGGAAGAAAGGGCTGAGTCTTTTCTTGTATCCACTAGATAAATGTTGGATTAAAACTCAAAGTAGCTATAAAATATGTCCAACTCATCAGTTCCCATTTTTAAAACTTTTGCCAATTTTATTAAAAATAACCTTTTAATCTCAACCTCAAATATTTAGTAAATACCCCCAATAACATGGCTAATACTTGTAAGGGACATTTATTGAATGTTTACTATATGCTAGGTACTTGTATAAAAGCTTTTCATGTATTAACACATTTATTCCTCACAACAGCCCTATGATATAAGGTACTTCCATTATCATCACTTTACTAATAAGGATATTAAAGGATAGGTTCCCAAAGCTATTAAGGTCTGAGCTCAGACAATCCATTTTCAAAGCCTAGGAAATTATTCATCACACTATAGCTACTTTTCTATATTTAGCCCACATTTATTGATTAAAGGGAAGCAGATTGTTTTAAAATGCTGGTAGATGATATCATCACAAGATGGTTGAATTAAATATCAATTTGATACTAAAACTGAAAGGTGTATTATCAATTATCAAATCTAGCTCCCTTTCTCTTCCAAATAAAATAGGTTAAAATAAAATAAAATAATTCATAGAGAGATCACGTATTTGTCCCAAATCATGGAGATTATCTGGGATTTGAACAGAGATTTCCAGTGCTAATTTTACACCATCACACAAAATCAAATATACCCAACCTTTTAAGACAATGTATCCTTGATTTTTCTTTAGCATGATTCTCAGGTGTTTCTGACCACTGGACCATTTCATCAAGGCAAAACTCCCTGACCTGTCAGTTCCCTTCTCTCCTTTATACTTCTACAAAGCCAAGGTTAAAAAAAAAAAATCATCCTAGGATAATTAGAAAAATAACAATTTTTATAGTCAATCAAGGAGAGAAAATAAATTATAAGCCAATCAGTCTTATACATGTCATAAGGCAAACTATGTACCTAGTCATACAGTAAACATTTTTAAAAACTGCTCTTCCCTGGAGAGGATAATGAAACTGTTGCCCATTAATAGGGTATATATTTTAAATTCCTCTCTACCTGGAATATTCCATTCCTCAGCAAGACTTCTTCCACTCTGCACCCAAACCTTCGATTTTCCCTGCTAATTTCTTCTCCTTTGTTTCCTTTTAAAATCTTCGCCTTTGGGAGACCTTCTCTAACACCCACCATATGGTTAGTATGGTCAGGCACCCTTCTGTGTAATGCCATAGAATCATGGACTTACCTCCTGATACAGTATTTAGAACAGAGTACCCAGTGATTAATTGTCTGTGTTCTCCCCAGGACACCAACATATTTCAAGTTACACTGTGTCCTATGTCCGCATACTTAGATCACAATGTATTTCTTGAATAAATGAATGACCATCATGAGTTTGCACCAAGTCATACCCTGCCCAGCCCAGCTCCCTGATGACCAGCATTACTTATTGACAAGGACTCTGCTGACCATGGAATGGAGCAACAATAAGAGGCCTCATCTTATTATATATTTAATATATTATTATACATTATAAAGGAACATGGCCCATCATCACAGACTTGTATGTCCACACTCCTTCCCAAAGCTAACTTCTCCACCTCAAAACAACTCTCCATGAACACTAAAATAGTGACTCCAAACTTTTATATTCTCGGCCACACTTTAAATTCTAGAATTTGTATCCTAGGGATAGAGTCAACATGGTGGACGTGGAATTCATGTCTCCACACAAGTAGGGCACCTACCAGGCACTGGTGGGGGACCACAGACACCTAAGGGGATGGGAGGAACCCCCAGCAACCAGTTGGGGTTCTGTTTTACCTTGTTGTTGATTCATTTATATTTTTAATTTTTCTAATAAATCTTTTATTTTTCTACTTTTATTTTATTCTTTATACTGTTATTGATCTGCTCCTTTTGGTTTGTTCCCCCTTTTGTTTTTTCTTTTTTTGTTGTTGTGGTTTGTTCTACCTTGTTGCAGTTGTTTCAATTATATTTTTATTTTTCCTAATATATTTTTTATCTTTCTAACTTTATTTTTTATTCTCTGTTATTGTATTGCTCCTCTTTTTCTTTCTTCTTTTTTCTTTTTGCCATGCCATGTGGTTTGTGGGATACTGGGTCCCAGGCTGGAAGTTGGGCCCAAGCTCCTGTGGTGGGACACTGATTCAAAACCACTGGACTAACAGAGAACCTCAGACCCCAGGGAATACTAATAGGAGTGAGGCCTCCCGGAGGTCCTCATCTCGGCACCAAGTTCCAGCTCTATCAAACTGCCTGCAAACTCCAGTGCTGGATGTCTCAGGACAAACAACCAGAAAGACAGGAATACAGCAGCCCATATCAAAAAAAAAAAAAAAAAATGAAACGACAAAATAATATGTTACAGACAAAGGAGGAAGGTTAAAACCTACAAGACCAGATAAATGAAGATGAAATAGGCAGCCTACCTGAAAAAGAATTCAGAGTAATGATAGTAAAGATGATACAAAAATCTCGGAAACAGAATGGAGAAAATACAAGAAATGTTTAACAAGGATCTAGAAGAACTAAAGAGCAAACAGTGATGAACAACATAATAACTGAAATTAAAAATACTCTAGAAGGAATCAATAGCAGAATAACTGAGGCAGAAGAACAGATAAGTGAGCTGGAAGATAAAATGTTGGAAATAACTGCTGAGGAGCAGAATAAAGAAAAAAGAATGAAAAGAACTGAGGACAGTCTCAGACACCTCAGGGACAACCTTAAACGCACCAACAATCGAATTATAGGGGTCCCAGAAGAAGAAGAGAAAAAGAAATGGTCTGGGAAAACATTTGAAGAGACTATAGTGCAAAACTTCCCTAATACGGGAAAGGAAATAGTCAATCAAGTCCAGGACGGGCAGAGTCCCATACAGGATAAACCCAAAGAGAAACAGGCCAAGACACATATCAATCAAACTATCAAAAATTAAACACAAAGAAAAACTATTAAAAGCAGCAAGGAAAAAGCAACAAATAACATACAAGGGAATCCCCATAAGGTTAACAGCTAATCTTTCAGCAGAAACTCTGCAAGCCAGAAGGGAGTGGCAGGACATATTTAAAGTGATGAAAGGGAAAAACCTACAACCAAGGTTGCTCCACCTGGCAAGGATCTCATTCAGATTCAATGGAGAAATCTAAAGCTTTACAGGCAAGTAAAAGCTAAGAGAATTCAGCACCACCAAACTAGCTTTACAACAAATGCTAAGGGAACTTCTCTAAGTGGGAAACACAAGAGAAGAAAAAGACCCACAAAAACAAACCCAAATCAATTAAGAAAATGGTAATAGGAAAATACAAATCAATAATCACCTTGAATGTAAATGGATTAAATGCCCCAACCAAAAGACACAGACTGGCTGAATGGATACAAAAACAAGCCCCATATATATGCTGTTGACAAGAAACACACTTCAGACCTAGGGACACATACAGACTGAAAGTGAGGGGATGGAAAAAGATATTCCATGCAAATGGAAATCAAAAAGCTGCAGTAGCAATACTCATATCAGATAAAACAGACTTTAAAATAAAGACTGTTAACAAATTTACCACTGCAACAAAAAGAATAAAATTTCTAGGAATAAACCTACCTAAGGAGACAAAAGACCTGTATGCAGAAAATTATAAGACACTGATGAAAAAAATTAAAGATGATACAAATAGATGGAGAGATATACCATGTTCTTGGATTGGAAGAATCAACATTGTGAAAATGACTCTACTACCCAAAGCAATCTACAGATTCAGTGCAATCCCTATCAAACTACCACTGGCATTTTTCACAGAACTAGAACAAAAAATTTCACAATTTGTATGGCAACACAAAAGACCCCGAATAGCCAAAGCAACCTTGAGAACGAAAAATGGAGCTGGAGGAATCAGGCTCCCTGACTTCAGACTATACTACAAAGCTACAGTAATCAAGACAGTATGGTACTGGCACAAAACAGAAATATAGATCAATGGAACAGGATAGAAAGCCCAGAGATAAACCCATGCACATATGGTCACCTTATCTTTGATAAAGGAGGCAGGAATGTACACTGGAGAAAAGACAGCCTTTTCAATAAGTGGTGCTGGGAATACTGGACAGGTACATGTAAAAGTATGAAATTAGAACACTCCATAACACCATACACAAAAATAAACTCAAAATGGATTAAAGACCTAAATTTAAGGCCAGATACTATCAAACTCTTAGAGGAAAACATAGGCAGAAGACTCTATGACATAAATCACAGCAAGATCCTTTTTCACCCACCTCCAAGTGATATGGAAATAAAAACAAAAATAAACAAATGGGACCTAATGAAACTTCAGAGCATTTGCACAGCAAAGGAAACCATAAACAAGACCAAAAGACAACCCTCAGAATGAGAGAAAATATTTGCAAATGAAGCAACTGACAAAGGATTAATCTCCAAAATTTACAAGCAGCTCATGCAGCTCAATAATAAAAAAACAAACAACCCAATCCAAAAATGAGCAGAAGACCTAAATAGACATTTCTCCAAAGAAGATATACAGATTGCCAACAAACACATGAAAGAATGCTCAACATCATTAATCATTAGAGAAATGCAAATCAAAACTACAATGAGATATCATCTCACACTGGTCAGAATGGCCATCATCAAAAAATCTAGAAACAATAAATGCTGGAAAGGGTGTGGAGAAAACGGACCTCTCTTGCACTGTTGGTGGGAATGTAAATTGATACAGCCACTGTGGAGAACAGTATGGAGGTTCCTTAAAAAACTAAAAATAGAACTACCATATGACCCAGCAATCCCACTACTGGGCACATACTCTGAGAAAACCATAATTCAAGAAGAGTCATGTACCAAAATGTTCATTGCAGCTCTATTTACAATAGCCAGGACATGGAAGCAACCTAAGTGTCCATCATCGGATGAATGGATAAAGAAGATGTGGCACATATACATGATGGAATATTACTCAGCCATAAAAAGAAACAAAATTGAGCTATTTGTAGTGAGGTGGATGGAGCTAGACTTTGTCATACAGAGTGAAGTAAGTCAGAAAGAGAAAAACAAATACCATATGCTAACACATATATATGGAATCTAAGAAAAAAAAAAAGGTCATGAAGAACCTAGGGGTAAGACGGGAATAAAGACACAAACCTACTAGAGCATGGACTTGAGGATATGGGGAGGGGGAAGGGTAAGCTGTGACGAGGCAAGAGAGTGGCGTGGACATATATACACTACCAAACATAAAACAGATAGCTAGTGGGAAGCAGCTGCATAGCATAGGGAGATCAGCTCGGTGCTCTGTGTCCACCTAAAGGGGTGGGATAGGGAGGGTGGGAGGGAGGGAGATGCAAGAGGGAAGAGATATGGGAACATATGTATACGTATAACTGATTCACTCTGTTACAAAGCAGAAACTAACACACCATTGTAAAGCAATTAAACTCCAATAAAGATGTTAAAAAAAAAGACTGTTACAAGAGATAAGGAAGGACATTATATAATAATCAAGGGATCAATCCAAGAAGAAAACATAACAATTATAAATATTTATGCACCCAACATAGGAGCACCTAAATACATAAGGCAAATGCTAAAACCATAAAAGGAGAAATCTACAGTAACACAATAATAGTGGGGGACTTTAACACCCCACTTATACCAACAGACAGATCATCCAGACAGAAAATAAATAAGGAAACACAAGCCTTAAATGACCAATAGACCACATAGACTTACCTGATATTTTCAGGACATTCCACCTGAAAGGGAAAGAATACACTTTCTTTTCAAGAGTACCTGGAATGTTCACCAGAATAGATCATATTTTAGGTCACAAATCAAGCCTCAGTAAATTTAAGAAACTTGAATTTGTATCAAGCATCTTTTCTGACCATAACGCTATGAGACTAGATATCAATTACAGGAAAAAAACTAAAAAATACAAACACATGGAGGCTAAACAATGCACTGCCAAACACCAAGAGATAACTGAAGAAATCAGAGAAGAAATTTTAAAATACCTAGAATCAAATGGTAAAAAAACATAACGACCCAAAAACTTTGGGACACAGCAAAAACCGTACTAAGAGGGAAGTTCATAGTAATTCAAGCTCACGTCAAGAAACAAGAAAAATCTCAAATAAACAACCTATCTTTACACTTAAAGCAACTAGAAAAAGAACAAAGAAAACCCAAAGTCAGTAGAAGGAAAGAAATCATAAAGATCAGAGCAGAGATAAATGAAATAGAAACAAAGAAAATAATAACAAAGATCAATAAAACTAAAAGTTGGTTCTTTGAGATGATAAAATTGATAAACCTTTAGCCAGACTCATCGAGAAAAAAAGGAAGAGGACTCAAATCAATAAAATTAGAAATGAAAAAGGAGAGATTACAACTGACACCACAGAAATACAAAACATCATAAGGGACTATTATAAGCAACTATATGCCAATAAAATGGACAACCTGGAAGAAATGCACAAATTCTTAGAAAAGTACAACCTTCCAAGATTGAACCAGGAAGAATTAGAAAATATAAACAGACCAATCACACAGGTAATAAAATTGAAACTGTAATTAAAAATCTTCCAACAAACAAAAGTCCACAACCAGATGGCTTCACAGACGAATTCTATCAAACATTTAGAGAAGAGTTAACACCCATCCTTCTCAAACTCTTCCAAAAATTTGTGGAAGGAGGAACACTCCCAAACTCGTTCAATGAAGCCACCATCACCCTGATACCAAAACCACACAAAGATATCACAAAAAAAGAAAATTACAGACCAATATCACTGATGAACATAGACGTAAAAATCCTCAACAAAATACTAGCAAAGAGAATCCAACAGCATATTAAAAGAATCATACACCATGATCAAGTGGGACTTATCCCAGGGATGCAAGGATTCTTCACTATACACAAATCAATCAATGTGATAGACCATTTCAACAAATTAAAGAATAAAAACCATATGATCAACTCAATAGATGCAGAAAAAGCTTTTGACAAAATTAAACACCCATTTATGCTAAAAGGCTCCAGAAAGTGGGCACAGTGGGAACCTACCTCAACGTAATAAAAGCCATATATGACAAACCCATAGCAAATATTATTCTCAATGGTGAAAAACTGAAACCATTTCCTCTAAGATCAGGAACAGACAAGGATATACACTCTCACCACTATTATTCAACATAGTATTGGAAGCCCTAGCCACAAATATCAGAGAAGAAAAAGAAATAAAAGGAATTCAAGTCATAAAAGAATTAAAAATGTCACTGTTTGTCAATGACATGATACTATACATAGAGAATCCTGAAGATGTTGCCAGGAAACTGCTAGAACTAATCAATGAATTTGGTAAGGCTGCAGGATACAAAATTAATGCACAGAAATTTCTGGCATTCCTATACAATAACAATGAAATATCAGAAAGAGAAATTAATGAAACAATCCCATTTACCACTGCAACAAAAAGAATAAAATACCTAGGAATAAACCTACTTAAGGAGGCAAAAGACCTATACTGAGAAAACTATAAAACACCAATGAAAGAAATCAAAGATAACATAAACAGATGGAGAGATATACCATGATCCTGGATGGGAAGAATCAATATTGTGAAAATGACTATACTACCCAAAGCAATCCACAGGTTCAATGCAATCCCTATCAAATTATCAATGGCATTTTTCACAGAACTAGAACAAGATATTTTACTTTGTATGGTAACACGAAAGACCCCAAATAGCCAAAGCAATCATAAGAAAGAAAAACGGAGCTGGGGGAATCAGGGTCCCTGACTTCAGACTATACTACAAAGCTACAGTAATCAAGACTGTATGGTAGTGGCACAAAAACAGAAATATAGATTGATGGAACAGGACAGAAAGCCCAGAGATAAACCCTCACATATATGGTCACTTTATCCTTGACAAAGGAGGCAAGAATATACAATGGAGAAAAGACAGCCTTTCAATAAGTGGTGCTGGGAAAAATGGATAGATACATGTAAAAAATGAAATTAGAACACACCCTAACACCACACACAAAAATAAAATCAAAATGGATTAGAACCTAAATGTAAGTCCAGACACTATAGAACTCTTAGAGGAAAACACAGGCAGAACACTCTATGACATAAATGACAGCAAGATCCTTTTTGACCCACCTCCTAGAGAAATGGAAATAAAAACAAAAATAAATGGGACCTAATGATACTTAAAAGCTTTTGCACAGCAAAGGAAACCATAAACGAGATGAAAAGACAACACTCAGAATGGGAGAAAATATTTGCAAACAAAGCAACTGGCAAAGAATTAATCTTCAAAATATGTAAGCAGGGCTTCCCTGGTGGCACAGTGGTTGAGAGTCGGCCTGCTGATGCAGGGGACACGGGTTCGTGCTCCGGACTGGGAAGATCCCACATGCCACGGAGCGGCTAGGTCCGTGAGCCATGGCCACTAAGCCTGAGCGTCCGGAGCCTGTGCTCCGCAATGGGAGAAGCCACAACAGTGAGAGGCCCACGTACCACAAAAAAATACCTATATCTATATCTATATCTATATATATATACACAAGCAGCTCATGTAGCTCAATATCAAAAAACAACCTAATTCAAAAATTGGCGGATGACCTAAATAGACATTTCTCCAAAGAAGACACACAGACGGCCAACAAATACATGAAAAGATGCTCAACATCACTAACCATCAGAGAAATGCAAATCAAAACCACAATGAGGTATCACCTCACACTGGTCAGAATGGCCATAAACAAAAAATCTACAAACAATAAATGCTGGAGAGGGTGTGGAGAAAAGGGAACCCTCTTGCACTATTGGTGGGAATGTAAATTGATACAGCCACTATGGAGAACAGCATGGAGGTTCCTTAAAAAAACTAAGAATAGAACTACCATATGATCCAGCAATCCCACTACTGGGCATATACCCTTAGAAAACCATAATTCACAAAGAGACATGTACCACAATGTTCACTGCAGCACTAATTACAATAGCCAGGACGTGGAAGCAACCTAAGTGTCCATCGACAGATGAATGGATAAAGAAGATGTGGCACCTATATACAATGGAGTATTACTCAGCCATAAAAAGAAACAAAATTGGGTTATTTGTAGTGAGGTGGATGGACCTCCAGTCTGTAATACAGACTTAAGTAAGTCAGAAAGAGTAAAACAAATACCAATACCATATGCTAACACATATATATGGAATCTAAAAAGAAAAAGAAAAAATGGTTCTGAGGAACCTAGGGGCAGGACAGGAATAAAGACACCGACGTAGAGAGTGGACTTGAGGACACACGGAGGGGGAAGGGTAAGCTGGGATGAAGTGAGAGAGTGGTACTGACATATATACACTACCAAATGTAAAATAGATAGCTAGTGGGAAGCAGCCACATGGCACAGGGAGATCAGCTCAGTGCTTTGTGACCACCTAGAGGGGTTGGATGGGGAGGGTGGGAGGGAGACGCAAGAGGGAGGGGATATGCAGATATATGTATACGTATAGGTGATTCACTTTGTTGTACAGCAGAAACTAACACAACTTTGTAGAGCATTTATACTCCAATAAAGATATGAAAAAAATAAAATAAAATGAACTTAAAAGTAAAAGAAAAAAAAGAATTTGCATACTTGAAGACCACATTTTATTCATAGGTATTCCACCATTTCCTCAGTCTCCTTTCAGCATTCTATCGTTATCGTGTTGAACATTTGACTATATTGCTTCCTTCACTTGACAGAGATCCCCTGTATTCCTGTAAATAAGCCATTGCCATGTTATACCACACTTTTTGCCATCCAGCAACAAGGACTCACCTATACATAAGCTTGCACAAAGCCCTCAGTTCGATATTGCATCTGCTGTAAGTCAAGGTAATAATATGTATACTTAGTTGCTTCCAAAGCAAATTTTACACATCATTTAAAATTTGACAGCTGGCCCAATAACGAAGAGTTTGCCTGACACTTGTGTACCACAGCCAATCTGCTGAAAACTACATTCTTAAGAGGACTTTTACCACCTGCACATCTCTGACCACCAATGAAAATCATTTCACCATGGTCCTTTTGAACTCAGGAACTCACCCCTTTCTCAAAGAAAAATTGTAATAACATAACCAAAAGTGATCTCAGAACAGGGAGTTCTTGATTTTCCATCCCAGCAAACTTCCAGAGCTGCACTGTTATCATAAATGTTCCCATTTATGCTAGCATTATTTTATCATCTGCTCAATCTGTTTTGTGGAAAGGAGATGTTGAAGAAAGGAACCACAGAAAGTCACCTAGTTTTCTGGAAGTCTTAAGGGCAGTCACCCTGATCCTCTCTTGTATGTCCTTTCCATATATCATGATGGACCACTTTGCCACCCATTTTCTTTAAGGAAATGAAGAAGTGAAACATCAAGATTCAGTTAATGTGATAAATTAACGATGTCTGGGGATCCATATGGAATTTTTTTTCACTTTATAAGACCCAAAGCCACACGGTGACGTTTTGTCATTCAAAATGTGTGTGTTCATGAGGGGTGGGGAAGGTAGTAGGTGGGTAGGCATGCACACACTTGTGTTTAGCATTCAAGTGTACTTAACAAGAACTAGATTTCATCTTTTTCCTTAAGAGAATGGAAAAAAAGAAAAAAACACACACAGAAGCCATCCAGTATCTTGGTCCCTAAATCCCAGCCAGACTAACAGATTAACTGCATTTCTTAACCAATAATTAACCTCGTATCTGTACCTTCCATCCCTCCCACTCTTACTATCCCCCCTACATTTTTTTTTGTCATGAAAACAAAGCCTTGATTTTACCAAAGTTAAATTCAATGGAAGAGATATGACAAGCCAGATGTAAGTGTCAAAAATGATAAACAGGAGGAAAGAAGATGGACCTCTGCTTTATTTTCATAACACTTTTTCCAACCCTCTATTCTAACACTTACCATATTGAATTGTAAATATAATGCAATGGCTTGCCCACCAGTGTTTGATAAATGATGAATGAACAAATGATATAACATGGATTGTACTCAGCCTGGAAAGTTTCACAGTACCATGAGCAACTGAATTCAGTGCTGAAGAATTACTAAGAATTGGATAATCCAGAGGTAGAAGGTGACATGAATAAAGATAGATAAGAGGGAATGAATTTGACTCACTAATGGGTCAGTATTGTGAGCTGATCTCAGCCTATCTATAACCAATGTTGTAGCTGGACATGCCTTTGTGGTTCTTATTTTCATTGCAAGATGCCCTCAGCAATAACCATCAGGAAATTTTGGGGGGGAAAAAAAAGGTTTCTTACCTACAAGTACTTGAGCATAAAAGGCACACCTGAAAAAAAAAAGGCACACCTGGGGGTATATGGAGAGGTTGTGGATAGAGAATGGAGAGAGCCTGGGTGGTTTTTGTTTGTTTGTTTTTTCTTTCTAAAGAAAGAAGGAGCCTGGGGTTCTACTTTTATTTGGTTCAAGGGTAGGGGGCCTAGGGTTTCAGGGGCTTGCTCTTTATTGGTGAATTTAAAACATAAAACTGGGAATTTAAAGCAAGAGAATAGAAAAAACAAGGGATCCAAATGGTCAGTTATCAAAATCAACCAAGGTCTCTAAACAATAAAGCCAGGGGCAAAGCAGGGGTGGGGGCAACTGGCTCTTTAACTAGACCTGTGGCTGGCAATCTGTTTATTCAGGATAGCCATCTTTGAAGTAGATGCCTCTCTGAAGTGGATACTTCAGCAATCAAAGCTTTTGCAGGCACTTGCATACAAAAAAGAAAAAAAATGTCATGGTTTACCTACAGACAGTAGATTAGTCCAGGTACAGAAGTAAGGATGGCTTTAGAATCCTTCTTCTTTAGAATTTGTACAGTCTTTTCTACTTTATTTTCCCACCCCAATACTTCTAGTGAATGACTCTGGTCCTTTCAGCTCTTGGTGACTGCCAATTATATGGAGGCTACAAAGCAATGTGAACAAATAAAAGAACAATCTGGAAGTGCACATATATGACAGTTCAATTAAAAGTTTTATTTATTAGGAAATAAAGCTATTTCATTAAAACAGTTTCATTAAGAAAATGTAAATAACTTGGGAAAGCATTACCTGGATAACTTGGTGACGCTGAGTGATTAGTTATACTTTCTAATGGCAAGAAACTTTCCAGTAGGAAAATGTCATCTGGAACTTTATCATTTACAACTCAGTAATGAACACAAAAACTAATAGGAACTTTAATGCAATACCAAAGAGTCAAGGAAATAAATGTCACCAGAATGCAGAAAATAACATCTCTTCTGGCATCTATCATTTAATTTGGTTTTGCTTCAATCCTTGCCTTTAAAAAATGAAAAGCCCCTAGTCACAATCTCTAAGCTTACTGAGGAAGCCACTGTCTTCATTAACTTCCTATTACACAGCAGGTGATGTTAGCATTTCTGAGAAGTCATGACCTCCAGAGAAACTTTGGTAACACTTCATTTCCTTTATCAGTTTGCATTCACTGAGCACTTACTATGTTCTGAGCATTGCAGATCTCTGCAGGGGCAGAGGAAAATGGCAACAGTAAGTCAACTGGGACTCAGTTGTCCACACTCTTGACTGTTGTCTGAGAGCCCTCCAGACCTCAGACTGAATTTTAAGCTTAGCATTCCTTTTCAAAAACATTTTAAGGTATTTCATGCGTTATCGAGGCATTATCCTGTTTCCCAGGTCATCTACTGGGTACCTTGGAGTGGCCCTAAACTGCTCTTCCTCTCTCATGTCTGCCCTTACAGGTAAATAGATCTGTTAAAGACTTCTTCAGAAGACACGATTCTATCAGTTCTTGCTCTCTGTCCTCACTGCCACAGCCTGGGCTCATGCTTTTGTTCTCTCTGACCTGGCCTGCTATGATCTTATCCTCCTAATGGATCTATTCTCAGCACCTTCTCCTGGGGAAAAATGTGTGTGTGTGTGTGTGTGTGTGTGTGTGTGTGTGTGTGTGTTTTGAGAGCATATCAATTTTACACAAATAAATTTGGAGGGCATTGCCAATTATCTCTGAACCCACCATTCATTTATTCATTCAACAAATTTGATGTCTAGTTCCTGTGCTTTGCACTAGGGCCATAATAATTAGCAATCCTTGCCATAATAATAATCACTCATCCTTGCCAATATATAGCTTAGGTCTAACCTATATATTTAAATATATAAAATCTAAAACTCTCCTTTCACTCAGAAACCTACAAAATATTTGTCTTTACTAGAGGAGAACTGTAAAACAAATCTGCTCTAAATCTGCCTGATACTCCTCCTATTCTTCATAAATCCCTTGATTATTCCTAGGCTTAGAGTATTAGTACCTAGGGGTCAAAAGTGTTAAATCACCTCACAAAATTACTTCAGGTTATTGGAACTAACAATACTAATACATTATTTAATAATAACATACTATGTGATAATAATTATTATTATACATTAGTATTAATGGGGGTGAAGGTATCTATCTCATAGAGTTGGTGTGAGGAGTAAGTTTGTATATGTATGTATAATATCCAGCATGTAGAAGTCAAAAATGTTGACACAAAAAATGTTGATGCATTTTTTTCTTCTTGTTAAGACTCATCAAGAAAAGGATTAAATATGATAAATCAATGTAATGCCACAGTGTTTCATCAAATTATACTCTTTAAATATATCTACACATAGTTTTCTTGATCAATATTTAAAGTTTTTGATATTAAAATTATCACAGAATTATCAAGCTTTTGATTTAAAATAATTTTTAATCCCATTCTATTCTTGATCCGTAAGAGTAAAGAGTATCTGAGGATGCTGTATCCTCTGCACCCCATTGAGATCACTGCTACAGCTTATAATAAAATAAGGAAGCTCACATACATGAGTGCACTTGTCTGAGCTTCAAATGCCTAGAATTAAGGCTTCTGGAAAACATTTCTTATAGGTTTCAAACACAAGGGTGAGATTTAGATCCTTCACTTTTCTATTATAAAGGCCAGTGAGTTCATTACATAGACTTATCTCAACCTTGTCAGATTCTGCTTCCATCAAGTTGCCCATTTTGGAGAAGGTTCACAGTAATACTTGCTATTCCATGGTCTGTGTTTACCTGAGATTTCATAATCACTTGGCACCCCTGGCTGTCCTGAACTTTCCTCATGCCCTCTGACAGTCCTGTCCTCCCAGCAAGATATGAGGGATTTTGACACTCCAAGTTTCACATGTGATGAGGGCTGGCTTTATGGCAGCTGCCTTTTCCTAATCCCATTCCCAAATAGCCATGTTGTTTGGCACATGACATTCAACAGGTGTGCATATGTCTTACAAGGTCTGTTGCTGCCAGAGGAGACATACGTAGAAAAGATCTAACAGTTTAGTTGACCTGCAGGCATCTGTCATGGTCTGGTAGCCATGGCCATGGGCAGGAATCCAAATACAGAACAAGAGGGCATGCTGCCATCTTAGCAGATGAGCATGTATGTAGAAAAGTAACCAAGAGCCTCTATTAACAAGCACCATGGACACAGCAGCAGGACAGGATGTGCAGCCAATAACATTCAATTGACTCTTTATCTGTTGCCTAGGAACCTTGGGTTCATAAGCAACGTCCTTTCTAATTGTGACTTAAGCTGGGACATTCCCATCCTAAGAACCAGTATCTGTGAACTGCCGTGGATAAGTGTTGGTCAGCACAAGGCCAGCTGGATCTTTGAAACCAACAGAGCCAGCAATGAGATCTTCACTCGGGATGAGAATTGCCTCCCCTGGAGCTAGGTCAGCAAATGCAGTCTGTTTGTCAGAGCTAAGAGGTAAGGAATAAAGGTGGATCATTGCATGTTTGTGTTTTTTTCCCCTGCTTTCACTCTGAGTGAGCAGAAGAATCAGGGGAGGCACAAAATGGTCAAGAATAAATCCTTCCTGTAATGACAGTCCAGATTGGGGTGGCCTGAGTCAGGGCTAGAAAGAATAGAAAAATAAATGAGAGAAAATTGGACTCTGAATCAATAAGTTAAAGAACCAGTAGGGGCTTCCCTGGTGGCGCAGTGGTTGAGAGTCCGCCTGCCGATGCAGGGGACACGGGTTCGTGCCCCGCTCCGGGAAGATCCCACATGCCACGGAGCGGCTAGGCCCATGAGCCATGGCCGCTGAGCCTGCGCGTCCGGAGACTGTGCTCCACAACGGGAGAGGCCACAACAGTGAGAGGCCCGTGTACAGAAAAAAAAAAAAAAAAAAGAACCAGTAGGATTACACTAGAGGATCATGAGGCTTGGACTCAGAAGTCAGGTCATCTAATTCCAACACCAGCAACCCACTTATTAGCTCTGTAACTATGGTCAAATTGCTAAACTCTCTGAGCTGCTCTCCACCGTTTTTTTTAGACATCTTCATTGAGTTTTATAACTAACCATCTGGGCCACTTGCTTTTTCTCTTCCTGGGCCTTTAAATTCCAACTATTATGCTTTAAATCCACCAACAAAGAGTGAGCCCTCAAAACCTCAGCCCCCCACTTTGACCCCAATAAAAGCAGAACCCCAGGCCTGCACCTGTGTTCTCTCCATATACAGGTGAACTTGCTGTGTGACACCAGGTGTACTGGTAATTTCCAAGACTCATAAATAATAAATCTTATCTCTTTCAAAGTTTCCTGATGGTTATTGCTGAGGGTGACTTTAATCATAAAAGAATCACAAGGGCCAGTCTAGCTACAACACTAGTTATTGATAGGCTGAGACCTGTACAGAACACTACTACAAATAACAATATCCAGTACAGCTACCACAATCCAAGAAACTATCATCTCCCTCCTGGATTATTAGAATAGGCTTTTTTCCTTTCTTCTCCTATCTTTTTAAAAATTAATGTTTTTATGTTTCCATTTTTTTCTCCTTTATTGGCCTATTAGTCCTACCTCTTTGTATTTTTTTTTTTCAGTCATTGCTCTAGGGTTTACAATACACATCTTTATTATGGTTTATCTTCATTTAATATTATAGCACTTCATATATAGTATAAGATATTTCCCACATATTTACCATTTGCTGTGCTCTTCATTCCATTATGTAGATCCAAATTTCCATCCGGTAGTATTTTCCCTGGACTAAAGAACTACTTTTAAAATTTCTTGAGTGCAGATCTGCTGGTAAGGAATTCTCTCAGCTTTATTTGTCTGAAAAAGAAATCATTATATCTCTTTTATTTTTCAAAGGTTATTTTACAGATTATAGAATTCCAGGTTGACAGTTCTTTTCTTTCAGTTTATTAAAAATGTCATTCTATATTGTCTTCTGGTTGTGAATCTTATTTTGTTCCTCTGTATGTAATATATTATTTTTCTCAGGCTGCTCTTAAGATCTTCTTTTTATCATTGCCTTTCAGCAAGTTGATTATGGGGCGTATTAATGTAATTTTATTATCATATAGTCAGCTAAGAAATCGTTGGGCTTCTTGAATATGTGTGTTTGATCATCATATTTGGGAATTTTTCAGCCATTATTCAAATATTTTTTCTCTCATCTCTTTTTTCATGTACTCCAAATAAATATATGTGGTTAATCAGAAAAATAGAAGGAAAAGAAAAATCTGATGCTGATTTTGAGACAGCTATGTGTTATTCAAATCCAGATATCAAGAATGAACTTAGAAATGTATACCTGGAGCCCAGTACAGGTCGACTGAGGAATCAGAAATTTGGACACAATATCCTAAATTAGGTTCCAAGGAACATTAGTTATGCAAGATGTTCTTCCAAGAAGGGTTCCACAAAAAATAAGCTTGAGTAAGGCCTAATACTGGATCTTCTTAGTGAGTCACAATATTTATCAGCATGCCAAATGCCATGAAAAGATCAATTGTTAAAAATCCATTGTCTTCCAAACTTAGTAGTACACATAATTTTTAAATCAGCAGTCCTCTTTGCATCCCTCAGAATACCATATTTGGGAGTCATCAGCCTTAGGTAAAAGGTAAAGCATGGACACGGGCAATATTCCCCAGGGAGACTATGACAAGTGACACGGCAAGACAGATTTCCCTACATGTTTGTTCTGTTAAACTGAAAATGAATAAAGTGGGAAAGGCATGTTCAATTGGCATGCCCTAACTAAAGGAAGGTAAGGATAGCAATGTGGAAATACAGGAAAAAACTCAGTATAATGAAGAAAATTACTCTCATAGGGGCACAGCTACCTAATCCATCTTTTTTGAAGTAGCTGGAAAAAGATACCAGAAAGCAGCTGCTGTAAATCAGGGAGACAGTATCTGAAAGTACTTATGAGCTCAGATTGTCAGTGTGTGACGGTAAGCAGGTTTCTTAAACTCTTTAAGGCCCAATATATGCATCTGTAAAATAAGGATAAGAATAGTCCCCAAATTATAGTGTTTCAGACAGAAATAAATGAAACAATGACTGCAAAACAATTTGCATAAATTTTGTCCTATAGTGAATACTCATTAAATATAAGCTTCTATTTATTTTTTTCAAAGAAGCATGGAAGACACAAGAAAGAAATGCATGGCTTTAGAGTGAAGACGTTTTTACTAGCAAAGAGAGGGATATATAATCACAAAATTAAAAAGAAAGGTAAGAACAAGCAATGTGTCAAAATACAGAGACAGAAGTTTAAGTCCTGGAACTTTCCATGTTATTCTAGGGCTTATAGAGAAGTCAGCTCACCTCTGTATTTCTCAGTTTCTTTTTCTAAAAGTTGGAATAAAAATACTCTCTTGGGGCTTCCCTGGTGGCGCAGTGGTTGGGAGTCCGCCTGCTGATGTGGGAGGCGCAGGTTCGTGCCCCAGTCCGGGAAGTTCCCGCAGGCCGCGGAGCGGCTGGGCCGTGGGCCGTGGCCGCTGGGCCTGCGTGTCCGGAGCCTGTGCTCCGCAGCGGGAGGGGCCGCAGCGGTGAGAGGCCCGCGTACCACAAAAAAAAAAAAAAAACTCTCTTGGCTGGGTTGTTGAAAAGATTAAATGACATCGCAAATGTGAAGTCTCTGTAAAGGCACACACATCACGTACGAAATATTAAATGAGGATATTTGTATTAGTCCGGGTTCTCCAGACAAATGGAATCCATAGGATATATAATAAATTACAGGAATTGACTCATGGTTATGGAGGCCAAGAAGTCCCATGATCTGCTGTCTTCAAGCTGAAGAACCAGGAAAACTGGTGGTGTAATTCAGTCCAAGTCTGAAGGCCTGAGAATCAGAATATCAGTCTAAGTCCTGGACTGAGTCCAAAGGCCCAATGTCAGAGTGCAGGAGACAATGGATGTCTCGGCTCAAGCAGAGAGAAAAGATTGGCTCTTTCTCCACTTTTTGTGCTATTTAGGTCCTTAGTGGATTGGATGACTCTCATCTGCATTGGTGAGATGATTCACCAATTCATCAGTACTCAATCTACTGATTCAAGTGCTAACCTTTTCTGGAGATACTTTCACAGACACATTCAGAAATGTTTTACAGCTATCCGGACATTCTTTAGTCCAATCAAGTTAACACATAAAACTAACCATTACAATATTATTAGTGAAAAGAGTATAGCCATAAATAAAAAGAGCAGCAATATCTAGTCCAGATTCCATGAGAACTACTATCATCATATTTATATCAAAGTGGAAAGTGATGCAGAAAGAGGTTCAGTGATTAAGCAAGAACTCCCAGAGATGCAGAGAAAGAGCCAGGACTAGAATTTCAGATTTTTTGACCACATGTTCAGTTCTCCCGGTACAGACTTGGAACTGTACAGCCCTTCCTAAGTCTGGATCAATGACACTTTACATTCTGGTCATGAGAAAATCCCTCTCTGCTGCTGTTTTGATGCTTTGCTGCTGGCTGAAGAGTCCAAAGCTACACTGTACAAAAACCACATATCTCCCTTGAGGTCAATAATATTGACATTTTCTGCCTGATTTGGAGGTGCTTTGTCCACAAGCTACAATAAATCTGACTCAGTCTCATTCTCCATATCACTGATAATTCTGACTTTGGCAGGAGCATGTATCATGCCATAGAAACAAAGTGAAGAAGAGGAACTAGATTCTGAGATACAAGTGTGATATATGATGAATGATTCTTCAGTTTGGCTTCTGTTTTGTTTTTGTTTTTGTTTTTTTTTTGGTACGCGGGCCTCTCACTGTTGTGGCCTCTCCCGCCATGGAGCACAGGCTCCGGACACGCAGGCCCAGCGGCCATGGCTCACAGGCCCAGCCGCTCCGCGGCATGTGGGATCTTCCAGGACCGGGGCACGAACCCGTGTCCCCTGCATCGGCAGGCGGACTCTCAACCACTGCGCCACCAGGGAAGCCCTGTTTTTGTTTTTAATCTAGAAGGTTACCTCCAAAGAAACTTCGAAATAATTTTTTTTTAGCACACTGGATCAAATCCCACACAGACAAATTTTTATCACCACCTAATCTGGCTTACTAATAGCCTGTTCAACCAACTGTGCAAATTTAGTCACAAAAGCACCTTTGTACATGGTGACATAGGATGGAGGAAGTGTTAGGAGGGGGAAAATAACAAAATATGTCTTAATGAGAAATTCCATAGAGTATCTCTAAAAACAAGATAAAAATCTAGTTGAGAGATATGGAAATAGCCATTATCTTTTCTCATAAGGTGCTTTGGGTATTATGAGTCTCCATTCATGATGCATGAACCAATCTTGAATGTGTACTTAGCCCCCAGAATAAATTTAAAAAGAAACACAAAAAGAGCCTCAGCCTACCCCCTCTGCTAATTTGTAGTGGAGATCTGTTTTGTTGTTGTAGCCCTTCTCCATTCTTCTGGTAACAGAGAACTGCTTTTTCTATCAGAAATCAATGCTTCCACCTTCCATGTGGTCCTGGTGAAGCTGTCAATTATAGCTGTGAACATGTAATTAAGGCCAGCCAATCAGAGACTCCATCTCTCTAGTACAGTGATTGGATTAAGAATGGACACATGGCCTAAAGAAGTATAAGCCTTCCAGATAATAGATATTTGGAGACTGATGGGGGCGGGGGGGGGCGGGGAAAGAGTTATTCTTTTTATGACTCACAAGCTATAAGGATATAAGCTTGGTTATCTCTCCCACCACAGAAAGTCTGAGAACTGAACATACATGTAGAAGGAAGAAGAGCTAAACGATGGAGACAGAAGAGACAGACAGCAACAAAGAAAACTTCAATAATACAATTTATGTCACTTAATTTTGATATGCAGAATCAAATGGTTCCAAATATATAAGCCAATATATTCTCCTTTTAGCTTCAGGAGTTTAAATTAGATTTCTGTGGCTTTTGGCTAAAATAGTGCTAATACAGTATATATTGTATACTGTAATACAGTATATATTGAAGTCTTTCATGATCATAATCTCTAGGACCATGTTTTAGCAGTACAAAATAAATATAAACCAACTTGCTTGTGATACTCCTTTTGAGTAGGGGACATGATTTATACAAAACTAAGAATATGAGATGGGGCAATCCTTAAACATTGATGATCTGAGTCACTGAAAAAAGTTTAACTGTCTTTAAAAGAACACTGAGCAAGACTTCCCTGGTGGTCCAGTGGTTAAGACTCTTCACTCCCAATGCAGGGGGCCTGGGTTCGATCCCTGGTCTGGGAACTAAGATCCCACATATCGGAACTAAGCCCATGCGTCGCAACTACTGAGCCCATGCTCTCTAGAGCCTGCACGCCGCAAGCAGAGAGCCCACATGCCACAAGTAGAGAAGCCTGCATGCCGCAACAAAGACCCAGAATAGCCAAAATAAATAAATAATAAATAAAAATAAATTTATAAAAAAATTAAAAAAGAACACTGAGGAACAAAATTCAGGAGATGCACCATAGATGTAACAATGAATATTGACTCCCCTCCCTGTTTAAGGGGTAACTATCCTTTCTCCACACCTACAACTAGCTTTGATTAAAGTTGATAAAAGATTATTTCATCAACTGCATTTTTCTATAAGTGATGGAAATACCAAAATTATTCTGAAATATTAATCAATGTTTTTATCCAAGATGTTTCTCATTACCCAACCTCTTCTCCTAATTAGAGCAACTAGGCATCTGGTCTTACTATTCCAGGGATGGGATGACCCAGCAGAATGTTTAATTCAGTTTGTAGCTTTCAAACTGTAAAAACCTAAACAGAAAAAAGTCAGAAGGAAATGAATGAGATTTTAGCTCCTATCATCAGGGGAATGAGCTCTTGAAACAGAATTATGAGTCACAGAAAAACAAAGGTTACAGTTCTGAAGCACTAGACAGAGAATCATACTTACTAGTGAAATGTTAAAAATAATTTTTCAGAATAAAATAACCAACAAAAATTTTAAGTCTTTTATTCGATATTTGCATTTGAAATTATGGATCACTAAGTTCTGTGTTAAATTTAAAAAGTCACTTTTGTTGCAGACAGTACATAACTCTGAGCCATGGCCTCCAAGACTCTGCATCTCTTGGACTTGTGTCTGGGGATATTTCCTCTTCCAGTTATCAAAGAATCTTCTACCCTAGGCCAGCATAGCATAACGATGAACTATTAACAATAAGTAAGGCTAAGCTCAAGAAGGTGGCCCACTCAGCACCCCTGCTGTACAACTGTCAACTCCAAACCCATCCTTTCCTCTAATAGAGGATCAATAGAACTCATCTGTATGTGAAGCAAAGCACTAAGAAGTAGGGGAAAGCAATTCCCCATACTCCATGTTAGAATTGTCTGCTACAAAGAAACATCTTTGTCTTATTCAGCTGTGATGACGCATTATCCTTTTCTTCATTTTAAGAAGGGAATATGTGTTGAACACAAAATACGCATCAGGAGTTATGCTAGATGCTTTATGCGTGTTGTCTCATTTAATCCTCACAACAGCACTGTCTGGTCAGTTTTATTCCCATTTTCAAATGAGGCCAGTGAAGCTCAGAGAGGTTTAGTGACTCATCTTAGGTCATATAACTGACAAGGGGAAAATTCTGAATTGAAGTAAAATTAGCCTGGCTTTGAAGCCTGTGCACTTCAACTCCACCACACACCTCCCAAATTTGAACCACATTAAAAGGGTTCAAATTTTGACTTGATGGCTTATTGTTAACTGAAAATTCATTAATCACTGTGTGATGTTTGAGCAATGCTCATCCTTGCTATTCTTTGGCCAAGCATCCTCTGCTCCTTTATATTCATAAAGCTGGGTTTTCTCATCTTCTCATCTAAGCTAAAATGTTACTTCCTAAGAAAGACTGACCCTAATGACCTTATCGAAAGTGGAAGATTAGCCACACAGTCTCCAACACCCTGTCACATCAGCAGAGTTGTTCTCTGTATTTCTCACTTCCTAAGATGATCTCTTTCATCTATTTTCCATCTCCTCCAGCAGAAAATCCCCCATGTGCCCTTTAGCAGGTTTCTGACTTCCATTCTGTGTCTCTATCCTGATATCACAGTAGCCAGAATGATACTTTTAAAATATGTCAATTATTACATTCTTCTACTCAAAGTTCTTAAAGTCCTCCTACCTCATTCAGAGTGAAATACCAAGTCTTTACCCAGTTCAGTCTCCGAGAGTCTCTCCCTCTAGTCTCCCCAACTCACTCTGCTCCAATCACCACTTCTTGAATAGGCCTCAGGGCTGTGCCCTCGCAACTCATCTGCCTGGAATAGTAGTTGCCTTGATATCCTCACTCCCCACTTTTTCACTTCTCTCAAGTCACAGCAAATCATTATACCTGGTTGCTTAAAATATTAAAGAGTAACATAAATAAATTTTCACTTTTATATTTAAACAAAGTTACTTTACAGGCATCCTCACAAGGCTAATTAATTGTTTGTTTCTACTGAACTTTAAGCATGCAAGCTTCTAAAGGAGGAAGTAAAAATGTGCTCATCTTGCTATTTCCAGAAATTAAAAAAAATAGATTTAATCTACCCCCTACTGGCCAAAGATTTGAATGACCTCATTTGGCTTTTTTACCATTCTACTTTTCTTTCATTTCTATAAACTAACATGTATATATTTCCTTCATTGGTTCATATATTTATTCATTCACTCTTATTCAATGTACAGTTTTGAATATCTACTAAGTAGTCAGTGGTAGAGATACAAAAATGAACAACACCCAGTTCTTGTCCTCAAAGACCTCACAAAATCAAGGGAGAGACACTCCTAGAAACTATTAGAAGGGACATCATGAAACGTGCCATCTGCTGTTTCCATGGGGGAATTCTCCATTTAACTATTCCAGAAATTGAGAATTACAAAAGCAAAAAGAGCATTCTGGAATCTCATTTTTAGAGGGCTAGTGTAATAAGAGACATACTACAATTATGAAATGTAATGTTCATACAAAATAGTATGCTCCTTTTTATATTTGTAAGTATCTCAGTTATAGAGATTTGATTATGGCTGCATACTTTTCTTAATCCATTGTTTGGTGCCTGCCCAACCTGTCACATAGTTGATACCTTTGATGAAATCCAAGGGAAAGAGTAGAAGGTAAGGCCAAATTTGGTACTTATTTATTTATGATACTATGTAGCTAAGTGGTATCTCTCTTCTTCTGGTTCCTGGTCCTGGCTTCCACCCACCCCAACAATTCCTCTTGAGTAGGAAGAGTGAAGAGACGGTAGATGAAAGAATAAAGTATGAAGCACAGGAATCACTGAAACATATTTTTCTTTCAGTTATAATTTATTTGTGACCAAAAAATTGCATGTCAGTGGAAAAGGGCTACAAGCAAAGTGCATGTAGGAACTCAGGTTATTCCTGAGTGCACAGGATTATGGATACATAGAGGAGGTGGCATTTGATTCTACTGGGGTAGAGAAGGTAATAACTGTAAAGAATTCTAGATTATGGAGGTTCTGAAATATGATTTCATTGCCTTGTTATAATTTGTGTGGCAATTTATATTAAGATACTTCCATATAAATAATAGTATATTATGTAGATCTGTGTTTGTGGGTGTGTGCACTGTGCATGTTTATGTGTGTGAATTAACTTTAATTTGCACCCTAGGGACAGCTACTTAGTACTTACAGTGCTGCTATCAAGAATCCACATTCCAAAGTGAATATGCCAGCATTTCAAATATTTATTCTAAATATATTCTAATAACACAGCTGTTAATTTACAAAAGGAATGTTGATTTTCCCCATTGGTAAAAATAAGTGGCGTTCAAGACCTCTTGTTGACTAGAAATATTTTATAAGCTCCAGTGCCTTTCCCTGAAACACATATCAAAATCTGCCAAGTGCTCAACACCTTCAAAGCATCACTTTAGCTCTAGAACTTATTTGGGACCTGGGTCCCCCTGGTCTAACAAATGCTCCTATCACCTTATCCAATAAGAAGGTGGCTAACCTAGAGTCCATTTTAGAAAGAACCGTTCAAACATGGTACATTTGGAGTGTTTGCAGTCATAGAATGGGGTGTCACATCACAGAAACAACAGTTCATGCCTGCTCAGTAGTAAAGTGATATAAGAATTTGGTAGGAGACCCTGTAACATCTCATTAACAGTGAGGTGTGAGCGAGGGAACTATACAAAGTCTATTGCCTCTAACCTCAGAGGCTTCTGCTGTACAACGCCCTACCGACTTAGATCAGTTTACATAATAGGCCTCCACCAGGGACCACTGTCTTCCTTTAATCTACTTTGAATCATAAGTCTTGGGTGTGGAGCTACAACAAACAATCCCTCCTCATTTACAAAATGTTTTATAGTTTTGGAAATCATTTTAAACCCACATAGAGGAATAAATGATTCACAATGCCCCAATCACCTGAGGCAATTCTGAGAGGTCATCTTCCTTGAACACAGTCTGGGGTACAATGGAAGTAACAGAATCTAGATTAGACATATCTCAATTATCATACAAGAAAACCTACTGTAAATGCCTCATGATTGGTGCTGTAAGAAATGAGTGTACAAAAAAATAACCCTTTAAAACATCTGTTAGAATAAGCACAAACCAATCCTCAGTTATTTAAATAGGTAATCTCAAAGAAGTACATCTTTGGTTAAAAGTTTCTGTAGAAGAAACATCATCTATTTGTTCTCCCAGTTTCCTAGACTGTATTAGTGGAGTTTAATAGGGAAAAATAAATAAATAGAATGGTATTTTGAAGCAACTTAAATCTTCATAAAGTTTACCTGCTTCCAAAATGATGTAAGTAGAGGAGCTAAGGGCAAGCAACGGGAGAATGAGATTGCTCCCTTAAGGTAATTGGTGTGTGATTATTCCTTAGTAGGAAATTGGGTGCTGCATAATTTTCTTATTGTTCATTGCTGCCACTTCATTATAATCTGAAAAGATCTGAACAAATCCAAAAATAAACAACAAATTCCCTAAAATGCTAAATTATCCTAATGGCACTAAACATCTTTAGATGTTTTGATAATCAGTAAAAAAATTTTTGAGGTTTGAAGGTAGGGGTTATATTAAAAATCATCTTTATTGTAGAATTTCAGTTAAACTGAATGTGCACAGAGTACAGACATCCTAAATAAAAGCACACTGCACACACAGAGTATAGATGGTGATTAACCTGTTGGTATAGTCAGTATAGAATGGCAAATAGAAGAATTCCATTCTAGGAACTGAATTGTCAATGTTTGTCTACAATGCTCAAATCAACTACATAATCTCTAAATCTTTACTGTGAAGCAGACTATCAGCCAGGCTTCTCCAGAGAAATAGAAGAAACAGGAGATATATATTTATATATGAGATTTGTTATAGGAATTCTCTTATGCAATTATGGAGGCTAAGAAGTCCCATAATCTGCCATCTGCAACCTGGAGAAACCAGGAAAGCCAGTGGTGCAATTTAATGTGAGTCTGAAGGTCTGAGATCCAGCAGCACTGATGTCTGAGGACAGAGAAGATGAATGTCTCATCTCAAGCAAATTCACCCTGCTTCTGCTTTTTTGTTCTAATCAGGCCCTCAATGAATTGGATGATGCCCACTAACACTGATGAGGGTAATCTTCTTTACTCAGTCTACTTATTCAAATGCTAATCTCTTCTGGAAACACTCTCACAGACAAACCCAGAAATGATATTTTACCAGCCATCTGGGCATCCTTTAGCCCAGTCAAGTTGACATATAAAATTAACCATCACAAGCAGTGTAAAGCATAGAATTGAGGCAATTCTCTAGATAATTTAAATTTGAAAGAGACACACACACATTTTGGCTTAAAATCATCAGAGGTATAGGTCTAAATATTTAGAATAGATAAAACTAATTCTCTCATTCACAGGTAATCAGCATAGAGTGGAGTTTTGCTATTATTCTGGTACACTGACTCATGTAGACATTCAAAACAGCCATGCCTTCTTAATTCTATTATTTTTCAAATCTGGAACAATTGCTTTCAATCTTCAAAATTCGACTTGGGTAGTTGGATGTTAAGACTTTTTCCTCTGTCCTTGTTAACTTTGTTTCTAAACAAATTGAATTTTTTGATTAAAGGTGAACAATGAGAAGAACTTACTGGTCCTTTTTGTTGTCTTTTGGTTGTTGTTATTGTTGTTGTAGACAGGAATAGAACCATACTGGGAGTAGATTTAGTGTTTTATGTTGGCTTTCAAATAGATATTGGTAAATAACAGTGTACTGAATATCAAGTGTAGTAACTACACAGCATCTCCCAACCCACGTACTCTCCACCTGACGCAGGAAAAAGACGGGCCCCCAGGGCAAACAGTTTGAGCTCATTCCTTGTGGACTCTGAGATGGGAATAACAGGACAGTTGAGAGAGGAGGCTGGACACTGTCCAGATAGAAGAGAAGAGACCACGTATTCCTCATTCTTGAAGTCAGGAGACCTCCCCGACTACACATGTGCAGAAAAGCTCCTTGGACGTCCAAAGGGGAGTAATGCCAACTAATGCTCACTTAGCCACAGGCCTCTTCAGTAGAATCCATCTTGGCTAAGAGATTCGCATGCACACGTGGGAAAATCCCGAACTATGCCAAATACGGACTTTGAACCAGGCAAATCAAAATGACTGGCCAAAGGAAACCCGGAAGAAATGTCCCATTAAAGTGATTCAAACTGCCACGAGGGCACGACTCTCTCTCTGAGCCTGCCCATGTGTCTATCCACACGTACTGTACTCTTTTATCTCCTAATAAATACTTTTCTTGTTTCACTACTTTCCGTCTTTGTGGGAATTCTTTTTCTGCAAAGCCGTATGGCCAGGGCCTTTTCAGTGACCACTGGTCTAGTGGCTAGGATTTGGTGCTGTCACCGCTGTGACCCAACTTCAATCACTGGCCGGGAACTGAAACCCTCCTGGAAGCCGCTGCAGACTGAGGCCACCGGAAATCTCACCCATTTCAAGGAAAAGCAACCCCTCATTCTTTGAATTGTGCCAGCAGAACTACCATGCTTCTGTATTGCTTGACTTCTGCTTCAAATTCTTGTTCCACATGCTGAGCCAATCAGAGCCCTTATCTGGGATTTACAGGATTCAGAGATAGTGTAGTTGCTGGTGGTAGAAGCTTAAAAATACAAAACTCAAAAGCTGTCACTGGCCATACCAATTGCCAATCAGGAGAAATCCATCTACAGTAGGAAAAAATTAAGTTAACCCAGCAGCAAGTAGGGGAAAAAAAAAAAAAAGGAGAGCAAATCCTGGTAGTAATTGAGACTCAGCTCTATTCCTTCCGTTTCCCCAATTTTGTGTTAAACTATTCCTTTGATTCTTTGATCCAATAAATTTCTACTTTAGCCCAACTGTGATTTGGTCTTACTAATTTGCAACTAAGCTAACATTAATTGACATATAATATCTGATTATCTTATTAATACCAGCATAAACCAATCAAAGATAACACATTTATTACAACATGGAAAGAAATCTCCTAAATCACATTTTAATCTACTCTAAAGCTGACATACAAACAAGATAATCTTGTTATATACACCCCCCTCCCCAAAATAAAATTGTCTGTTTAACACTCCACATCTGATTGTATTAACTTGAAGCCCAAATATACAATTAGAATTTTCAAAATGCTATAAATTTGGATTTAATTCCATATTGCTTTAAAAAATTTTAATGCCAAGCTTGTTTCCACCTCAGGGCATTTTCACAAGCTGTTTCCTCTCTCTGGAATACTCTTGTCCAGATACTTTCATGGCTCATTCTACCTCATTAAGTCATAATAAAATAACACTGTTTTTGAGAGACTTTTTCATATCAACTACACAAAGTAGACTATTCCAACCTCTAGTTACTTTCTATTATGTTATCCTGTTTTGTTTTCATTATAGCTCTTTGTGAAATTCTTATCTGTTTGTTTTTTCATCTCTACTTTGTTTAGACTATAGACTTCATATAAAAAAACATATCTGCCTTATTTATGAAGCACCTAGAACAGTGCCTGGCACTGTAGGCATTCAATAAATATCTGTTGAATGAAAGGAAGGAAGGAAAGATGGAAAATCAGAATGCAAACTCAATTGATGAGGTTTTTTTTATTAAATAAAAAAGATTTCAATGTTGGGAATGCATAACAGGAGTATTACCCAGGATTATCAATTGGCTACCAGCAAAGCTTCTGAGGGACAGCACCTCTTGCGACACGACATTTTCAGAGTATGGATTTCCATCTTAACATTCCAGAAGCTGCATATTCTTATTTATCCAAGTATGATTCAATTTTCAGTGGTAGCCGAACACTCAGTTAATCACACAAGACATTTTAGCAACCAAAATGCCACTGTGTTGCTTTGTAATAGATGAGCATAATGTATGTATTCCATCCCAGGGTCCCATCCTTCCCCCTTTCCATACTTAACCTTACTTCCTACCAGTATAATGGTATCAAGTAAGCCAACTGAATAATCAAATCATTTTTTGATAAATACAAAATTCAAAGGAGAAAAATAAATTGGTTTTAGGAAGCTACTGAAACCTCAGCAAATGCAATATATCAAACTTAACTATAACTGAATAGTTAAGAAATATGCTAGCTTGATCCAATATACTGTATTCTTTTCCTGCACAATATTGAATACACATTTTTAAACTCTTTTCTCTATGTGAGGCATTTCTCTTACATTAATATATTTTTCCCTTTATAAGTATTCATTTTATATCACTGTTCACCACAGGATCTAGCTTTCAGAGTTGAATTAACTTAGCTAACTCCCATGGTACAAAGCACCCCATGATTTTAGCCTACACAGACTAATTTTAATATTCGCCTTTTAAAAAGCCTAATGAAGTCCTTATGATCTTAGATACTGTGGGGAGAAAGAAATTTTCTTCTACCCTTTTAGGTTCTTCTGCCTAGTCTAAGGATTAAATTGACATGAGACATATTAACAAGAGAAAATCAAATAAAGTTTAACAACCTGTATACATGGGAAAGACCCAGCAGAACTGAGTAACTTTCCAAAATGGCTGAAACCCTCACTTTAAATAGCATCTTGAGCTAAAGACAAAAGACGATGGTAAGCGTAGGGGTTTGGGACTTCACAAGGGAGAAAGGCAATTCACATGAAGAAGGAAAAGCAAATGTTTGGTAAATAAATGTTTGCTGGGCCATACAGAGACAGTGGGACACAGAGTAGAATTTTTTAACAAAGAGACTGCTAGGCTCGTTTGTCTACCACACTAGTTCATACTAGAGTTATCTATGGTGATAGCTCTATTTCTGGAACAGACCCTCTAAATTCTTCAGGCAGTTAGGGGCAAGGTCAAATATTCTTCCCAAGTCTTTTGGGACTTGATTGTTTTCAGCTTGAAATAATCCACATGCAAAAGAGACATTTTGGAGTGGGAAATTTTGTTTCCCTACAGTATACATATTTTTCCTTGACTTACAATGGGGATACATCCCAATAAACCCATCGTAAGTTGAAAATATTTTGAATACACCTAACCTACCAAACATCATAGCTTGGCCTAGCCTACCTTAAACATGCTCAGAATAGTTATTGCATTAGCCTACAGTTGGGCAAAATCATCAAACACAAAGCTTATTTTCTAATAAAGTTTTTAATATCTCTTATAATTGATTGAATGCTGTACTGAAAGTGAAAAATAAAATGGTTATATGGGTACAGAATGGTTTTAAGGGTATTGGTTGTTTACCCTGTTGATTCCATGGCTGACTGAGATCTGTGGCCTGGTGATGCTGCCCAGGATCACAAGTGTACTGTATATCACTAGCCTAGGAAAAGATTACAATTCAAAATTCCAAGTATGGTTTCTATCTCTTTCACACTATGACAAAGTTGAAAAATCCTAAACTGAACCATTTAAAGTCAAAAACTGTTTGTAAATGGGACATGAGCAAATAATACAACTCCAAAGGCTCTTCTCCCCAATTGAGATCTGTCTCCTCTGAGATAACTTCACCTCTCTCCTGTATTGCTCTTGTTTCCTTAGTACTATTCGACCCAATAGAATAAAACAAATGTCATTAAGTGAGAAATAAAAGTAATATTGGGCAACTTTTCCCTAATGAAATGTAGTTTATAGAATACTAAGCAGTTGTCAGAAACAATGAATTAGAGTTACATACAGAAACACAGAGAGATCTTTAAACCACAGGATTGATTAAAAGAAATAAAAAGCATATTATTCATGTAAATTAAAACACATACATACATAAAATATTGTCTGTATGCTTATGTGTGGACATACATAACAATATTGCATGGATTTTCAGTGAGATATACATATCCGAAGGCATATATACAAAACATTAGAGTAGATGTGGAGATGGATGGGGGATGAGAGTAAGGAGTGGAAGTATGGATCAAGTACAAAGGTCACAACAAGGTAAAACAAGAAAAGATGGATGTTAATTATCTGTCACAAAGTGTACAGTATGCTTGAGTCATCTCAGTACATCTTAGATCCCAAAAAAACTAAAATATTTTAATAAGTTAGATATATATAAACTGATATGGAGTGATATCTGAGTTATAAACTAAAAGAGGTAGTTGAAGAGAAGTTTGATTCCATTTGTGTAAAAGTAAATACTTGCATTCGCACACATACCTATGCTCCCAAATGTTCAGAGAATTTCTGAGGAGACTGGTTAGAGATGGTGGAGTAGAAGGACGAGCTCTCACTCCCTCTGACAAGAACATCAGAATCACAACTAACTGCTGAACAATCATCAACAAGAAGACACTGGAACTCACCAAAAAAGATACCCCATATCCAAAGACAAAGGAGAAGCCACAATGAGATGGTAGGAGGGGCGCAATCACAATAAAATCAAATCCCATAACTGCTGGGTGGGTGACTCACAAACTGGAGAACACTTATACCACAGAAGTCCACCCAATGGAGTGAAAGTTCTGAGCCCCACGTCAGGCTTCCCAATCTGGGGGTCTGGCAAGGGGAGGAGGAATTCCTAGAGAATCAAACTTTGAAGGCTAGTGGGATTTGATTGCAGGACTTCGATAGGATTGCGGGAAACAGAGACTCCACTCTTGGAGGGCACACACAAAGTAGTGTGCGCACTGGGACCCAGAGGAAGGAGCAGTGACCCCACAGGAGACGGAACCAGACCTACCTGCTAGTGTTGGAGGGTCCCCTGCAGAGACAGGGGGTGGCTCTGTGTCACTGTGAGGACAAGGACACTGGCAACAGAAGTTCTGGGAAATATTCCTTGGCGTAAGCCCTCCCAGAGTCTGCCATTAGCCCCACCAAAGAGCCCGGGTAGGCTCCAGTGTTGGGTCGCCTCAGACCAAACAACCAACAGGGAGGGAACCCAGCCCCACCCATCAGCAGACAAGTGGAATAAAGATTTACTGAGCTCTGCCCACCAAAGCAACAGCCAGCTGTACCCACCACCAGTCCCTCCCATCAGGAAACTTGCACAAGCCTCTTAGATAGCCTCATTAACCAGAGGGCAGACAGAAGAAGCAAGAAGAACTACAGTCCTGCAGCCTGTGGAACAAAAACCACATTCACTGAAATACAGGCAAGATGAAAAGGCAGAGGGCTATGTACCAGATGAAGGAACAAGATAAAACCCCAGTAAAACAACTAAATGAAGTGGAGATAGGCAACCTTCCAGAAAAAGAATTCAGAATAATGATAGTGAAGATGATCGAAGTCCTCAGAAAAAGAATGGAGGCAAAGATCGAGAAGATGCAAGAAATGTTTTAGAAGGAATCAATAGCAGAATAACTGAGGCAGAAGAATGGATAAGTGACCTGGAAGACAGAATGGTAGAATTCATTGCTGCGGAACAGAATAAAGAATGAAAAGAAATGAAGGCAGCCTAAGAGACCTCTGGGACAACATTAAATGCAACAATATTTGCATTATAGGGGTCCCAGAAAGAGGAGAGAGAGAGAAAGGACCCAAGAAAATATTTGCAGAGATTAGAGTCGAAAAATTCCCTAACGTAGGAAAGGAAACAGCCACCCAAATCCAGAAAGCGCAGAGAGTTCCATACAGGATAAACCCAAGGAGAAACATGCGGAGACACACAGTAATGAAATTGGCAAAAAATAAAGACAAAGAAAAATTATTGAAAGCAGCAAGGGAAAAACGACAAATAACATACAAGGGAACTCCCATAAGCTTAACAGCTGATTTCTCAGCAGAAACTCTACAACCAGAAGGGAGGGGCATGATATACTTAAAGTGATGAAAGGGAAGAACCTACAACCAAGATTACTCTTCCCGGCAAGGATCTCATTCAGATTCGATGGAGAAATCCAAAGCTTTACAGACAAGCAAAAGCTAAGAGAATTCAGCACCACCAAACCAGTTCTACAACAAATGCTAAAGGAACATCTCTAAGTGAGAAACACAAGAGAAGAAAAGGACCTACCAAAACAAACCCAAAACAATTAAGAAAATGGTCACAGGAACATACATATCGATAATTACCTTAAACGTGATGGATTAAATGCTCCAGCCAAAAGACACAGGCTTGCTGAATGGATATAAAAACAAGACCCATATATATGCTGTCTACAACAGACCCAATTCAGACCTAGGGACACATAAAGACTGAAAGTGAGGGGATGGAAGATATTCCATGCAAATGGAAATCAAAAGAAAGCTGGAGTAGCAATACTAACATCAGATAAAATAGACTTTAAAATAATGTTACAAGAGACAAGGAAGGACACTATGTAATGATCAAGGGATCAATCCAAGAAGATATAACAATTATAAATATATATGCACCCAACATAGGTGTACCTCAATACATAAGGCAACTGCTAACAGCTCTAAAAGAGTATTTCAACAGTAACACAATAATAGTGGGGGACTTTAACACCTCACACCAATGGACAGAGCATCCGAACAGAAAATTAATAAGGAAACACAAGCTTTAAATGATACAATAGATCAGACAGATTTAATTGATATTTATAGGACATTCCATCCAAAAACTGCAGATTACACTTTCTTCTCAAGTGCGCATGGAATGTTCTCCAGGATAGATCACATCTTGGGTCACAAATCAAGCCTCAGGAAATTTAAGAAAATTGAAATTATATCAAGCATCTTTTCTGACCACAACACTATGAGATTAGAAATCAATTATGGGGGAAAAAACGTAACAAGCACAACCACATGGAGGCTAAACAATACGTTACTAAAGAACCAAGAGATCACTGAAGAAATCAAAGAGGAAATCAAAAAATACCTAGAGACAAATAACAATGAAAACACGACGATCCAAAACCTATGGAATGCAGCAAAAGCGGTTCTAAGAGGGAATTTTATAGCTGTACAAGCCAACCTCAAGAAACAAGAAAAAACTCAAATAAACAATATAATGTTATACCTAAACGAACCAGAGAAAGAAGAACAAAAAAAACCCCACAGTTAGCAGAAGGAAAGAAATCATAAAGATCAGAGCAGAAATAAATGAAATAGAAACAAAGAAAACAAGAGCATATATCAATAAAACTAAAAGCTGGTTCTTTGAGAAGATAAACAAAATTGATAAACCATTAGCCAGACTCATCAAGAAAAAGAGGGGAAGGACTCAAATCCTCTTTAGAGGATTTTAATTTTAATCCTCTAAAATTAGAAATGAAAGAGAAATCACAACTGACACCCCAGAAAAACAAAGGATTACAAGAGATTACTACAAGCAACTCTATGCCAATAAAATGGACAACCTGGAAGAAATGCACAAATTCTTAGAAAGGTATAACCTTCGAAGACTGAACCAGGAAGAAATAGAAAATATGAACAGACCAATCACAAGTAATGGAATTGAAACTGTAATTAAAAATCTTCCAACAAACAAAAGCCCTGGACCAGATGGCTTCACAGGTGAATTCTATCAAACATTTAGAGAAGAGATAATACCCCTCCTTCTCAAACTCTTCCAAAAAATTGCAGAGGAAGGAAAACTCCCGAACTCATTCTGTGAGGCCACCATCGCCCTGATACCAAAACCAGACAAAGATACTACAAAAAAAGAAAAGTACAGACCAATATCACTGATGAATATAGATGCAAAAATCCTCAACAAAATACGAGCAAATAGAATCCAACAACACATTAAAAGAATCAAACACTATGATCAAGTGGGATTTATCCCAGGGATGCAAGGATTTTCCAATATACACAAATCAATGTGATACACCATATTAACAAATTGAAGAAGAAAACCCATATGATCATCTCAATAGATGCAGAAAAAGCTTTTGACAAAATTCAACACCTTTTATGATAAAAACTCTCCAGAAAGTGGGCATAGAGGGAATCTACCTCAACATAATAAAGGCCTATATGACAAACCCACAGCAAACATTATTCTCAATGGTGAAAAACTGAAAGCATTTCTTCTAAGATCAGGAACAGACAAGGATCTCCACTCTCACCACTATTATTCAACATAGTTTTGAAGTCCGAGCCACTGCAATCAGAGAAGAAAAAGAAATAAAAGGAATACAAAATGGAAAAGAAGAAGTAAAACTGTCACTGTTTGGAGATGACATGATACTATACATAGAGAATCCTAAAGATACCACCAGAAAACTACTAGAATTAATCAATGAATTTGGTAAAGTTGCAGGATACAAAACTAATGCACAGAAATCTCTTGCATTCCTATACACTAATGATGAAAAATATGAAAGAGAAATTAAGGAAACACTCCCATTTACCATTGCAACAAAAAGAATAAAATACCTAAGAATCAACCTACCTAGGGAGACAAAAGACCTGTATGCAGAAAACTATAAGACACTGTTGAAAGAAATTAAAGATGATCCCAACAGATGAGAAGATATTCCATGTTCTTGGATTGGAAGAATCAATATTGTGAAAATGACTATAATACCCAAGACAATCTACAGATTCAACGCAATCCTTATCAAAATACCAATAGTATTTTTACAGAACTAGAACAAAAAATCTTAAAATTTGTATGGAGACACAAAACACCCCAAATAGCCAAAGCAGTCTTGAGGGAATAAAATGGAGCTCGAGGAATGAGACTCCCTGACTTCAGACTATACTACAAAGCTACAGTAATCAAGACACTATGGTGCTGGCACAAAAACAGAAATATACATAGATGGAACAGGATAGAAAGCCCAGTGATAAACCCACGCACCTATGGTCAACTAATCTAAGACAAAGGAGGCAAGGATATACAATGGAGAAAAGACAGTCTCCTCAATAAGTGGTGCTGAGAAAACTGAACAGCTACATGTAAAAGAATGAAATTAGAACACTCCCTAACACCATACACAAAAATAAACTCAAAATGGATTAAAGACCTAAATGTAAGACCAGACACTATAAAACTTTTAGAGGAAAACATAGGAAGAACACTGTTTGACATAAATCACAGCAAGATCTTTTTTGATGCACCTCCTAGACTAATGGAAATAAAAACAAAAATAAAGGGGATCTAATGAAACTTAAAAGCTTTTGCACAGCAAAGGAAACTACAAACAAGACGAAAAGACAACCCTCAGAATGGGAAAAAATATTTGCTAATGAATCAACAGACAAAGGATTAATCTCCAAAATATATAAACAGCTCATGCAGCTCAATATTAAATAAACAACCCAAGCAGAAAATGGGCAGAAGACCTAAATAGACATTTCTCCAAAGAGGACATACAGATGGCTAAGAAGCACATGAAAAGCTGCTCAACATTACTAATTATTAGAGAAATGCAAATCAAAAATACAATGAGGTATCACCTCACACCAGTTAGAATGGGCATCATCAGAAACTCTACAAACAACAAATGCTGGAGATGGTGTGGAGAAAAGGGAACCCTCTTGCACTGTTGGTGGGAATGTAAACTGATACAGCCACTATGGAGAACAGTATGGAGTTTCCTTAAAAAACTAAATTACCATATGATTCAGCAATCCCACTACTGGGCATATACCCAGAGAAAACCATAATTCAAAAAGACACATGCGGGCTTCCCTGGTGGCACAGTGGTTGGGAGTCTGTCTGTCAATGCAGGGGACACGGGTTCGTGCCCCAGTCCAGGAAGATCCCACATGCCGCGGAGTGGCTGGGCCCGTGAGCCATGGCCGCTGAGCCTGCGCGTCCGGAGACTGTGCTCCGCAACGGGAGAGGCCACAACAGTGAGAGGCCCACATAGCGCAAAAAAAAAAAAAAAAAAGGACACATGCACCCCAATGCTCATTGCTGTGCTAATTTACAATCGCCAGGTCATGGAAGCAACCTAAATGCCCATCGACAGACGAATGGATAAAGCAGATGTGGTACATATATACAATGGAATATTACTCAGCCATAAAAAGGAACGAAATTGGATCATTTGTAGAGACGTGGATGAATCTAGAGACTGTCATACAGAGTGAAGTAAGTCAGAAAGAGAAAAACAAATATCGTATATTAACCCATATATGTGGAACCTAGAAAAATGGTACAGATGAACCGGTTTGCATGGCAGAAATAGAGACACAGATGTAGAGAACAAACGTATGGACACCAAGCCGGGGAAAGCAGCGGGGGGTGGAGGTGGTGGTGCAATGAATTGGGAGATTGGGATTGACATGTATACACTGATGTGGATAAAATCGATGACTAATAACCTGCTGTATAAAAAGTAAATAAAATTAAATTTAAAAAAAGAAAATTTCTGACAATATGCACAAAAACCTTAAAATTTATGTCTGGAGAATAGATCTGGGAGGCAAAAGTTCAATTTTATGCATATGTAATCTTTTGACTATTTTTTATCTAGAAGGAGTTAATAAAGGTATAAATTTAAAAAAAAATAACTAGAGAGATTTGAAGACCAAGATAATTCAGAAGATACAGACAGAGAACCGTGCTTCACTTAAGACTCTGTAAACTTTGGAAACAATTCCGTAAACATTTATTTCAGATTCAGTAGAATGTGTGGGAAGTAGGGATAATAATATGTGCAAGTTGAGGAAGTTTATGTGGATGAGGTATTAATTTAAAAGTTAAACACATTTGTGCCCATGAGGAAGCTAAAGAAAGTAAAAAGATAACGAGAAAACTGTGTTTTTTCCCCACAGGGTTAGGGGTCAGGTTGGCTAAGCTGACAAATACTTGTAACAGTATATGTGACCTCAGAATCTTATTCTTCCGGGCAATCCTCCTCTCCCAAGCACATTAAGAAATAGCTCAGCAAACACGGAACACCATGTCATATAAGTAAACATATTATTTATATAGAGTAAAGGTAGGACTGGAGTACCCATGGAACTTCAACAACGGAGATCCCAAGGAGATGGGAAGTTTGGCAGGACTGCTGAGCATGTACATTGCCCACGTCCAAAAGCACAGCTCATGTTGAGCCTGTGTGTGTGCTCAGACATTTTTTAAGTGTCTTGATACCCATTTTTAATGCAAGAATACATATAAAACACTAAAACAGTGCCTGGCATACAAAAAGTGATCAATAAATTCAATTGCTGTGCTCAGTATATATTCAGTGCCTACTACTTAACAGGCATTGTTTGAGGTTCTGTAGAAATATCAATGAACAAAATAAACAAAAATCTAGAATTTCATCAAAGTTACATTCTAATGGGGAAACAGGACATAAGTAAGAAAAATATATAGTGTATCAGATGGTGATAAGTGTATGGAGAATGACTTATGAACAGATAAGGCAATAGAAAATGTAAGCTCAAGGCAGGGGTTTCAATCTAGACAGAATGAGATGGTGACATTGGACTAAACACCTAAAGAAGGTACGGAAGAGTCATGCAGACAGGTGCTTGGAGGGTTCCTACTCATTTAGCATACATCTTCGAACATTTGCTAATCCATGGCACTATGCCAAGTCCTGTGTGCATAATAATAAAAGTAGCAAAGTATTGAGCATTTATTATAAGCTGAGCAATGCACTAAGCACATTACTTTCAATATCTTACTTAATCTTCATAAAAGTGATTTTATGAAGGAAGTAGGACTTGGAGAAGTTAAGTGTTTAACACAAAGTCACTCAGTTACCCAGAAACAACACAAGGATTTTACCTGAGGGCTTAGACACCAAGTCTGTTATCTGAACCTCATGTTTACTTATTGAGCATCAGACAAGTTTATGCTCCCACAGAGTCTTGTATTTTTCCTTGATAGCACTTAACATTGTATTTAAGATATTCGTCATATAATTACTTCTTCAATGTTTGGGGGGGATTTTTTTTCACACTCGATTACACACAGTAGGAGGGCAAGGACCAACTGAGCTTCTCTTGTTCACCACTGAATTTGTAGCACCAAACGTCATGTCAAAGTATGCAGGAGGTGCTCATTTCATGTTTTATGAATTAATCAGTATAACTTATCTAACCATCACAATTTCTTTGTAATATTAGACTGGTTGCAATGAGAACATGTTACTTTTCCCAGCTTTCAAAAAATAGTTAATAAAGGAAATTTAAAGGCACTAAATGGCCTTGACATTCTGAGAAACATGACTGAAGTAGGGTTTTTGGAAGATTATTCCATTTTATGTGTTTGTAGTTGATGACTGTAATTTTGCCTGTCCAGCATCTATGTTTCAGATATAGCACCTTATCTGTTCTTTGAAATATCATCACTCTCTCTCCTGAGAGCTCCTTCTGTGGGAGTCTACCCCATCAACTAGCTTCAAGTATGATTAAATGACTCAGTTATAACATCCACAGATCTATCCTCTGGCCTCAAGTGTACCCAGCACAAAGCAGGCTAAAAAGACTCAGTCTTAGTCATATGCTTAAACTTTGGGGAAAGAGACAAAAGTTTCTCTGAGTTGCTAACATGTTAGGATGTATATCTGGAGTTACTCCTACTCATCTATGCCAACTCATAAGCAGACTCTGTCTGAAGAAAGAAGCCCACAGAGGGAAAAAGAAGATGCCGTTTGTCTTCTATAAAAGATATGTGAATAAACATATTCCTAACAACAATTGTTTGTATCCAAATACATCTATCCTTTCTTTAAAAATTTTACAGAAGTATAGTTGGTTTACAGTGTTGTGTTAACTTCTGTTGCACAGCAAAGTGACTCAGTTATACATATATATTCTTTTTCATATTCTTTTCCATTATGGTTTATCACATGATATTGAATATAATTCCTTGTGCTATACAGTAGGACCTTGTTGCTTATCCATCCTATATATAATAGTTTGCATCTGCTAATCCCAGACTCCCAATCCTTCCCTCCTCCAGTACATCCATCCTTAAAGCCATGCCCCTGGACTTTTCTGTTATGTGAACAATACTTTTTTTTCTTGAACCAATTTGAATTAGCATATTAGTTAACAATTGCTCATAATGCTCAGAATGAATTATTCCAACTTTAATGGCTTAAAGCCAAAAAAAATCACATTATATCTCACAGTTTCTAACAGTCAGGAATATAGGGTGGCTCAGATGGAATGTTCTGGTTCAGAGTCTCTCATATTGTTGCCCTTAGATGTTGATTGGTACTACAGTCATCCAATGGCTTGACTGAAATGGAGAATCCCTTTCTAAGATGACTCACTTACATGGCTGACAGGTTCATGCTGGCTGTAGGCTAGAGGGTCTCAGTTTCTTTCAACAAGGGCATTTCCACAGGGCGGCTTGAGTGTCTTCATAGCATGATAGCTAGCTTCTTTCCGAGTGAGCTACCCAAGAGCTCAAGGCCAAGGCTGCAATGCCTTTTACAACCTAACCAACTAAACTTGAATGTCATACCATCACTTCTGCCATATTCTATAGGTCACACAGGGTCAGCCTTAATTCAGTGGGGGAAAAAAACATTCAAACAGATGAATACCAAAGGTGAACACATTTAGAAGTCATCTAGAAGACTGATTACCACCACTAGGTTTCTGTCATTGCATTATAAAGAGTCCTGTCCGAATGAACAAGTTACACGAATATAAAGTATCATATGTACTGTGATAAAAGGTTCAAAGACCTATTAAAGAAAACAGAGAATAACAAACCAGCCTCATCAAGGTAAGCTCCAGGGAGGAAGCAGACTTGAATCAGGACTTGAACATTGTTTAACTTACTTATTTGTTTAGGTAAAGATGAAAAGAAGGCATTTCAGGCCTGAGAAAAGACAGAGGCAGGAAGGAGCAAAAAGTAGTTTGTTATGGCTGAAGTGAACGGAGGGATCCTAATGGAATGCAGTCAACAACTGATAGAACCATCTTATGTTGAGGCTCTCTATATTTTTTAGAGAGGTTATATTTCATTTGGTAGCAATTTTCCTCAAAAAATAAAAACAATATTAAAGTGACTGGAAAGGGTAGGCCCAACCCTGGTATCTCTGGTACACACATTGCTAAACTCAGACTTACCAACTTCTCAGTAGAAAGGTTTTTGGAATCTTATATGGTTCCTTTCAAAGTCTCCATGGGCAAAGACCTGATTCTTATCTTTTCAATGTCAAACATTCTCTCCTATTCATTTATTCAAGGTTGATTAGATTTAAGGGGACTAGTTAATGGGAATCAAACTCTCTAGATATTGATTAGCAACTTGAAATCTAATTTCTTCATTTATAATGAGAAACATTATTGCCTCATGGACCAAAATTCTCAAGTTAAGTGGATAGTGTGTTCTTTTTCTAGTAGCGAAGATTTCTTGGAAACTGAATTAATTTGAGAAAGTTGCTTGGTAAGTGCAGAGATGAAGGAAAGGAAATATGATGATCTTAATTTATAATTAATTGATTTCTCTTCTGTGTGTTTAGGGCACTTGACTTACTTGTTCATTCCACAAATATTTACTCAGCATCTTCTATGTGCCTTGCCCCATATGAGTTGCTAAGGCATGTTAAAATATATGAAAGCTAGCCTCTGCCATCAGTAGGAAGACAAATGGGGAGCCAACATTAATCAAGATCTTAGTATGTGCCACACCTTACACTAGGTGATTTATGGCCATATCTTTCAATTTCCATAACTCTATAAGGAATTTAAATTTTACTGAGGATGAGAAGTAATTTTTTAAAGGAAAAATGCAATTTAAGCAACTTACTCAAGATCAAAGAGGTAAGTAGTTTCATGACTGTATGTATCTGGGTAAACTGGGACGAAGTGAGAGAGTGGCATCAACATATATACACTACCAAATGTAAAATAAATAGCTAGTGGGAAGCAGCTGCATAGCACAGGGAGATCAACTCGGTGCTTTGTGACCACCTAGAGGGGTGGGATAGGGAGGGTGGGAGGGAGATGCAAGAGGGAGAGGATATGGGGATATATGTATATGTATAGCTGATTCACTTTGTTATACAGCAGAAACTAACATAACATTGTAAAGCAACGATACTACAATAAAGATGTTAAAAATAACTCATTAGATTGTATACTTAATTGGGGAAACATGTCATATGTAAGTTATACCTCAATAAAAGTGATTAAAGGAAACCATGTCAGAAAACCAAAGAGAAGATTTGTGAAAATACATTTTTGAAAAAGGCTCTTACATGCTGTGAGTTCCCAACCCCCAAACAAGGAAGGAAAGTAAAATGGTACTTCTTTTGCCTCAAGCTTACTTAAAGGTGCTTCCTTGGTACAACTCAGAGAACCAGAATTGTATTCCTTAAGGTTCCCCAGATGATTAGCCCTGTGTAATGGTTAATTTTATTTATCAACTTGGCTAGGCTATGGAGCTCAGTTAGTTTTTTGGTCAAACACAATCTAAATTTTGCTGTAAAGGTTTTTTTTTTTTCAGTAGTTACTAACATTTAAATCAGTAGACTTTGAGTAAAGCCGATTACCCTCCATAATGTGGGTGGGTCTCATCCAATCAGTTGAAGGCCTTAAGAGCAAAGACTGAAAATTCCCAAAGAAATAGTTCTGCCTCCAGACTACAACATAAATATTCTGCCTGAGTTTCCACCCTTCAGACTCAAGACCAAAATATCCATTCTTACCTGAATCTCCAGCTTGTCAGCTTGCCCTATGGGCTTAGGACTTTCCAGGCACCAAAATTATGTGAACCAATTCTTTAAAATCTCTCTTTCTCTCTCTCCATATATCTATACCTATACCTATATCTATATCCTATTGGTTCTGTTCCTCTGGAGAACTCCGACTAATACAGATTTTGGTACATGGAGTGGTTCTATACAATTTAGGATTTATATATATGGAATCAAAAAAAAAAAAGGTCATGAAGAACCTAGGGGTAAGACGGGAATAAAGACACAGACCTACTAGAGAATGGACTTGAGGATACAGGGAGGGGGAAGGGTAAACTGCGACAAAGTGAGAGAGTGGCATGGACATATATACACTACCAAACATAAAACAGATAGCTAGTGGGAAGCAGCCGCACAGCACAGGGAGATCAGCTCAGTGCTTTGTGACCATCTAGAGGGGTGGGATAGGGAAGGTGGGAGGGAGGAAGACACAAGAGGGAAGAAATATGGGGACATATGTATATGTATAACCGATTCATTTTGTTATAAAGCAGAAACTAACACACCATTGTAAAGCAATAATACTCCAATAAAGATGTTTAAAAAATAAAAAAATAAAATAAATGCAGTGAAGATAGTTGTATCCCAGTGTGCCAGTGGCCATGTAGAGACATTTAAATTCCAAAGGAAAAATGGAGGTAGTTACTCTAATAGATAGCAGAGTCAAAGCTGTAATCAGAATAGTTTGACTTACAGAGATCTTATGACATTAGTTGATGGATCATGGTGTCCGTAGACGTTAAATATATGAGCAGTGTACTAAATTCTTACTTGATCTCTGTAAGTGGAAGAATCCAAGGTCAAGTACACAAAAGTCTGACTTGAATCATATGAACGGATTTGAACCATTCCAAAGTTGAGTCAGTTTACAGATCAAGACAAACTTTAATGAAAGGGAGACCAGGGCCCCTTAAGGAAGGACACAGCTATGCTGCTAAAATTTTATACTATTACTCTTTTTCCTATCTTTTTCCAAAAGGAAGGTCTGTTACCAAGGTGACTGTATAGTGGGGAAAAGGAAATTATCAGAAGTTTCAGAGAGATTACTGGACCTTGACTCTGAACTGACACTAATTCAAGGAGACCCAAAAAGTTGCTGTGATCCACTAGTCAGTGTAGGGGTTTATAGAATTCAGGTGATCAATGGAATTTTAACTCAGGTCCATCTCAGAGTATGTCCAGTGGGTCACTGTGATGGTTAATTTTATGTGTTAATTTGGCTGGACAGCAGTGTCCAGATATCTGGTCAAACATTATTCCAGATGTTTCTGTGAGGGTATTTTTGGATGAGATTTACATTTAAATTACTGGACTTTGAGTAAAGCAGATCACTCTCTATAACATGGGTGGTGCTCATAAATCAGCTGAAGACCTGAAAAGAACAAAAGGTGGATCTCCTCCAAGCAACAAGGAATTCTGCCAGCAGACTGCCTTTGGACTCAAATACAGCTCTTACCTAAGTCTCCTGCCTGCCAGCCTCCCTCATGATATTTTAGACTGACCAAGCCTGCACCACCATGTGAGCAATTTCTTAAAATAAACATATATTTTTAAAAATTTAAATATATTTAAAATAAATATAAATGTATATATAAATATATCATATGTGTGTATGTATGTGCGTGCTTGTGTGTGTGTGTGTGTGTGTGTATATATATATATATATATATACACACACACACATCTCCTATTGGTTCTGTTTCTCTCATGACCCTAATAATACAGTCTCCAAACCCATCCTGTGCTTATTCCCCCAGCTTTGGAATGTATAATTGGAATAGACATATTCAGTAACTTACAGAATCAGAATCCTCACATAGATTTCTTGAATTGTAGAGTTTATGCTATTATACAAGGTAGGAAAGGCCAAGTGGAATCTTCCACCTAGGGAGAACTGTCTCTACCTGGGAAAACAGTAAACCAAAAGCAATACCACATTACTAGAGGGATTGCAGAGATTAGTGCCACTATCCTATTTGTTTTGTTTCTCTGGAGAATTCTGACTAATTCAGTCTGACTCATACCTGGCAATATAAAGCAGGCCAGATTAGCAGGATAATGTTGGTTTACCTACATTTCCAATTTGTTGGGACAAGAAATGAATGCTTCCCATGGATCAATGTGGGTCACTTGAGGTCATCTTGGTCCTAATGAATAGGGCTACATAAAAATGGAGGCATCCCGGCAGCCAGAAGCTAGAGTGGACAATGGATACCTACGAGTGTAAGAAGGAGTCAACAGTTTCCACCAAGGAAATGCCCGGATCAAAGGAAGTATTGGATAAAAGTCCCTGGTATTGGGAACTTCCAACAAACGTAAGAAAGCACATCACCAAATTCAATCCATAAATATTTATTGAGTTCCTAGACAGTGTAAGTACTGTTTTAGGTGCTGGGGATATACCAGTACACAAGACCAACATGAATCACTGCCCTCATAGAACAGTCAGGCTAGTGAGGGGTGAGGACATAGATAATAAACATAAAAGTCAGAGCAAGGGGGATCAGGAATGCCAGGGTAGATGAGGTAGGCATCATTGAAAAGGTAACAATCTGAGCAAAGATGTGAAAGAGGTAATGGAGTAAGGCACAGAAATATGAGCAATAAAGAGACAGAACATTCCAAGTAGAGGAAGCAGTACAAAGACTCCAAAGATGGAAATTTTCCTAGCATGTTTAAGGAATAAGAAAAAAGTTAATATGGCTGTTGCCAAGTTAATAAGGAAAATTAATCATAAATGAAATCAAAGAGATAAATGGGTACCGGATTATGTTGGGCCTTATAGGCCAGTGTAACAACTTTGGCTTCTGCTGTGAGTCAAACAGAGCCATTTCAGGGTTTTAACTAGGATCACCTAGCTACTCATTAAGACTAAAGGGGCAAGGGCGGAGGCAAGGAGACCAGTAGGAGGCCATAATCCAGGTGAGAAAAGATGATGGCTTGGACTCTTCTAGTAACAGACAGAGTGGAGAATTCTGGATGTATATTGGAAGTAGCACCAATAGGACTTTCTGACACATCAGACTTTTAAAAAGAAGAAAGAATCAGAAATGATACCACAGATTTTGGCCTTAACAATTAGAAGGATGATTTCCTAAGATGGGGTACACTGCAAATGGAAAAATGTTTTGGGGAAAAAAAATGTAGTTCAGACTGGGCATCTTAAATTTAAGATGAGTATTAGAAATCCAAATGGGCATGCTGAACAGGCAATTGAAAATATAAACCTAGAAATTAAGGGAGAGATCCAAGCCAGTCATACAAATTTAGGATTTATTACCATAAATGTGATTTCACACAAAGGTATCAATGTACTTATGCCCTTAAAACCTCTTCCTACACCTTCCCGCTATTGTGTAAAAGACCAAAAAAGTGAGTGGAATAAAGGAGCAAAATCTGACTATACCTCCATTCCTGAAGTCTACTAGTCTTTACTTTAGGGGCATGGACAGGTAAGGGGGGAGTCTTACCTTTGAATGAATATTGAAATGTTTAATTAATATCTTAGACTGGAACATCTAATCTCTAAATTAAAGCCACATTTAGAACTTTATGGAATCATAAATCTATTATCTGAGTGTAAGAAGTAAAGTCATAGGAAATGTGCAAGTTTCAATCCAAGGTCATGAAAATATTTCCCCTAGTGAATACAGCTGGAAACAGCATTTAGAGACAAAAACAAAGTTGCTAATCATTCTTACAGCATAGTAATTATATTCACAATTAGTTTATGCATTATAATCTTTTTCACATATCCACTTAAGTTACTCCTTTCTGCACCATACGAAGAGAGAACATATTAGTGGTTTTTTTCCCCAAAAACCTTCCAATTATGAAGGAGTTAGCTAAAGGATGGAGCTCTTATGAATGTGTGAATGGATGAAGCTTAAGATTTCTGCAAGATTTCCTGCTCAACACTGAGCAAATTCAAATAACCAATTGCTCTCCATTGATATTTCCATTTTTACTGCAACCACAGGAATAAATGTCCTTGATTAGGTGCTGAGATAAATAGACTGTGATAAGGCAAGCTGCTTAGAAAGGTATTTGACTAGCTCAAACCCTTACTTTTATTCAGCCATAGTTCATCAGCTCAACTGATATGCTTCAGCACCAAGTTAAGAGTTGAAATGTCATGATGGTATACAACATTTTCCTTGATGGCTCAAAAAGCTCCCTGACTTAATTTACTTCAATTTTCCTTTTTTATTGTAGAGTTTTCTTCTGAAAAGATGCATCAGACTTTTATAACTGTATTAGAGGTGGAAATTATAAATGTTGCTTTTACAAAGCCCTCAGAAAAAGCATCAGGTGTCAAGATCTAAAAAGGGCTGTCAAGATGACCTTGCATTAACTGGTGTTCTGGCTGCTTGAAGGAACCTAAAAATATTCACCACCACGCAAGGCCTACTGCCCAGACACACATAAGAGGATGAAGCAGAGTCAGAGGCCAGCTATTTGTTATGAACATTAATGTAATAGAAGGCATTTGCTTGTTTCAGCAAGACTGCTATTATAAACCTTGCAGAGTAATACCTTGCCTTTAATAGCACAGCTCAGGAATCATTACAGACAGCAGCCACAATATGTCTAGTACAGTAATGGATGGCAGTTCAAGCTAGAATTTCCCACCCCACATTAGGAAGTTTGTAAAGGCGACCTGGAATAGTAAAAGCCTCAAATATCAGGCATTCTACCATAGCACTTTTCCAAAACAGATTGAGAGCAGAAGTGATGCACTTATCCAGGATACTGTCAGGCTGCTAAACTAGCCAAAGTTCCTGGGACCTGGCTAGGACTAGATGTTTAGTTCCATCTCTCCTTGCTCTCTGATTATAGAAGAAGAGACAAAGCCATTGCATGAAGGAGAGTCTAAATTTCTGCTTATCCTTAATCAAAGGTAAACATGTGCAAGATATAGAAGACTCAGATAAGAAATCAACCTAGATAAAACTATATTGCAAAAGGTACACTGCATACCTTTTATGCCCATTTGGACCACTAGACTTGCTCTTGCTTTCCCTCCCTCCCTTTTTCAGAGAATATTTGCTTCTTTATATTTTAAGTTAGCATATTTCTCTTGTAGAAAATATAAGCATTTATAAAGGAAAAACAGAAGTTTCCCATAATGCCTCCAACCCATGAAAACTGCTATTATTATTTTGGTATATATTTCCAGTATTTAATATTTTAAATAGACAAAGGCAAAAGTTGAAAATTTGGATACCCCTAAGATAGTATTCGTAGATATTTCCAGAATTGATTACTCAAATATGACTAGGAAAGAGAAAAGGTGGGAAGCAAAATATTTTTAAAATTAAGAAAAATATATGAAGAGCTGAATCTATTTAATCTTTCACAAAGTAAAACCTGAATTAAAGGTAGAATGGAAGAAAAGTAAAATTTGTCAAACACCTAGTAAGTGCTAGGCACTGTATATTATCTACCTTACTACTGTAAGCTAGTGAGGAAAATAAGGATAGCTTCAATTTTTTAAGCTGGGCATTGTGCTAAGTACTTTACAAATACTATTACATTTAATCCATATAGCAATCCTGATTATAGTCCTATTATATATTAGGTTATCCATTTACAAATGAGTAAACTTAAAAGTTTTCAAGATCAGATTGCTAAGTAAACCTAAGATAATATACACAAATCTAAGATACATGCACTTAGTTACTATGCTTTACTATCTCCTTGTGAGCTATGTTTCATCACTAATTTTAGAGCTCAAAAATTGAGCCTCAAATCCATTAAGAAACATAGCCAAGGACCTTCAATTCCAGATCATTTTGCATCAAAGCTCTAAATTAACCAACCTCAAGGGAAACAAATAAATAAACATTTCCTTGTTAAAAATAAATTTCTTGGGTCTGAAAGTATGGATGGCTTTTAAGGAAAACTATCAAGCAATGCTAATTAAATGAATAGGAAAGAAGCCTCTGATATTCTTCTAGGTAAGAAAAGCAAAGTTTCTCACCAATTCTAAATTCTAAAGGTTTTTTTTTTTCCATTCCAAAATGACCAGTCCTGAAAAAACGCCTACTCTTTAGGTCAGGATGTTAAATATAATTGATTATCTCTGCTTCACTGTGAGTAATTAGAACACGCAGTCATCAACAGGGCAAGCCACTTGAAACAAATCATTTGGAAATGCCAATGAAATAATGAGGAAATTCTGCTCTGAGCAGAGTCACCTGAAATAGCAATCCCTATAACAAGTGATGGTTCCACTATGGAAATTCTGATTTGCAGATTTTAGGATAGCTAGAACATATCTAAGTATAAATACATGTCAAATGATTTCTTTAAATAATGAGTCAGAAAAATTCTCTGTGAAAAGAACTTTACAGAGATCTAACACAGTCAGAGGTATTGTCAAAGTATAGAATTTACAGGTTAGAAGTTTGATGGTTTCTTTTTTTTCTTCTTTTTTCTTCATTTATTTATTTTTAATTTAGTTTCCTCTCTCTCCTAGGCTTTATCAAGTCAATTAGGCAAGGCCAGTTTTACTCTAGAACTGGTCTTCTGAATGCTGAAAAGACTATTCTTTGATAAACTCTACCCAAAAAGTGAATAAAATCTAAGCCAAGGAATATGTGGATTTAATATCTATCCTCCAGATTTAAAATATAATTAAAAGTAAAAACATTCTGAGAACTGAATTGGTTTGGGGGACACATCTCACTTCCTATCTAGAGCTGATCTATTCCCAGTCTTGAGCCATAATTAATAAATAACATACAGGAAAGAGTTTCATCGTAAGTGCAATTTATACTAATTGATAATAGCTATCTTCAGGGTTTCCTATATAACCTTCTGCAGTAATAGATATGTCCTATACCTGTGCTGACCAGCACAGTAGCAACTAGCCATATATACTCTTTGAGGATTTGTCCTCAATGTTCATTAGTGTGATTGAGAGACTAAATTTTAAATTGTATGGTTCTTTACTTTCTTTACACTAAACTTAATGAACAACTTTACACCACTAAATCTGACAACTTGAATAAAGTGGACAAATTCCTTGAAAGACCCAAACTATCAAAGCTCACTTAAGAAGAAATAGAAAAACAGAATATTCCTATATCTACTAAAGAAATTTAATTTCTAGTTAAAATCCTTCCCTCAAAGGAAACTCCAAACTCTAGTGGCTTCATTGGTATATTAAACTTTTAAAAATGAAATAATATTAGTTGCACACACATTTTTCCAGAAAATTAAAAAGGAGGGAATACTTATAATTTTATCAGACTAGAATTACCCTGATACCAAAACCAGACAAAAATATTAGAAAACAAAATCATATACCAATATCCCTCATGAAGATAGATGTAAAAATTCAGAACACATTTTCAGCAAGTTTAATCCAACAGCGTATAGAATGGACAACAGATTATGACCAAGTAGGATTTATGCCAAGAATGTTTGGTTTAATACTAAAAAAAAAAAAAAAATGAAATTCACCATATTAACAAACAAATCCCCCCAAAAGGGTACAATTATATCAATATATGCAGAAAAGAATTTGTCAAAATTCAAAATTCACTCCTGATAAATTCTCAGCAAAATAAGAACAGAAAGGATCTTTCATAATGTGACAAAGCACATCAATGAAATATCTACGGATAACTTCATTCTTATAGCGAAACACAGTGGTTTTGCCACTAAGATCAGGAATAAGGGAAGCATATCTGATCTTTATTTTTTTCCCTGCAAGTTTATACTTTTGACCACCTTCGCCCATTTTCCCTATCCTCCACACCCCCAACCTACTCTGTTCTCTGAGTTGTTCTTTTAGATTCTACTATATTTCTCTTTCCCCGTATGACTTATTTCACTTTGCATAGTGCCCACAAGGTCCATCCATGTTGTGTCAGATGGCAGGATTTCCTCCTTTTCTATACATGAATATTTTATTATATAAAAAGTATATATATCACATTTTCTTCATCCACTCATCCACTGATAGACACTTAAATTATTTCCATATCTTGGCTATTGTGCTATTGCAAATAACACTGCAATAAACATGGGGGTGCAGATATCACTTCAGGATAGTGATTTGGCTTCCTTCAGATATACACCCAGAAGTGGAATTTCTGGATCATATGGTAGTTCTATTTTTAATTTTTTGAGGAACCTTCACTGTTTTTTGTAATAGCTGCACCAATTTACATTTTCACCAACAGTGCACAAGGGTTCCCTTTTCTCCACATTCTTGTCAATACTTGTAATCTCTTGTTTTTTAGATGGCAGCTGTTCTCACGGGTGTGAGATGTATCTCATTGTGGTTTTGACTTTCATTTTCCTGATGATTAGTGATGTTGAACACCTTTTCATATATCTGTTGGCCATTTGTAGGTCTTCTTTGGGAAAAGGTTTATTCAGTTCTTCTGCTCAATTTTTAATTGGATAATTGGGGGGTGGGGTTGGAGGATTTTCTTGGTTTGTTTTTTGGGTTTTTTGTTATTGAGTTGTATGAATTCTTTGTCATTTTGGATATTAATCCCTTATCAGATAAATAACTTACAAATATTTTCTCCCATTCTGTAGGTTGCCTATTCATTTTGTTGACAGTTTCCTTTGTTGTGCAGAAGCTTTTTAGTTTGATGTAGTCCCACTTGTTTATTTTATTTTTGTTGCCTTTGTTTTTGGTGTCAAATCCAAAACAATCATTGCCAAGACATGTCAAGGGACTTCTTTCCTACATTTTCTTCTAGGAGTTTTATGGTTTCAAATCTTAGGTTCAAGTCTTTAATCCATTTTGACTTAGTTTTTGTTTATGGTGTAAGATAAGGGTTCAGTTTCATTCTTTCATATGTGCTTTCCAGTTTTCCCAGCACAATTCATTGAAGAAATTATTCTTTACCTAATGTATATTCTTGGCACCTTTATTGAAAATTAACTGACCATATATGGGTGGGTTTATTTCTGGGCTCTCTACTGTTTCACTGATCTATATATTTGTTTTTATGCCAATACCATACTGTTTTGATTATTATAGCTTTGTAACTTAGTTTGAATTCAGGAGTATGATAGGCACAAAGAAACTTTGGTGAATGATAGATATGTTCTTGATTGTGCTGTTTTTATAGGTGTATACACATCTCAAAATTTATCAAATTGTAAACTTTAAATATATGCAGTTTATTGTATGTCAAAAACCTCAAAAAGTTGTTAATATTTTAAATTTAAATAATCAGATGTGTCAAATGGGTACAGCATTGGATAGTGCATATCTAGACTATCAAAGCATTCAGAGGTATTTACAAAGTTAATGAATCAAGTGTTACAATCAAATATGATATCTGCTTTGGATATGAGAGAGGAAAAGGAAGCACTTGTGTTTTAAGCTTGTCAGTACTTATTGTTATGTGACTTTTCTCAGAATTCCAATTACCTGGTGTATTCTGATCCAGTCATGGCAAAATGTAATAGAATTTCCAGGCCATTCAAAAGGATAGGTTTAGGTCCCTTGCCAGGGTGAAAAAGGAAGTCAGGAGAGGTTGCTAATGAAACAATAATATTGCTATTCAACTTTGACACCTTTCTTGGCATTTTGCATGTCATCATTATGCAATAAATCCTTCTTAACTTATAATTGTCATAACTTTATGGAAACATAATTAGTGCTCAATTAATTTAAATATACTACAAGTTTTAAAGAAATAATCCTACCTACCTAGAAATAGGCTAATGGATCACAAAGTTTTTGTTTAAGATTTCATTCTTACCCTCTAAAACATATAATAGTCCACTCAAAAAAAACAAACAAACAAAATAAGAGTGCCATGGCTATAAGACTGAGAAACACTGATATAAGTTTACCTAGCAAAAGCTCTATCTTGCTTTTTAGGATTCATAAGAACTGAAGTGTTCATGCTATAGGTAATACATGGGGAAGGGAAGGCAATAGTGAAGGGCCTTAAAATAAATGAAATATGGTATTACTTTCTGAGAGTTAAAACTATAAAATAACTACATGGTAAGAGCAGTAAAGAATGTCAATATACAGAGAAAAACATAGATTCCATGACAGCAAGATGAGGGTGTAACTTAATTTCGGTTATTAACATAACTAAAGAAATAATATCAAGTATAAGAACATTAAGCAGTGATGAAAACATAGAAAAATAAAAGTCAGGAAGATGTGACTGATATTTGCCCACGTCCTTCCAGCACTAGCCAGGAAAAAGAGTGCCCTGTCAAGATGACTGAAGTATCCTCTCACCTTCAAGGCTTATCTATTCCTGGGGTGCATATTAAAGCATCCGTGTGTCAGAACTCAGGGAAAACAACCCTGTTCTCCTATCTAACAACCATTGCTCCCTTTTTTCCTTGTTAAAATAAACTGATTTTATTCAATTATCAGGTAGCCATATGTTTTAGAGAAATCTAAACGTGTTCCAAGTTCAAGGGGTAAATAATAATGGACTTTAATATCAGTAGGGAGGTTTGGAAAGTTATCCCTCTGAGATACTGTCATCTGGAAGTGACACCTGGAGCTGTGGCAGCTATCCTGACACCATGAGGTTAGTCAACTTGAGAGGACAAGCCAAGAAAACAAAGTGATGGAAAGGAATCATCTTTGATAATGTCATACAGCCACTAAAGTTAACAACTCTAGAAGAAATTTAAAATAATCATCTTATCTTTCCTGTTTTCTTTTTTCTTGCTTTCTTCTTTTCTTGCTTTAGCCTGTTCTCTTTGCCCTTTCTTCTTTTACTTTTCTCTTCTCCTTATCTGTCTCTTCATTTGCTTCCTCCTCTCTCACTCCCTCTCTCCTCCCTCCCCTTTCTTTCCTTCTTTCCTTCTTTTCCTTCCTTCCTTCCTTCCTTATCAGAAAAAATCATGAGTCTGAAGAAACAACTGTAGGAGTTAGCTTTGGTAAAGTCCATACCATTATGATGCACACATTAAATCAAAGAAGTTGGAGTGACAAGGTCATTTATCAACTGACTGTTGAATAGAACGGTAGCAAATGAATTACTGTGTCTGCTCATCTTTCTCAGAGGTAATGTCAAACATGAATCAAATACACTGATTTTGAATTTCCTGGTGAGGTATAACAAAATATTTTGCTCACAAATTGGCTTGAGTCATTCCAGGCAAAGCTGGAGTAGACTGAGCATATCAGAGGAAGAAACTACACACAATGACATTGCTCAGGGTCATTTGTGAAAGACCCTTACTCTTCCCTACTTCCACTGACATCACAGTGTCATAATCCTTTCATAATGACAACCATCACCTTTACTTTTTTATATGTTTCTGATAAGGAAGAAATTACAATGAAATTTAGCATTACCTTGAAATGAGCTTGAAGTGAGTTTAAGACATGTACTAAATGTCTGTGTTACAAATTAGAGAATATTCTCTTTCCCTAGAAGTCTTCTATGGCAGATATAATGTAGACATAATTACAAATTGTCAGGATCAAATTTTGTTTCAATTTAACATAATTAAAAGTAGTTCTAGCAAACTCAGTGTTCCTTTTTTGTAGCAAGGATAACTTAATGTCTTCTTTCTGTAGTTATAAAACTATAAGCCTAATGGAGCATTTCTGTTTCAGAATTAAAGTGCCATGTTTGTCAAAGATATATCTAAATCCAAGGCCAAGGCTTTCATTAGCTATGTTATGACAATTAAATAACAGGTTTACAATTTAGGAGGCAAGTAAATACCACATTTTGAATGGAATTTCTAAATAACTGAAAATTTAAAAGACATATATAGCTTTTCAAACACTGTATGATTATACAACCTGGCAGATTTTATCACCCAAAGAAATTTCAGTCCAGCTCTACAACAACTCCAGTAAATGGTCATTGAACCAGGATTGCAAAATTCTGGTTGTAAAGTACTTCATTCAATTTTTGGATAACTATGACGTAATTACTTCCTTCCTCTCTCCTTCCTCTCTTTTTCTTTCCTTCTTTCTTTCCACAATACTTAATAAATGAAAATATGTGACATGTTCTGTGTTAGGTCTATGGATGTAATAATGAACAAGATAAAGTCCCTAACTTCAAGTAGCTTATAGCATATACTGAGGCACAGTAACATTAAAGGCAATATAGGATGAAAATTGCCAAGACAGAGATAAGCTCAGGCATACTGGAAGCAAAAATCAGCAAATATTACTGGATATCTATTGTTTCCTAAGCACTGTGCTTAGAGCTTTGGAGCTCACAAGACACTTCTTACTTATGGTAAGGTAAGTAACTTTAATTCACTGCCCTCTGAAAACTTGCGGAATAATTCTAATCCTTTGCCATGTTTAACAGTCTTCTCAAAGAATATTCTTTCTTCTTTTTTTCCTTGGCAGGCACTAAAGAACAAACTCAGTGTATGATTATCCCCTAAATGTTCCCTTAAATTTTTCTTATGATGGGACTAGAAGGAGGAATGTTTGTTTGGAATTTTCCAACTTTATTTCAGCTGTGAAAACAAAGCACTAAAGACTGTGATCCTTCACAATTTCATTTTCCCAGAGTATGTCCTATGAACAGTGGTATTAATAAGTCATCTTCACCATCAACACAGAAGTCAGTGCTCAGATTAGCATTCCAGGCTGCACTTGCATTTCAGATGGGAAAAAATGCCAAGTCCTTAGAGGACTAAGTCTATCAAAGTTGAATTTTCTAGATGATGTGCAATAGAGACTTTAACTTTCCTTCATTTCCTTTCCTTTGGTAAAAATTTTTAAAAGCATGACAGGGAATTTAGGATTTGGTATATACATTGTTAAGAAATGTGAATTAACTGAAGAAACCATGGTTTATGACTCAGGAGTCTTGGATTCTATTCCTAGTTATGCCACTAATTAGCTATGTGACCTTGAGAAAGTCACTTAATTATTCCAAATCTAATACCATCAACTAACTCTTGATAATATGAACCAAGTACCCCCTAACATCACATTCTATGATTCTGAAAGGACTTTACCAAAGAAATAGTTAAGAAGTCTGAGAATCATATGAAAAATGTGTCTATAACTCTTCCCCACACTTCCCCAACAACCCACCACTCAATAAATCTAAGGAATTCTATATTTCCCCCATATAATATTTGCCTTTTAAATATATAGGCCAAAGGATGAGGGTGGCTCAGCCAGAACTAAAAATAATTGTCTTCTAAATACAAAACAATATGCTAGATTCTTGACATACATTTTCTCATTCAATCTTGTAATCACTCATTTTGTATTCCTTTTTCTCTTCTTTCCCACACCATTATCATTGTGTTGTTTTAATTTCTGAGTAGTCTCGGATTAATCTAATACAATGATAACACGTAGTTGTTGCGTTCTTACTATGTACCAGAAAACATTCTAAGTGTTTATAAGCATTAGCGCAGTGCTTGGCACCTTTTAAATGATCAGTAAATGTGTGTCAAGTAAATAAACTCATCATAAGTAAATTTAAAACAATTTCTCAATAATTATTACATTCTATGACAAGTCTATGACCTATTGTCTTTGTGATCTGCTAAATGTTTGCCTTGAACCAGTGTACTTTTTATTCTCATTTTCTTATCTAGAAAAGGGGGGAAATAGTTCATGAAGTGCTTGCTAGGATCAAGTGAGATTAAAACAAAGTTTGTTCTGATAAATACATATAAAATTAGTATGGGTTTAAATAGCTATTGCCTAATCCTATACTTGAGATATCTGAAAAAGTAGATCAGTATTATAAATTCCAGACATGGTAGCAGGAGAGAAAGAGGAATCTAAAGATGGATGTTGAGAAAGGTGAGTTCTTACAAGCCATTCATATCTTAACATCATCAATATTATCACCATCATTATTCCAACCATCAAGGCCAAAAGTCCTAAAGCAGGGGTCAGGAAATCAAATGCTCACATGGTCTAAACAAGTTTGAGAAGTGTGGCATATGCAGGATATAATAAAGTTCAGAGCACGTAACTCATTTTAATTGTGCTGCCAGTACTCTGCTCTAATGCTGACCCTGTAGAAATTCAGGACCAGCATTACCAGACATTCCAAATCTTGCAAAGTAGCTGGAAATTCATTGTTTATTCAAAATTACCCATTTTTTAAAAAGTGCCATGCAGGACTTCCCTGGTGGCGCAGCGGTTGAGAGTCCGCCTGCCAATACAGGGGACACGGGTTCGTGCCCCGGTCTGGGAAGATCCCACATGCCACGGAGCGGCTGGGCCCGTGAGCCATGGCCGCTGAGCCTGCGCGTCCGAAGCCTGTGCTCCACAACGGGAGAGGCCACAGCAGTGAGAGGCCCACGTACCGCAAAAAAAAAAAAAAAAGTGCCATGCAAACTAAACATAGAAGATTTGCAAATCACATCTGTCCTGACATTCATTTTCTGACATCAGGCCTCAACTCATTTTGACTCTTTTTTTTTTAATCCCCTCTACTCAGTAGGTAATCATGTCCTATAATTTTAAGTTTATCCTTTTCTCTCCACATCCCCACCTTCACTGAAGTCTAAGCCCTTGTCATCTCATGCCTACATTATTGCAGCGATCCTCTAACTGGTTTCATTACTTCTTTGCCAGATTCTTTCTGAAACACTAATTTAATCAATTTAATCCCATACTGGATCATCTATAATGACTCCCTATTATCTATCACATTAATTCTATATTATTTTGCCTGATGTTGAAGATTCCCTCTAGTTGGAGGGAATCTTTTATTTATTTAATTTTATTCTGCTTTTCTATAAAGACAAGAATGGAGTTTCAGGAGGCTAGTCTCCCTCTGTCCTTGTAACCACCAAGTTTGTTTTCCCTATGCCTTTTCTCTGCTAGTCCCCCAACCTGGAATAGGTTCTGACCTCTCCATACCTATCAGACATCTATTCTTTTCATGAAGGCTTCCTTGATACCCTCACTCATACTAAACATACTAAACAGACACGACTTTCTCTGAATTTCTATCTCACATACCTTCAGCAACAAATAACTTAACAATATCCAATTATTCTCTAATTGTATTACATGTCAGAACATAGAAGCCTGAATAGGAAAACTTGAGTTTGAATAGGAGTTTTATTGTTACACAGACCTGGACCGAAGTACGGGATCTACCATGTAAGAGTTGTGGATCTTGGGCTCTGAAAATCAATCTTCTTATCTGAAATAGTAACAATAGCTAACATTATTGAATACTTACTATTCCAGGCCCTCTTCTAACTACTTATATCTATTAACTCAATAATCATCACAACAACCCCCAAGCTAGATAATTTTCTTATTCCCATGTAATCTGACATTTAAAAAAAAAGAAAAACTGAGAAAACTGAGGTGTAGAGAATAAGATTAAGTAACTTTCCCAGAATCACAGCTAATATGGGTTAGAGTCAGAATCTGAAACCTGGCAATCTTTGTTCGAAGTCTACACTTGTAACCACATTGCTATGGGAATAATATAGTACTTTCCAGAGAGGGTTGGTACCAAGTTGTGGTGATAGTGGTCAGAGAAGCAGTATCTGTTTCATCTTTGGAAAATTATTTCAGTTCTCTGGTGTTCAGTGTTCATTCTACTGTACCTACTTAATTGGAGCTGTTGGAATACACAAATGAGATAATTCACAAAAATTTAAGTGCATTATATAAATTCTTGTTGTTTTATTAACACTATTATACTGTGAAAGACTCCTCAGCCTTTCTATCACTGATAAGTTCTTGAATTTTTTATTTCTTCATGAGCCATTGTAATCAATACCAAAACCAGCCAATCAGGGCTTTTAACCTGTCACAGATAACAGATATCCTAAATGACTCAGCAGGTAGACTTCCAGGCCAAAACTTAAGTTTTTGTTTTTAACCTATACTGTATCATTATAGAAAAACATGTGCAATTTTTTACTAGGCTTTAAAAAAATATTTGGAGGAAAGTAGACAACACCTACATTGCTGCCTTGTGGATCACTGGTTGGGAATTACATGGGTTGGTAGAGAGGCTAAGCTGAGATTCATTTACCTCTCACCCTTCCTCCCCACAGACTCAAATATCTCAAATGGCCCTCAACTTACCCAGGAAAGGTTTTATTTACTGCTTTCTTATTTATCTACAATCGGTACTTATACTTGTTTTTTCAATCAGTCATATGATGACTGCTTTCTCGTTTGATTCAGCAGTTATAAAACCTTGCTGTGAATCTGTTCTGACTGATGACCCAAGAGAAATGACCAATAATTCTTCAAGTGAGGAGTTTGAGGAGAGCTAACATAAATAGTCCAACGGAGAGTAAATGAGGTAGAGCTCTCTTCTGGAATGCAAATATCCTGACCTCACAGAGAGAGTGGTTTAGCAGCCATTGGGAAAGATTTTGCTCAAATAAAATTTGAAACAGAGTGCAGAAAACTGCTCAGGAGTCTTTGTTACAACAATGAGGACCTCTTACCCTGGGACCTATGAGCTCTAGATTCCTGGAGGTATTCTAAAGACCAGCAGCCACCATTTGCTTGGGAGACTATTGGAAAGTTATATTGGTTTTACAGCATTCCACACACTTATGAGTTAAGCAGTATCTTCTTGGGTCCTGGCTAACTCAGACTGAAAGTATTCTTAAAGATTTTATCATTTTTAAAATTAAAACAATTTTTAAGTTCCTTCTAGCTAATACAATCCCCTTCTCAAAACCATAGCATATTCACAGATGTAGTTTGGGAGAGGAGTGAAGAACTAGGAGATGATGAAGAAAAACTAGTTACAGTAATGTTTCCCCTGTCCTAAGAGGCTTTATCTCACCTTTTAAAATTCAAACTAATATGTAACCAGAATTCTTGGCAACTTGTGCTAAACAGAGAAAATCCAAAATTCTACCTTTTTATTTCCCATATTGAGGGAAAGAGAGGTTCTTCACCTTTCTACCTCTAATTTTGTTTATAGAAAGTTGTGGCTGGGACAAAGTGTGAAAGCATATTTGTTTAATAGGTGTAATCCAACTTGATTAGCTATGAAGGAGAGAAACAAAGGACAGCCACTGTGCAAAATGTGATCATTTAATGCTGTTCTGCATAAAGATGAAAATTTTCATTCCCCTCTCAGTTCACTAATAACTACCATTAGACTTCAATATGCTTGATTTTAACTCAACATTATTCTATTCCTAAATAGTAGCAGCCATTAAAAAAAAAACTTAATATGGAGGTGGATGGCACAGAGGGTATTCATTAGGCTTTCATTTAGAAATAATAATAATGTCAACAGTGACCTTATTCTCTTTTTCTCTGCTTGCTGATCTCTCTCTTCCTCTACAATAGTAAAACCAAAAGTGAATGAGCCAAACCAGCTCTTGCAGTAGGATGAATGCATACATCATCTTTTCTAAAGATAAGAGGCATCATTCTTAGAACTTAGAAAAGAGGAGAACATTTCTGGAAAACCAAATCTTTAATTTTATCCTGTATTTTCTAAGTGAAGAAAAAATGACAAAGGATTTAATTTTTTTGATAAATGCTAATAGGAAATAACTAAATCAACATTAGGAAAAAGTAAAAATTAAAAGGGAAGCCATCCCCAAAGTTGGCTCTATGTTTATCACCTTTCTCTTTACCAGCCTGTAGCAGAGGACCCCAAACCAGTATTTTATAGCACTCTGCCATGCCACCAGTGGACTGAGGGTCTGCCCAGATACTCATACCCGCAGCCTTCTTCATGGCCAGGTATGGCCTGGGGAAGCCAGAGCTGTTCATCTTTTATATAACCAGACCCATTAAGTTTCCCCAATGTGCCTACAAGTATTATCATTTTTTACATATGCCATTACAAGATAAAAGTAATTGCTTACAACAATCCTATATAAGCCTTCTCCATAGGATAGACCATACTAATCTCTCTCTTTCTCTGTGTGTGTGTGTGTGCACACCTGTGTGCGTGCTTTTAGAATTAGCCAAACATTCCTAATATTCTTTGAAGGCAGAGAATCAATAGTATAAAATTTTGCAACACCATGGTGCATAATACAATGCTCCACTCATAGCGAGATCATGATAATATAACACTGGTTAATATCAGTCCATTTTGTGTCAATATGAATATGACAGGACACATCACCCACTTGCTCAACTGAGGCAGCACTGAGACAAATCCAAATGAGGGAATTACTTTCAGCATTTAAGCCACATTTCATGTGCTGCCCAAATTTCCAGAAAAGACTTTGCATTCAATGTTTCCAATTATATAACTGATGATTGGCATAGCAATATTGAAACAAGGGTTGGTGTGTAATATACAATTCAAATTGGTAGCCAGAAAGCTGCAAGCTAGTTGCTCGTCCTCAGAATTGCTTTAAAAGTTGTTCTATGCATAATTTTTTTTTTTTTAATCTCTTCCTTTAGTTTTAAGTCGCAAAGTCTGTGGGTTCCCCCTGCTGGTTCTTTTAACTGCTAGAATCAGAAGCTAAAAACACTTACGATATCTGTACACTGAAAACCAGCTCCAGAGAGAGGAAAGGCATCTGAATGGTGCATGCTACTGGAAGATTCTAGTTCAAAAGTGCAGAGATGTGAAGATAGGACTAAGTCTATTAAAGCCAAGAACCAGTGAGACTCAGTCCATTTTCTTTGATATGTTCATTCACTTAATGTTTTCATGAAGTGGTTGCCAATATTTAAAACCTAGATTTAGTTTCCCTTGAAAGGTTGCCAACAGTGAGCCAATATTCCCCCAGACGAAGCGTACCCACTGTAGTTTGCCAGTTACCAGGATTCCCTGTGACCTAATCCACATTGACCTAATGTCAATTGCTCATTATCATCAGGCATGAGCAGTTAGTTTTTGGATATTCGGCCAATTTCACTCATCGTTTTGTGCTCCAATTCTACCAGGTATTTAAGTCTTGGAATTCTGCTTTGACACATAATTCAAAAGCCACTTTCTCTAAAAACTACCATTGATTGTTCCACATTCTCATACCTCAAACCCTTTCAAGCTATTTTTGTTATTTTGACATAAAAAGAGCTAATATGCCTGGGGAAAGTATGCTAAGTAAACTGTAATTCAGGACGTAGCTGCTTATAATGAGAAAGCTTCTATCATTTGGAGTTTTAAGCATGAGAAAGTACATATAGAGAGTTTTTTAATGAAGAAAAACTATCAAAAAGAATACAGTTTAGAGTCACTGTCTCATTTCTGAACTCATTTCTACAGCTACAGCAAGAGAGAGAGCAGTATCCAGAAAACCTTATCAGTCAAATAGCAGAAGAAAAAATGTACTGTGTGTGACTGAGAAAGGGATGAAAGGAATATTTGAGGTCTTTCAAGAAAAGACCATATAATCTTATCAAGACCTGCCCAAGACAGGCTGGAATTTAGGAAACTTAAACCTCCTTTTAAACTGCATTTGGACAAAAAAAGAAAAAAGCAAAGCTTTATTTGATCTGTTATTATATGCCCCCAAGAAACCTGAACCTGCTATCTGGGCTCACAGCTCTTTGATAACAGAGACTCCAGGCATTAACGGTTCACCAACGCAGTCATTAAGTTTACTTTGCTTATATATTTGGCATAAAATGAGTTTTTGGGCTCGGTTTGGTTTTTCACTTTTTTTTTTTTTTTTTTTTTTAGCACTGGAACAGTTAAATAATGGTTTTCTGAGAACTTTCTGTTATAGGACCCTCCAATTCAAGCTCAATTTCTTTCCTTCATCCACCTCTCATTGCACATTGCAATTACTTCTTTTCCCACATCTCACTAGTTCCTTTATTGAGATAACAAAAAGGAGCAGCATAAAGATTATGGCCTGGGAGTGAGGATTTCTAGGTCCAAATCACATCTTTGCCAATGACCACTTTCTGGGCTGTTTTCTTACATTGGCAAAACACAGAGTTTGAAATATAGGAAAATACATTTTTTTCTTTAACTACTACATAATTAGACATCTATGCACACCTAGTTTAATATTTTTAATTGAAAACAGGTGAGTTAAAGGGTCCATAGTTGGTATATGAGAATTACCCATGACCCAAATACAAGTAAAGTGCATAGGAAGGCCATATCACATCTATTTTCCTTTTAGCAGGAAGTCTTTCACAAGGATCCCTCTTTTGTGATGAAGTATTAGTGAAATGAAACCTGAATAGCTCAAACTGCATAATGAATTACTATCAGCATCAAATAAAATGACTCATTGATCTAAGCCAGTTAGCCTGATTGCTGGGGAACTGGTCTCACAGAGAAATCGATGGTTAGGTCCCAATGGCTCAAGTGATCATGAGTGATAATCACATTTAAAACAAAAATTTTAGGGAATTCCCTGTGGGTCCAGTGGTTAGATCTAGGCGCTTTCACTGTGGTGGCCCAGGTTCAATCCCAGGTGGGAGAACTAAGATCTCACAGGCCACGTGGTGTGGCAGATAGATAGATAGATAAATTTTAAAAGTCTCCAGGGCCAAGTTGGCCACTAGCTAATGGGGTGAATAGTGGGTGCCATGTATTAGATGATCATTAGTATCTCTTCACATTCAAATATTCCCCTCCTGGTCCTTTTTGCTAAAGCAGTATTTTTCAAAAGGCATTTCATGGGATTTCACTTGGTGTTCTAAAAAAAACCACAAAGGGTGGGGGTGGGAAGGTGGGGAGTGAAGGGGAAAAGATGGGAAGATCTATATTTATTTAGGACATGTTGAATTGAATAAAAACTGTCTTTTATTTATTTATTTTTATTTTATTTTTTGCAGTACGCGGGCCTCTCCCTTTGCGGAGCACAGGCTCTGGACACGCAGGCCCAGAGGCCATGGCTCACGGGCCAAGCCGCTCCACAGCATGTGGGATCTTCCCGGACCGGGGCACAAACCCGTGTCCCCTGCATCGGCAGGCGGACTCTCAACCACTGCGCCACCAGGGAAGCCCAAAACTGTTTTTTAAAAGGAATTATTCTCAGTCTTTAATACACCGAAAAAAAAATGCTCTCTGAATTTGCATAACGTTATAGCTACATTTGTTCTCCGTGAGATTTGGTACCCTCCATCAAGGGTCATTTAGAAATATTTTAGGGCAAATTTTGATTATCATGATGGCTGAGAACCTCCTTGCACTTAAAGGCCAGGTAGCATGGATGCTGAATGCCCTGCAGTACTTGGGACAATACCACACAACAAAGAATTGTTTGACCCTAAGTGCTAGTAACCTCTCATTGACATTGGAAGAGAATGCAAATTCCCCAAAGGAATTTGACCACAGAGCCTTTAATTTAGAGAGTAACTTGTGAGACTAGTGTTCCCTGGGATCATTTTGGGAAAGTTAGCCTACGGTTTATACTTCAAGGCTTTTTTTTTTTATGGAAAGGCATTTTATTTTAAATATAGCAGTGTGTATATATCAATCCCAAACTCCCAATCTATCCCAATCTATAAAGGCATGGATTGTAGCACTAACCTGCAATCCCACCTGCACCCCCTCCCCACACTTATGAATTTCTCTTTTTTAAAACTGAGCTATTATTGACATATAACATTATATTAGTTTCTGGTGTACAACATAATAATTTGATGTTTGTAGATATTGCAAAACAATCACCAAAACAAGCCTGGTTAACATTCATCACCACATGTAGTTAACAATTATTTTTCTTGCAATGAGAACTTTTAAGATTTACCCTCTTAGCAACTTTCAAATATGCAATACTGAATTTCTCCTTCTAACTAGGACTAAGTGAAGACTATAATTATTTCAATTCCTTTAATCAAGATGAAGTGAAGGCAGTGGAAGGGAGATGGTTTTTTGTGAATTGAAATTCTGCTTTGAATCCATGGAGTCAAAAGACCAACTTTGTCTCTTTAGGATATTTATGGCTCACTCCTCTTTCCTCAAGTGTTAAGATGAGTTTATAATCAAAGCCTTTCCACACTGTAGGACAAATTGCTGAAGTGGAAGAAAACCATCATCTGTCTACTGGGATTGGTGTCAGGACTTTGACCAAAGATGAGAAGATAAAGAATTAGAAATGTGTTGGAAAAAAAAATCTGAGTCTTATATGTGTCTATACAATCAACTGTGGCATTTCCCCACTCCTGCACCAAGACATCTGTTTCTTTCCACTTTCAAAGAAACCTTCTCAAATTGTTACCCTTTTGGGACTTTTTCCCTACTTTAAGTGTTGCTTGCATCATGTGATTTCATTTCCAAATGAAGTGAAAAAAGGAGAGTAGAAGCGGGATAAACTAGGGATATGAGGGCTATTTTCTTTACATTTCCTCCCCAAATGACAGCTTCTTTACCTAGTTCATCTTGGGCAAATCATTAATATTTTTGGAGTCTCAGTTCCCCTGTCTCTAAAACAGAGTGTCTAAAAATACCTACTTCAAAGGGTTGTTGTACAAATGAAATGAGATCAGGTAGCAAAAGCCCTTGGTCCTGGCATATAGTTAAGTGCTGAATACATAATACAACTGTTATTTTTATTATTAATAATAATGAAGTAGATCTTCTGACTCTTAGTCCACAGGTATTTGGCTATATAACATGCTCAAAAGGAGCCCTCCTGCTTCCACATATAGCTAAGAAGATGTCTTTTTCATACAGCTCAGACCATCCTGGTACAGGGAGATGGCAACTGCAGTCCACTAGCCTGGCTTCTTCTCCACCTCCCCAGGCTTACTTTTCTCATTCCCTTCTTCATCACTTAAAATTTCAATCAAGAAGGCACAGCAGCAGAGGCCACCAAATTAACAACTCCTCCAATATTCAGTTCTGTTAGATTTACTACTCCCTTTTCTATCTGAATTGATCCCCAGGGTAATTGCTAAATACCATCATATTTTTTAGTCTTTCTAAGCTGGCCCATTTGGCAGCTTGTGGGTAATATTTGCATAACTGACCCTGTACGGGAGAATAAAGAGATCCACAATCATCAGAATTGACTGCAGCTGTATCCAGCAACCAGCCCACCCTCCACATTTTTACAGAGGGGAAATCTGAGGCCTAGTGGGGGCAGTCACTTGTCTAGGCCTCACAGTGGGTAAACTGCAGAACTGGAACTGCAATTGGATTCTCTTGGTCCTTTCAGAACACAGAGAATACTATTTTAGCTCAGTGCTTCTTGCAATCATAAGCCAAAAAAGCAGGAAAATTCAGTTGTAAGAATATTAATAAACTAGCAATGTATTTAGATTAGATTCAGAATCCTTAAGATTACTGGACTAAATAATACCAACGCAACAAAATGCAACAGACCCACCAATACAGGTCATGAGAAAAAGAAGAAAAAAACATCCAGAAGGGGAACTTGCCCAAGAGGTCCTGCGGTTGACCTCCCCCCGGGGTGGGATGGGATGGCAAGATTCTCTTAACCCAGTTCTCACAGGCACCTTGCCATTAAGCTCTGCCTCTTACATCACCTCCTTGAACACTCTGGCTTAAGAAAGGCAAAAGCTATCCCTTGCTAGACTTGACACAATGAAGAGAAAGGGAGGAATCTTTACCGCCTTTCCCTACTTAGCTAGGGGAAGCAAAAGGGCAGTGACTATCCCCTCCCTAGACCCTTCACACAGCTCCTCTCCTCAGAGCTTCTGTAGCCTCTCCAGGGCAGTGCCAGGAGTCAGGGATTGGATCCCAACAGCCCCCGGACCCACACAGCTCCCCCTCTTTTCCTTAGCCATGAACTGAGGGAAGTCTTTCTCTGCCGTCCATTACTCCTACTCTCTCAGCCTCTTTCGTCAAACCCTAGGCTTCCTTTTCACTTTTCTCAATTGACTTTAGTGGCTCATTAAAATCAGGCTCTAAATCATTCCCCTTTGAGGGAAAAGAAGACTTAATCTTCAAGCCATCCGGGGGTGAGGAGAAACACCTTCAATTCTTGCAGGTTAGCAAAGAAAGGCAAGAAAAGCCACCCATTTAAGTTTCCACCTTAACATCATCTTAATATTTATCCTCTATCCTAATTGTAAATGTGAGGAAGGTAGAGGGAGACACAAAATTCTAATCTAAATTCCTCACTGCTCCTCAACTAATTAGCCTCTGCTCTCCGTTTCTGATCTCTTCAACCAGGGTTTCTGCCCGGTAAATCCTCTCACCTCGTTTAACCTTTAGTCTCTTCCTTCTTCTGTTTCTTCTTAGACTTAACAATTCCGACTCTTGAGAGCTGACAGTAGGGGAAAAATGGGGAAGTGCGGATGGTTCATGAGCATAGACAACATAGTTGTTCGTAGACAAGACAATAACCAGAGCATCTGTCACCGGCAAAGCCCGTTAACAATTCCTGGGCAATAAATATAAAATCTGGGTAATAAAATAAAGTCTAACCTTTTTTCCTTTGTGCTTCGTCCAGTTTCACTTGCTCGTAGAGGGCCACGTGCAGAGGCCTTGCACCAGGCACTTCAGACCAGAGCTCCTAGTGAGAATTGGCTGCGCGCGACACCCACACCTCAGTTCAAGATGGCGGCAGGCCGTTTGCGGAGACGCTGCCCAGACACAGGCACCTAAGCGACCTGCGCAGCGCACCTGCGCGAGCCCCGCGAGAACTGAGCCCCGCGAGAACTCCGCCCCTCCCAGCAGACAGGAACCCTATAAAGCAGCCCTGCTCATGGCTTTTCGGGGAAAGTGTGTGCTAAAATCTCGCACCTTTCCATTCTCTGATCAGAGCGTAAAGCTTTCCTTTGCTTCTGAACCGAGCTCGGTCTTGTTGCATTGGCTTAAGCAACACCAGGCAGGAAGACCCTTGTTGGAGCCCGACTCGAAATGGTCGGTAAAACATCCTGTTCTGTAAAATGGGGATAATAATAGGGTCTAATGTATTTTGTCATCATGAAGATTAAAGGGCGATACTTCATGTGAAGTATTTAGCCTGACCCTGGCGCATAAAATTGTCCAAAAAACGTTTACTAGTATTATATTTTTGCAACAAAATTTTCCTCAGAGAGTAACGCCCTCCCTTCCAGTGAAGAATCTAACCTCCACAGTACACTCCCCTCCTGGTGACACTATGCACTTGGCATCATTAGAAGAAAAATATCAGTTAATTCTTTTGCTTTTGTTCTATCAGCTATGAGCTTTAAATGAGATTAAAGCAGAGAATCTTTTCTGTTCACTTAATAAGGGCCTATTGTTAACCAAGCATTTTCAGGACCCGGGGGGGAAAAAAGGGAAAAGGTAAGCAAAATTCTTGACACCAAAAATTTATAACATCACTAGAAAATGAATAATGCTTATGCTTTTGGGGGGCTGAACTGAAGTTTACTTTTCCCTTTTCTTACATGTCATATTTGTACTCAGCAAAACTCTAGGAAGAGTATTATTTATAAGCCTTGATTCTCTGCTGTCTCTTGCCAAGAGTGTGGCTTACTGGCCTTTGACTGATTCACTAAGTAATCACCAAATACCGATTTATACGGTTCCTGTTTCTCAAATGATCTAATCTGGATGGAATTACCCTGAACTATAAGATTCCTGATCCATCAGACATTTCCAAAAAATGTTTTTACTAAAAGCTGGAATCAGACACCTGCCCCAACATATATTAATATACTAAGAAAGGAACTCAAGCAAAACCTTGAATTTCATAAGGCATATGCATATCCTTCAGGAGATTTATACATATAAGTAATATATAAAATACTATGTAAAGCACTATGTGAAATTTAACTATTTTATTAAATGGTCATTGCCAATGTAAATAAGAATAATAATGATGAACCATATCTCCAAACAGCTATTGTCATGAAGCTCCAAAAGGAAAAAATAATGTATTCAAGAAAAAAATAATAAATTCAAGAAATAAAATCCTTACCATTCAGTTACATAGTACGAGGAAGAAATATTATCAGTTATTCAGAGAACCCAACTGGAGTTTATACAGAGCATTCAAAAGAGCTCTGATTTTGAAAGCAAGTATAGAAAAGAGGGGTGCTAAAGAAAAATCACACTGGACAAGATGAGCAGACAGAAATTTATTTTATTCCAATACCATTACCATAGGGGAGAGACTAGATACCAAATCTCGCTGCCCAGCTCCTTTGGGCAAAAGGGCTGGAGAGTTTCAAGAGCTGGGGTGGAAAGAGCAGGCCATCTGTGTTTGCTAACAGGCCAAACCCAAAGGAAAAAGTAAAATTTCTTGTACCTTCACGGCAGGAGGTTGTTTTACAATTTGGAGCAAGGGGCCAGCTGAAGTTAGTCTCCTACTAGCCTCCCACAGAGACTGGGAGAGAGGGACCCTGTCTTCCTTGATAATTACATTTCAGAGATGATTCTCAAGTCCTTGACAAAGACAGCATTCTTGGGTTGTAAAATTAGCAATTGGCTTTTTAAAAGATTTACATCTCAAAAGAGTAGGGAAAGGATTTGGGATTACAGCAGATTTTCTAAAGTAAATTCTCCAAGAAAAGGGAGGTCTGGGGGCCTGGGCTCTGGAAGAAACCAACGTTTAGTCAAGCTGTGGACAGGCTCTCAGTCAGGAGCACTTCTTTTGCACCTTTGCAACCTCATGTCAGGAAACTGAGAATAGTGTCAAAAAGGCTAAATCCTAGACAGAAACAATACACATCCATTACAGAAAGGCAGCTAACATACTGGAAAACCTTTTTACAAGTTGCAACAGAAACAGGGGCAAGTTTTACACTTAGATTTAAAACACGAACACACATTTTCAAGAGTATAGAAATTTTACCTAGCATCACTTCAGGTAAATAAACTTGGCTTCCTAAAATAACTAAGCCCTCACTAAGTAAACAGAGGTATAAAACGAAACCTACTCTGAACTGCTATTGAATTAATGTGGAGACACCTGAAGTGGCATCAGACCTTAGGATTGCTCAAGTTCCTCAAATGGAATTGAAGCAGGAGGGAAGGGGCAGGGCACAACCTTTAAAAGAATGACACAGCCGTTGAGGATACAACATAATTTGTTAGAACCTATTAGGCCCAAGATGGTGGAAGATTTGACTTCCAGTAGACATTGAGCCTCAGTATATGCTCATTGTAATGCATTAGCATGCTAAATGACACATCCACAGGTACCAGGACAGTTCCGAGGTCGACCATAAAAGGCCAAAAAGTGGGCAGTGGCCCAATTCCTGGAAATCCCCACCTCTTCCCCCTGAAATAGTTGGAATAATCCTCCTACACATTAGCCTATGAAATTACCCAGCCCATAAAAAGTAGCCACCCCGTATTTCAGGACCTCTCACCTTCTGAGATGGCCTACACTGTGTGTGGAGTGTGTTTCTCCCATGGCCGCTCTTGCCTTTTGAAACTGACTGCATTCTGTCTATGGAATGTGTATCTCTCTAAATAAATCCATTTGTTACCACTTTGCCTCTTCCTGAATTCCTTCTGCGCCGACATAAAGAACCTCATTAAGTCCTGAGACCAGGTGTGAGATCTCAATTAAAAGACAGTGGGTTTGAGTCCCAATCTGGGTTTTGACTGGGTTCGAGTCCCAACTGAGTTGTGCGGTTTCAGAATGAGCAAAAACACAGAAAGTAAAGACTGTGTTTGGGGTCTCAAAAAAAAACCCTTTTAAATAATTGGTGCTTACATCTAACGACTCAATTTCTCCCATCTTCTGACTTTTAACATTCATTCAATAAATGATTACCAAGGGCCTAGTATGTCCAGACACTCTTCTTGGGTATCTTCCTTTCATTTCCTCATGGTGCTTACATTTATTGGGGGATACAGACAATAAAACAAGTATATAAATATATATCAGATGATTATAAGTGCTGAAAAAGAACATAATATTGTTTAAGGAAGAAGAGAAGGGCACAGGTAGAAGTGATAGGGAGGGGGTAGAACCCCACGAGGCCCCTTCTCCACAGAAGCGCTCCCAAGTTGGACTTTCCATGCTGCTTCATCACAATGAACTTGTCCCATATTCTATTTGTTGCCTCTGACAAATTTTTGCCACGATAATAGAAGGTGCACTAAGCATAACAGATCACTGATAACATAATATAAATGATCCATAGTCTGCCGTTTAGCACATTTCAAAACAGGAACAGAGACTTTCACTCCTGCAGTTCTGATTCCTATCAATTTATAACATATACTTTTAAATTTGAGTTAAATGCTGCCTGTTTTCTTTGCAAGTCAGCTCTTCTAAAAACTGAATTTCCTTGCATGAAAGTAAAAGCTCTACTTAGCACTTAAATCTATCTGGGTGTTTTTCTTTGAATAACAAAAAGCAATAATACTTACATTGCTTTTGTATATTAGTATATTTTACTTATATGAATAGATAGTACTTCACATTTTAAAACTACTTTTCTAACTACTCATTTATTTAATCCTCACAAAAATCCTATAAAGAATTATTATCCCAATTTTACAAAGGAGATTAGTGAAGGTCACTGGTGGTAGTGCCTGAAGTCCTACACCTGGCAAATGTCAGCACTACCAAGAGAAAAACAGAAACAATCATTTATGGCTTTGCTTGGAAAGGCCTCAATCTCAACAGTGCTTTCTTTCCCAATTTAGAAATGAGGAGCTTAGACAAGGCGTGGTTTAGCTCCCTTTTAGCTCTAAGTTTGTGGTTTTGCTTTGGTGGTTTTTGTAATTACAACTTCAATTCCGGGTCTATATGGTACTTTATCTCTGTTTGCACTATTAAAAGGCCTTCTGAAGGCACAGTTGTCTATCAAAGGAAAAACTCAACTCTTGAGTTCCCCTAGTGTTAAGAGGCTGGATGAGAATATATCTAAGATATTTCCCAGTTCTATTATTCTGCAAAGTGTTTTGTAGAACTGTAGTTTTGTAGAATTTTAAATTGTACAAAGTGTTTTTTATTTTTCTCTTCTCTTTCTACTGTAAATATGCTTACCAATATTTGTGCATTTTTTCTGTAAATTCACAAGAAAATCTCTTTGCATTCCCTAAGCGAACATGCACAAATAACTTCAGAGTCGCGGAAGCAGCCAATCCGAGCCCACCAACCACCAACGAACTGGAGATCTGCCTTTACTGGACTGAATAATTTAATATAGGTGATTCAAGAATATTAAAGTGTTCCTTTCCCAACCTCAATTGACATCTTATTCATCTCACTGAAAATTTATTTTCTAACCAAGGACTCAGATGAAACCACCAGAGCAGTTATGCTCTGTGAAAAAGGTTATACCTATACTGCATGTATTCTGAACAACTTGGCAAAATTTCCAGGCCCTTCTGCACCAAAAATGCGATTGGTGGTGGTATTATAAAACCACAGTGATTGCTCAAGATCCATACCCTTCCCTTATTTAAATGATGTGGCTACTCACTTCCAAATATAAAAATATAATTTATAGTATACAGCTAAAGGAACAAGCCAAAAAAGGAAAGAACCTCTGCAACTCAGCTGAATTTACATCCTCTTGATTAGCACCTGTGTGTATGAGGTCCGAAACAGAAGAGGAGAATGCCAAGTTTCACACACTCCCTCCATGGCATGGGGTAAATCATGTCTGCTCTCTGAGGCCTCAGTTTCTCATCTGTAAAATGAGGGGATGGGCTAGCTTAGTGGTTCCTGAACCCAGCAGGGTGTTGGAATGGGGAGGAGGGAGACTGACACCCACACACATGCACACACATGCACATTCCCACACCTTACCACAGATCACTGGAACAGCCACAGGTGAAGCGGGTAAGCCCAAGGCTGTATTTTTAACCAGCTGTGAAAGAAGCATTGATGATCTGTAAAGGCTTCCTGCCTCCTGCAGTCCTAGCCCAATCCCAGCTGCCCATTGCCCTCTAGTGTCTGCCCGGTTGCCAATAAACAGTGTTTCCTTAACTTGTCTACAACCCTCCCACCTCAGACTCCCACCCCCTACATATGCAAGTAAGTATGCTGGTCTACCTTTCACTTTAGAGACGTCTTTTCCTTCCATAATTGCTCCATAATTATCTCCTCCCCCCTAATCCTAGGAACACTCCCATTCTGCTACTTAGGTAAGAATTTCTTGGCTGTAATGAATTTGATTCAACTAGCATAATGGTTAAAAGCCAGGTTTTGGAATCAGACAAACTACACTGCCACTTACTGTCTGACATTAAGTAAATCACTTGACCTCCCTAAGCCTACTTTTTTCATCTGTAAAATAAGGATAGTATTACCTTTTCACCAGGTTTTTGTGAGTACATAGTTTCTGCCCAATGCATATAGCCATTGTTTTTGTTGTTATGATTTTAAAGAGAGAAAATCCTTTCAGAAGAACATAATTTGGAGGGGGAAAAACCATTTTAAATTGGATGAACTCATGAGGTAATATATAAATTTGACATATATATATATTTATGGTGTAATATATATTTTTTAGATGTAAAAAATACACGGTGCCATATATATATTTTACACTGGATTGGGAATTGGAAGATCTGGGACCTGGTCCCATCTCCTCACTGTGTAAACTTAGGTAAGTCCCTTAGCCTCCCAGATAGTAAAATAAACTATCATATAGCTTTATGCTTTTTCCAGTTATCAATCTATTTCTTTTCAGGGCCAAATTCATGATTCATTTCCTGCTATGAAAATGGAGCTGGACCCTTTAACAGTTTTTCTTTGTCAGCAGGCACAGTGTTAAGCTTTGTCAGTAGAGGGCGCTGGAGAGACACTGCAGAAGGAAGGGGTTTTCGCTCCTGCTTATGCAGTGCTTTCTCGGCAGGGCTCTGCTGCACCCAGCTCCTGTAGTGAGTGTGGCTTCCCCAAAGCCTGGCTGCTGCCGTGCACAGTGGGCAACAGCTTCCCCAAGAATCCCCGCACCCAGGAAGTTCTGCAATTCAAATTAGTCGACTTTTTTTTTTTTTTTTTTTCCGGTACGCGGGCCTCTCGCTGTTGTGGCCTCTCCCGTTGCGGAGCACAGGCTCCGGACGCGCTGGCTCAGCGGCCATGGCTCACAGGCCTAGCCGCTCCGCGGCACGTGGGATCTTCCCGGACCGGGGCACGAACCCGTGTCCCCTGCATCGGCAGGCGGACTCTCAACCACTGCGCCACCAGGGAAGCCCAAGTCGACTTTTCGTAGATAACCTTCCCCACCCCCTACAAGGTGGATTTCCTACAAGTTCAGAGGGCCCATCCCAGCAAATTCCACTAGTGAGACACCACAACAATCTCTCTACCACCCAGTGAACCAGAGAAGAGCCTCCTCTAACAAGATCTGGATCTCAGCCCTGGGGCTGAGAGGTGGATCTCCCATTGGGTGCTCTATTTCAGCCCCAGAGGTGCTAACTCCTCATTATATCTGCTATTCCTGTATTCTTTAGAACTTTCTTTACTTCTTCCTCACAAAGCCTCATTACTCCAATCCTGTTAGTTGATAATTCTTTAAATTAAACTTTCCCTACTCAATATGGTGTAGTGTTTGTCTTCTGACTGAGCATTGACTGATACACAGCTCTAAGATTTTGAGACCCAGAAATGCTGATTTCAGAGATGATTTTTTAGGAAAGGTGTCTTCTGATTTCACTGCTAAGCCTCCCGGTGGGGCACTGTTTCTGAAGTGAGAGGTGAGTAGAAGGGAAAAAGGTTTTTGGAAAAGAACTATATTTGAAGGACAGGTAAACCTTAATTTAGGATGCAAAAGAGATATGCCTTTTAGATTCCAAAATCATGTAGATAATCAAGAGGAGGTATTCAAAAGCTTTGATGTGGTTCTGTTTGGCCAGGACTTAGCCAGATTTTGAGGTTAAGGGCACAACTTTTCAGACCGCCAAGCTGCCCAAGATTTCTGACACCAACTACAAGTTTGATGGTTCCACCATTGTTTTTGATAAATCACTAGAAAGTCTCACAGAACTCACTATGATACTTAAGGTTCACATTTATTACAGAGAAAAGAGGCAAATTAGAAAAAGCCAAAGGAAGGAATGCATAGGGCAAGGTCTAGGAGGAGTCCAGTCATGGAGTTCCAGTCATCCTCTCCCTGTGGAGTCATAGACAGATAGTACTACCTCCTCCTGGTCATGAACTATGGCAATATGCACAACTATTTCCAACCAAGGCACCTTACCTGAGCTTTGATGTCCAGAGCTTTCACTGGGGTTCATTAATTGGTTGAATGATTGGTTGAATCATTGCACATGTGGTTGAACTCAATCTCCAGTGCCCACTCCTTACCTGGAGATTGGGCTAACACCACATGGCCATAGGCACCCACCATGAGCACCTTTGTAGCAGGTAGCAGAAATTATCAGGTGAGGTCCAAGGGGTCCACCTTGAATAACAAAGATATTCCTATCGCTCAGGAAAATCCAAGGGCTTTAGGTTACTTCCCAGGAATCTGGAACAAAGGCAGACCTCTCTTCCGGAAGGTCAAATTTCTTACCACACATGCACCTAACATATTGGAGAGCTGAAGTAACATGAGCTATACTAGTTATTACACTAAAGTTTGATTTTATTGGAAACAAAAGTATTTGCTTACATAAGTCAGTCTCATTGAAAGGATAATAGATAGCATGCAGAAAGAAGAGGCAGTAACAAAACATTATAGGATTTGCTATCTCACCATTTTTTACCTGCTCTTTCAGGTTTGGGACCCAAGGTTTCATACAATGGCATGAAACGTTGATTTAGAAGTGAAATTAGTCACATTAAATCCCCATTTCCTTCCTTTTATATAACAACATTTTCATCTATATACACTAGTGTGCTTCATCTCACTGTAGATTTGCTTCCATAAGCATTCTGAAAGCACAGAGAAATCATTCTATGCCTGCTTCATCTCTCCTCAACCTCAGGAAGAGTTAGTATGTCAAAATGTCACTGCCCCATTAGATTCTGTGGTCATGTGATCTCTTCTGTCCTCTTGCCTCTTGTTTTAAGTGGTTTTATCTGCTAAATCACTGTTTTACATTTCTACGTATTCAATTACATCAGGAGTAGCTCCAGGGAATTTCAAAATGTTATTATAAATAGTGAATGGGCGGAACACCATGCAGACTGTTTGAAATAGACATAAAATTTTATTTCCATCGTTGCCTTCTTATTACATTTGTTCCAGCTAAACTGTATGTGGTAAAAGGCAAAACAAAATAAAGGTGAGTTAGTCAAGGAAAACAGATTGGATACCCATAAATTCACGGTAACCAACCTTGACACATGCTCAACAATGCCAGAACATACTCTACATTTGTCTGGTCAACTCATTGTTCTTCCTTTACTCTGACTTTATACTCTAACCTCAAATCTTAACTCACCCTTCTCCTCAAAATTTAGCAGCTGATGTCACCATTTAACAGAAAGTACAAGAATTATGTATATATATACACACACACACAAATGCTCCCTTCACTTGCCATGAAATATTCTAATTTGCCATATATATGGAACTAAGCTAACAGTGTTTCTTTTTGGTTGAAATAGGAGTACAGCACCTTTGCCTATATCAGGTTAGTACCTCTGTCTATGCTTTCAATCTCATCTTCACTCTTCTCTGGAAAAAGGCATTATTGATTATTCCCTTGATTCCTTTTCTTTCTTATATATTGCAACATCTCTCTAGATTGTTCTATTGGTGTTTAAACATCCTCAAGTCTCTCCAATTTAAAAATAGAAATCCTGGAAATTCCCTGGTGGTCCAGTGGTTAGGACTGTGTGCTTTCACTGCGGAGAGCAAAGGTTTGATCCCTGGTCCAGGAACTAAGCTCCCACAAGCCCCTCGGCACAGCCAAAAAATAAAAATAGAAATCTTTCTCTCCCTGCTACGTCCTATACCAGTTAGCAGCCTATCCCTCTTCTCACCTTTAAAGCCAAAATTCTATAAAGAAGTGTTTCAACTTAGCTCCTACTCAGTCCTCTAAATACAGCAGTCTGGAGTTTTGCCTCTATCATTCTGCTAAAACAGGTCTCATGAAGTGCACTCAAGGCCTCCTGTTGCTAAATCCAATGGGCACTCAAGGCCTCCTGTTGCTAAATCCAATACTTCTCAGTATTGTTTGATTCTTCTGCGCACTCCTTGAAATACTTTCTTCCTCAGGATCCCAGGACACGATATTCTCTTGATTTGGTCATAGCTACAGCTGTTAACTTTGAACTCTTTTTCATCCTTTACTTCTTAGATATATAATGTTGAAGCTCCCAAAAGTTCTATCAGAGACCCTATTATATTGTCATTTTGCATGTTTTCTCTTGGAACCATCATCTATGCTCATGTGTCCATTCCTCCCTAAACGTAGATGACTCCCAAATCTTATCTCCAGCTCAGATTGGTTCTTTGTATTTCAAGCATGAATTTCCAATAGTCAACTTGGCAAATTGTCTCAAAATCTCTTCAAACACAGTACACCGAAACCACAATCATGACTCCCCTTCCTTCTCCAAAAGTCTTATCCTTCTTGTGATGGTACATGTCTCATCCATTCAATTGAATATGACAGAAATCTGGGGTTATCCTTGATACTTTCCTCTCCCATCCATCACCATGTTGAGTCAATTTTTTGCCTTATATCTATTTTTTTCTACCTCTATGCACACATTCCAGTCCAAGGCATAATAATACCTTCATCATGTTATAGCTAGAGTGTTCAAATGATGTCACTTCTGCTTAAAACACTTTAATAGCCATCTATTTCTCTCTTAGGATGCAGATCAAAATCCTTGAGTAGTTTACAAGGCTCTGTTTGTCCTGGCACCTACTCATCCCATTTGTCCCCTGCCCCTTGCTTTCTTTGTTTTAGCCACAATGGCCATCTTCAATTAATTGAAGTACCACACTCCTTCTTGCCCTGTGTTCTGCATGAAATACTCCTACTTCTTTGCTTTACCCAGGTCACTCCTAACATGTCTTTAGCTCTCACTTTATTCATCTCCCCTAAATAGCCTTCCTGATATTACTGTCTAGATAGAATCGCCCTATCATATGCTCTCATGGTAACACTGACCTCTCCTTCATTAATGTGTCACCTTCATAATGTTATATCATTTATATTATCATTTCTTTAATCTTTTTCTCCCCTATAGGACTATACACTTACAAGAACAGAGAACAATCAACTTATTCTACCCCCAGAATGTAACGTAATGTCTGGTTATCATTTAAGTATTTGTTAAGCACATAAATAAATGGACTTGAGGACATGGGGAGGGAGAAGGGTCAGCTGGGACGAAGTGAGAGAGTGGCATGGACATATATACACTACCAAATGTAAAATAGATAGCTAGTGGGAAGCAGCCACATAGCACAGGGAGATCAGCTCGGTGCTTTGTGACCAACTAGAGGGGTGGGATAGGGAGGGTGGGAGGGAGACGCAAGAGGGAGGAGATATGGGGATATAAATTTATGTATAGCTGATTCACTTTGTTATACAGAGAAACTAACACACCATTGTAAAGCAATTATACTCCAATAAAGATGTTTTTTTAAAAAGAAATATTACTGAAATACAAAAGAAACATTGTTTCTGAAATACAAAATCGGTTATAGAGAGCAGACTTACTGCATTTTAGGGTAACATTTACACAGGTATGGAGAGGAGGCATTTTGTGAATTTCCTTTCTGCTGCCCTTATTGATCAAAATGTGTCCCTCAAGCACTTAGGAAGCCTCAGAAGTGATCTAGAGATCAACTGGGAGGTAAACTAGCGGGAAGGTTAAATGGGGGGGAACCAAACACCTTCCATGCTCTCTGTTCCACTTGAACTGGGTTAACTTTGATTTTCTCTGCGTTTTACATTAGACTTCCATGGAATATTTTGTTTTATAAGTGCCTACTCTTCCTCTTCCTCCTCAAAAATTTTGAAAATTACTGAAGTAGGTAAATTTCAGTGTACAGAGAAGAAAACTGAAGCCCACGTTAAATAAATGAAATAACCCAAAGCTGCAGAGGTGGTGAGTGTAGAATCTCTATATTAGATGGAAAAATGAAAAATCATGAAGAGGAAGTGAATCCCCTGGAAAGAATATGGTAGTCCTTTGACAACAAAGAGACATTGCTCTTTTTCCTCTCCTCCTTTCTTCCCCCTGGTAGTTCCCTTTCCCTCCTGCTGCTTTTATTCTTACAATACTTGCTACATTATCAAGTCAGTGGACTTCACAGACTGAATGTGAATATTTCCTTTTCTGACTTTGTAAAGGAGGGTCACTCTGGTAACTAAGTTTCCCAGGCAATTTCATTCTGTCATTTGCCAGATGGAAATCCCAGATAATTTTCAATGCCAGAACTCTCCCCAAATAACTAGTTGTCTGTCACTCATTTTTGTTTCTGAAGTAAATGTGAAAATATTCAAGCATTAGCTCAATCTGTATTGATACAATTCATGCATACCAAGGAATCCTGATAAGCAGGAAACAAATTAGAGGTAAAGTATATTGTCATCCCTTCTTTGCAAACACCAGAGGGCACTAAATGCTGAAAAAGAGGTCAGAAATTTTACAAAGGGTACATAAGTAGATTTTCTCACTAAAGGGAGAAAGAAAAGTTACATTAAAATAATATACTATATGCACTCTTAAAAAAAGTATCTCTCTATAGAACACACACGCTGCTTTAAGATAACGGAAAAGGTAATTATGTTAATCTAGAGAAACATATTACTATCGGAAGAATTATAATAAAAATCAACCAGAAAAAATGATCTCTTCCTCAGGAATCTTAAAATAATGAAAAATCTATATCTATATCATATATTTCATTGCTATCCTCTCTCTCTGTGTCTCTCTCCTTTCCTTCCTTCTTCCCTCCCTCTATACTTATGCCTCTATTTCTATTTTTTTCTCCAGCTATGGGTCCAGCTTTATACCTTTAGCTATAGTATATTGGTACGTATCTCTCTGTCTTTCTAACTCTCCCTCTTTCTCTCTCTCTCTCTCTCTCTCTCTCTCTCTCTATATATATATATATATATACACACACACACATATATATATATGTCACATAAATCAATGAAAAACTCTAATATCTCAACAAAAATGTGAGCAAAGCATGAAAACAATTCACAGAAGTAGCATGGCAAAAAAATTATAAGAAAAAAGTTTATCTATAATAGTAAAAAAGCAATATAATCTAAACAAAATTAAAGCGTTAAATGCTAGTAAATATTATATGCAGCAAAATAGATACTCTTATACACCATTGGCAGGGGTATTAAACTGGTCAAACAAACAAAAACCAAAAACAAATTCCAGAAAACAATGTGAAGATGCATGTGTTTAGATAGATAGATTTTTCAACCTGAAAATTTACTTCTTTAAATCTACCTTAAGAAAATGAGAGATATGTAAAATATGAATGTACAGACATTTGCCAGAGCAATATAATAGTAACAAAGTAGAAATAAACTTAATACCTTACAGTAAAGAAAATGCTATAATAAACTTCTGTTTTAGTCATAGACAGAATATGTTGTCATTAAAATTTAGGTATTCAAAAACTATTAAATGATATTTGATAACATTATGATATAATGTTAAATTTTTTTAATGGGAAATAAAATTATATACACAGTATGTTCCCAATACATTTTTTAATGTTCTTTTATTAATGGTGGTTAGATTTATGCAGTAGGATTACAGATACATTTTATTTTCTTTAAAAATTTTTCATACTTTCTGAATTTTCTAGAATGGGCACATACCAATCTTATAATTAGAGAAAAGAAACATCTGTAAATTGTATTTTGAAAAAAAAATCAAAGTTTCCCCAAAGATGCAAGAATAGTAAAAATAGCTCTTATTAGGATACATTTAATAACTGAAAATGTTCAGGTTAAAAGATATATCACTATCTATCTATTTACCTATCTATCTATCCATTCATCCACCCATCCAATCATACACCAAGACACATACTTATGAGTAGTATATCAGAGTACTTATTTTGTTATGTACTTACCAACATTGAATAATATAATCTTTTCTTATATAGCATTGCTTAATTACTATTGAAGCTGAATATATGTTGTCTTATGATTTTTTGGTCACTAGTAATTCTACTACTGTGTTAAATTTTCTGCTATTATATAATGTACATTCCATATTCAAAATTTCACCTATATACCAGAAATTTCCATTTTAGAATTTTTTTCTTCAATCAAGAAACTAATTCAGGGTTACATAATACATTTGCTTTCAGTATTTCCTTAGTGTCTGGAACAGTTCTTTAGGCTTTCTTTGTCTCTGGCAACATTGATTTTTTTCAAAGACTACAAGCTAGTTATTATGTGTAATGTCTCACAAGAATTTGTGGGGTTTTTTTCTTATAATTCAATTCAGAGTATACTTTTTTGTCTGGGATATTGATGAGGTAATGCATCACATCAGATGTCCCATTTTTGGTGACTAGTAAGTAATTTCTGGGAAGATATTTTGAGATAATGTCTATATCATATTTCTCATCAAAGTTTACATCATAGCTTTATCATCCTTTGATGATTCATGCCTGAATCAATTATTGCTATGATAATCACAAGATGGTGACTTTCTAATACCATCATTCCTTCTACTTTTAGTAGTTGGCATTCTTCTACTGTAAAATTTTTCCTTTCTCCCCAATTTACTTATCAGCAGTATAGGCACATGGATTCTTCTTTTAATCAATGGATTATAATTCATTACCATAATTCTTTATTTTGATATTCCAATTGTGCCAGATTTGGCCACTGGAAGCCTCTTCAGTCTAGGCCTTCATCATTTTGACGTCTCCATCTTTTTTTTTTTTTTTTTTTTTGAGCACTTCCTTACTTTGTGGCACCACAAAATGTTCCAAGCTCATCTCGTACTTTTCCTGTTTCAATCATAGAAAATTCTAATCTAATACTACGGGGTTCCTTCTAGCTTTTCACTATTCTGTGTTTGTATCTCCCTTCTCTAAGAGTGACAATCCTGGCTCCAAACATCATCAATGTCTTTCCTCATTAGCTCAATACTGCAATATGCAAAAAGTAGTTTCCGAATTGCTAGACTCATGCTACTGTGAAATACAAACCTACTGAGTAGAGTTCAAAACTAGTTTATATATTTTTTTGTCTTTAGAATAAGGGTATAGTTCAAAAATTATTTGGTTTAAAAATATTTTTTAAATTAATTTGGTTAGTTCTTTTATTTCTTTTAGTTATGTTACTTGAAAAATTATTTTTTACAAAGCTAATTATATTTGGTTAAATTTAGCTTATATGAAAAAAGTTAATATGAAGGTTCTTCTGGACTTATTAATACATTTCAATTTGATGCCAAATTAGAAATATTTACTTCATTTTTTACAATATTACTCAAAGTATAAAATAATTATCAATGAGTCCATACTGATACAAGTAAATGACTGAGTAAATAAATGGGGGACCAGAGACAAATCTCCTATGCAGAAAAATTCCAAATAATTTATGCCTTGATTTTGTCCCCAAGGAGATGGAGCATAACTCCTTACTCCTTAAGTGTGGGCTTCCTGTCAAAGCGGACAGTATGAAAAAGAGTAACAGCAGTAAAGAAATCTACTAAACACTACCTCATCCAGGTAATCAAGGTTAACATCAATAATGATAAGTCATTTTGATAGTACTTACCCTTGATATAATGGGATGAAAATGGCACTTTGCCTCTGTGGTCTTCCCAAAATACTTTACCTCAATCTAATCATGAGACAAAGTTCAGACAAATCCCAACTGACTGATATTCTAGAAAATACCTGACCAATACTCCTCAGAACTGTTCAGGTCATCAAAAACAAGGAAAGAATGAGAAAATATCATAGCCAAAAGGATTCTATGGAGATGTGACCTACTAGATGTAATGTGGCATTCTGAGTGAGATCTTGGAGGAGAAATGACATTAGGTAAAAAGTAGGGAAATTTGAACAGATATGAACTTTACTTAATGGTAATATATCAATTTTGGTTCATAAATGTAACAAATGTACTACACTAATGTAAGATATTAATAATAAGCGAACCTGATTGAGGGGTACATGGGAACTCTCCCTACTATCTTTGCAATTTTTCTGAAAATCTAAAGTTATTCTAAAATGAAAAGTTTATTCTAAAAATCAGTGTAAAATATTTGGAAACAACAAAATGTATGAATAGGAATACCTAAATCATCTTTTTCATCATTCCTACATAAATAACTTTAATATTCTTAGCATATTTCTCTCATTCTTAGTCTCTTTCTCCCCTTTCCTTCCTCCCTTTTTTCTACCTCTCTATTTATCCTTGTCCCTCTATTTCTATCTGTATCTCTTTCAATACTTTTCATACTTCCCTTTCTCTCTCTCACAGTCACTGACTCTCTTTGGGTAAGTGTATGTGTGAATTGACCGGATCCCAAAATAAAAGAGATGAGATATTTTAACTGATACTTGAAAGTAGCAACCAAATCAAGAATATGGAAGGATTGGAGAGCAGGCAGAAGAATTGGTGAAGAGATTTTCTTGGAGAAAGCTGTTTCTATACTGTGAGTCCTCCAACCACCCCACCCCAGACCTTGGCTAAACCTTTACTTGAAGCCTATCAGGCAGACAAGTACTCACAGGATCACTCACAAGACTTAAAATTTGTTACTGTAATTAAGAAAATGACAACCAGTAAATGATTTGTACCAATACAGTCTATGGCAGCAAGGTAGAGAGAGTTACACTGGGATAGGCCTGAACTCTCAGGCTTTGTTGAAGCAAGGGGAATGAGAGAGTTTTCCCATTAACCAGTTGTAAACCATGCAGGAGCAAGAGGCAGTATTGGGTTATCCTAGTTTCTTGACCAACGAAGCTGCCTAGAAGGGTAGAGGAGCCCTAGCTGCAAGAAGCTGGATATGGCCGACAGAATCTTGGGGGCTAAGGAAATGTGCTATAAGCAACCACGTGGAATAAGGAAGTGGCCACCCAGGTCAAGGGAATTGCTGGAGAGAGGTGCTCAACAATGGTAGTCACTAAGGATCCAATAACATTTGTCAGCAAGTGAGATCATGAAGCCATCCAGCCTAGTCAGAATGCCTCTGTGCCTATTATGGGCTGAATATTTGTGTCCCCCAAAATTCATATGTTGAAGGGCTAACCCACAGTGTGACTATTTTGAGGCAAGGCCTTTAGGAGTTAATTAGATTTAGATTAGGTCATGATGGGATTAGTGCTCTAGTAAGAAGAGGAGAGATCTCTCTCTCCACCTACATACATTGAAGAAAGGCCATACAAGGACACATTGAGAAGGTGGTTTTCTACAAGCCAGGAAGAAAGCCCTCACCAAGAATTGAATTGATCAGCACCTTGATCTTGAACTTCCTCGTCTCCAGAACTGTGAGAAATAGATATCTGTTGTTTAAGACACCCAGTCTATGGTATTTGTTATAGCAGCACAAGCTGACTAAGACAATGCCTTTCCTCACTTCTACTTCTTTTCTTCTCAGCTTTGCCTCTAGAAACCAAAAACATCAGCTAGCAAGTGGATTAGGAGAAGGGCAGAGAGATGAAGGAGTCAATTATACAACCTCTTTCCTGAAGGCAGGCAGCTGCCATCTACAGACCTTAGCATAGAGGGAGGTAAGAAATCTTATCTTTCAATAACAATTGAATCACTTAATTGACATCTGGAAATGGGCACATTCTAATTACTGAATTGAAACAATATTTTGTAAAGTTAAGTGATATTTTAACTCTTTAAAAGCAGAAAAGTATTGGATTCTTTCTAAATACCATCCAGGGTTAGGAAATGTTTACCTCTACCAAACAAATATTTAAGGGACAGTGAAAGACTAACATGAATTAGTGTTTCAATTGTGCAAAAAATCATGTTTGCTCATTATCCTGAATATATATCTGTTATGGGTTGAATTGTGTTTGCCCCGAATTTCATATGTTGGAGGCTTAAGCCCCAATACTTCAGGACGTGACTGTATTCGGAGATAAGGCCTCTAAAGAATTAAAAAGTTAAAATGAGGCTGATAAGGTGGATCCTAATCCAATATGACTGGTATCCTTATAAGAAGAGGAAATCTGGATACACAAAGAGACACCAGGGGCAAGTGTGCACAGAGGGACAATGATGTAGGGACACAGAGAAACAATGGCCATCCGCAAGCCAAGGAGAAATAGAAACTGAACCAAACTGAACTTGCTAACACCTTATCTTAGACTCCTACCCTCCAGAACTGTAAGAAAATAAATTTCTGTTAAGTCATCCAGTGGCAGCCCTAGCAAACTAATACAGCATCACCTATATATATTTGACATATCACATTTATTTCCCCAACACCTTCCAGTTCTCTGTTTCTAACCCTGAATGCATTCTTCAAACTAATTCACTTTCCTTTTCCTCTGTTATTGCCCTTGGCTTCCTTCCTAGGCTGAAACTGGAATCCTTTCTCCTCCAGTAAGCCTTCTTTTAGCCTCTATAGGTACAAAGTGAGCAGATCTAAATGGATGCTGGCATTTTTCCTGAAGCCTCTTTTACAGGGCTAATGCAACCACCAGATGCTATTCTTTCCATTCTCAACTCAAATCCTGTGGTTGAACTGAGCCAAAGTCTGCCAGCTATACCTTATAAATATCTCATCAACTAATATCCCACCAAGACTTGGAGAAGTGAACTTCCCCTAGGCATTGGAAATATATAGCAAGTCATACAAAAGCTGAACTACAAGTTCAAAATCTTTGATGGCTCCTCAGCACAAGAGGATCAGCCTCAGGAAAGGAGGTGTAATCACTGACAGCTGCAGATTTGCACTATACCAATAATCGTCTCCTTTCCTTCTACTTTTTCCTTATGCAATGTTCATGTCACCTGGAGTGGAGGTGTGTGTGGTTATGTGACTCTCCTCTCTCTTGCCAAAAGTCTCTTTGTCTGGAAGAACAAAGGTGTTTTTTTGTTTGTTTGGTTTTTTTGGGGGGGTTTTTTTCAAGAAGGAGGTGCCAAGGCAATGGAAGAGATGGAAAGGGTAGAGGCAATGGGATCATGTTTGCTGCCCACCACACCTCTTGGGTCATATGAGAGCTCCTGGGTAAGAGAGGAATTAGAATCAGGGTACGATGGAGCCCCTGTCACGAGGGACCTAGCAAGAGCCAAGGAACTGGCACTGCCCCTGTGGGACTCAGTTGTTAGAAAATTGAGCAGAGGATCATTCCCCTCCCTTCCTTAAAATATCCTGCTTTGACCTCCAGGGACCTCAGCAGCTTTAGTTTAACTACATGCATGTATGTCCCCTGAAGTTCCCTCAAGCAGTTGTGAAATGCTGGATTTTGACAAGGGAGAGCTGAGTGAGATGTAGCAGGTGCTATATGCCGCTTGTGGCTGAGCGGAAAGACTGAGTTTTGAGAATGTTTGACGGGTGCTCTTTGAGGATCCCTGGAAATGATAAGGGAAGATACTTTGCTGGGAGAGGGGGTATGGGGGTGCATTGGAAGTACTGACTGGGGATAAAATTAAGGTGGAAGTCTACCTCCTTTCTGCTTCATATTTCCATGTAAATAACCTCTAAATGCACAATGATCTCATCCCAATGAGATGTTGATCAATAAAGTTTTGAAGCAGCCTGTTTTTCTTTTACAGACTCCCATTTCTTTGTCTTTGAAGATGACTTTTCTGGCAATTCTGGGATAGAGCCAACCCCTCAATGTAAAGCAAGTATGTAATCAAGCAGGGTGGGCTCATTTTCTCTGTGAGTGACTGCTTGCAACTACAAATAAGTATCTAACTTGGGGGAACTAAATAAAGAATATGATTAGGAACTTTCTTCTTAAAACATGAAATTACAAACCACAGCAGGCTCAGTTACAAGTATGCTCATGATTTGCGGGGAGTCAAATATATTCTTGATGTTTCTTATGCTACTGGTTAAAACCATGTAGCCTTTGGGTGGAGTACTAGAAAGAGGATTTAATTAGGTAGATAAAATGCCAGATGTAACCACTGAGGCAGTGATACCCTTTAATTGCATTTTCTTTGTACTTATGATTGAAATTGTAACCAAATTAGGTACTTTGAAAATAGACTAAATTTGCACAAACATATTTTATAAAAGGTCTGGCAAATTTTAGTGTACAAAACTGTATGCTTTCACTATCTTGAAGCTCCTGTATTTCAGTTAAGTTTGGTTTTCTATTTAACCCAAGTTTTAAGGACTCCTTTAAAATTTCAATAGTGGGTATATTTTAGGGAACATGAATTGGATGACAGCATATTTAAATCCAAGCATTATATCATCTTTTAATGGGAAATTACTGTTTCTCAGAAGCTTTTATTTCATTGCCACAGCACAAAAGATCATCTGAACGCTAGATAATGGAGCACTTTAATCAATATGTGATTCTGCTGGGTCTTAAGAGTTCCTTCCATTACTTCAAGCAATATTTGTATCGATATGTTTATGCATGATGCATTTGATTTCAAAATCCAAAAATTTTTTGTTTGCTTCATAGATTACAAAAAGTTTTAGACTAATAAAAATAAATTCCTTCATAGAAATTAAAGGCATGGATATATATTTAACAATAAAAGGTTCCATCCTCTCAAAAACTTTACCACTTAAAGTCAACTCAACAACAATAACAAATACAATGAAGTGAAAATGGCAACCCATGGTTTAATATTTGAACAAGTGAAAACATATGAGTTATTATATTCATTGCACCAAACAACCCTGTGAGTTAGGAATTATTTTCTCCATCTTATAAATAAAGAAACTGAGGCTCAGAGAGATTAAGAGTCTCACCAAATATCATATGGTTAAGAACTGAGAGAGCTAAGATTTAAGATCAGTTTCATCAAACCCCAAAGCTGACACACTTATCCATAAACAGTATTGCTTGATGGGAAGGAAGAAAATCAACTATCAGGCTATCATAGTAATCAAAGACGGGGGCTATAAAGTGAAAGCAGTAGGAGATTACCCAGTGTGACTTCCAGCTGGATGAAATAATTTTCAATAACTGAAGAGTGACACATTTCAAAAGAAGAAATAACAGAAAATTGGTAATTTAGATATACATTTTAAAAATACTGCACAGGGCTTCCCTGGTGGCGCAGTGGTTGAGAGTCCGCCTGCTGATGCAGGGGACGCAGGTTCGTGCCCCGGTCCGGGAAGATCCTGCATGCCGCGGAGCGGCTGGGCCCGTGAGCCACGGCCGCTGAGCCTGCGCGTCCGGAGCCTGTGGTCCGCAACGGGAGAGGCCACAACGGTGAGAGGTCCGCGTACCGAAAATAAATAAATAAATAAATAATTTTAAAAAAATTGCACAAAATCGAAGCTGATTTTAGTTTCCACCTTGAAAAGCTATGTGGTGATGAAGAACACGAATTGTGGAATCAGGATATGATGGATCCAAGCTCTCGCTCTTTTAATAGCTATGCAACTGTGGGCAGTTAACTTTTTAAGCCTTAGTTTACTAAATCATTTTTTAAAATAGGGATAAAAATAATAATTTCGTCTTAGCCTGGATTTCCCCTAATAGCAGAGCCCGAGGTAAGACTTATATACAGGATGATTATTTTGAGAAGTGATCTTAAGGAAGGTTTGGGGGTGGTTTGAGGGTGGGAAGAGTCAAACATACACAAACATGAAAGGAAGACAAGCCAATCCAAGGGCTAAAGGGGGTAGATCCCTCTGATGAACCCTTGAAGAGCTGTGTTAAATGCATCTCAGAATTGCCCCTCCAAGAAATAAAAAAGGGGAATATTTATCCCTCATTCCCAGTTGGTCAGAGTAGCTTTATGTTGTGTTAACGTTCTCCTACTTTATGGTGTGCATGTGTGTCAGAATAGTGTGGAGTGGACAAGCACAGGAAACCCACTTCATGGTGATGGAGAAACCCTCGGTCAGGAAGTATGAGATACTCAGTAGAGTCAAAGCAAGATTCTTTCAAACTGCACATGTGCATAACTAATTGCTATAGTAAAAACTGGCCTATAAAGGTGAGCCAAAAAGTTAGTGATAGAAAGAATATCAGCAATTGCCAGAGGCTAGTAGATTGGATAAAGGGATTGACTACAAATGTGTGGAATAGTTTTGGGAAATGTTCTATATTGTGAATGTGGTGATTGTTACATAACTATATACATGTCACAAATATATCTAATTGCACACTTAAAATTAGTGATTTTAATTATTAATATAATTATAATTACTAATGTACATCATACCTCAATAAAGTTAATTTTAAAAGAGGGTGAGCCAAGATGTGTAGTACATACAGAGGTGTCTGATAATAAGTACCTACCTCACATCATCATGAGGAATAAATGTAGTAATATATGCAAAGCACATTAATTAATACATATTTGAATAATAGTAGCTATTATAATCACTAATCACCAACTTGAGATAATCCTGGTGACTTTGAAATAAGTGGGAGAGTTGAACTAGTTTGGAGGAAACTGATTTAGCCTTGTATCTGTTCAAATTAGAGTAATACTAAAACATACAAGTGACTTAAGACTTTAGAAATGTTCAATAAGCAGTTAGTGTGGAGCTGGATATTTGACTGGGCACCTCAAAGAAGAGAGAGTTAATGAAAAAAAAAGAGTAAATGAGAATAACAAGAGAGATTTTGCTGAAAGAAGATGAAAGAGGCAAGGAAATCATTGAATATACAAAAGAAAGATGAAAACTAGCATTCTTTTAATGTATACTATGTGCCAAGGACTTAGCATTATTATTTAATTTTCATAACCACACTGTTTGCTGGATATGACTGTCTCCATTATACAGGTTAGGAAATTAAGGTTTAGAGAGGTTAGCCCACTAGCTAAAATTTATGCAGCCACTTCGAACTTGGACAGGTCTGCCTGATCCAGAACCTGACTTTAACATGCATGCTCTTTCTTCCATATCATACTTCCCAAAGAGTGGGAGAGTCAGAATTATGGATGGAGACTCAGAATGGCACAGGCCCACTGTGAAGATCTGGAAAGAGGCACTGGATATAATGGCTGATACAAGGCAGTGAAGGATAAACTTTAAGGGAACAGCTTCTTTCAGCTGCATGACAAGGTTCAAAAAAGATACGATGGTAAAGAAAATCTAGACCCAGTGGGTGTAGTTTCCCTGATGGAAAAATTTATCTGTGAAAGATGAAAGGGAAATACAGTAATATAGGTATCTCCACTCAAGACCCAAGATCCAGATTCTTATTTGATGCAGCCAGTGTAGACCATATGGGTTCGTTTGTTTTTTTTATCTCCTGTTTATGTGTATGCCAAAGAAAAATAACAATCCTAAGCATCTGGCATTTAAACAAGAGGATGTGATTGCTTTATACCAAAGGACACTTGTTATTACAAGAATATAGTAGCACTAAAGCACAGATGGGTCTTTCTTACCTCTTGTCATCTGCTGCCGCCGCTTGCCAAACGTCTAGAATATGTCTTCAAAGAGAAGCCAAGAGATTGGTGCTCAGATGGTGAGGCAAAGTCCTGATTTACTCTCTCTATCTCTGCCGATTCTAATTGTTTCTTTAGGTAAATTTTATGGTTTTTTTTCAGAATTAGAAAATTATTTCTCAGAATGGCACTGAGCCACAAGCTGCTGCAGGTATGTAATCCAATTATTCTCCCAGATTCAGGAAAGCAAGGGAGGAGTCAGCCACTGACTCAGGGAATAGGAAATGTGATCATAGACCTTTGACGTATCATTCATTCAACAAATATTTATGAGAACCTTTCTATGCCAGGCACCATTCTAAGTGCCACAGGTACAACAGAGAAGAGAACTGAGAAAACCTCAGGCCCCATGGATCTTATACAAAAATAAATATGCATCAGCAATTAAATATGCAAAGTCAGAAAGAGATAGCAGCTATGAAGAAAAATGCCAGCTAAGAGGATAGTGATGTGAGGTTATTGTCTTAGGGTGGTCAGCAAAGTTCTTCCCAAGGAAGTGACATTGGCATAGAAAACTAAATGATGGAAAACAGTGAACCACCAAGCATCCGTGTGAAGATCTTTATGGGGAGAACAGTCAGTGCAAAGTGCTCAGGAAATGATGGAGTGCTCATTCGGTTTGAGGAACAGCAACAAGACAGCATGGCTAGAACGTGATGGGAGAGGTGGGAAATGGACTTAGATCACGTAAATATAGTGTGGCACTCCTACTGACAAGAAAGGTGTTTAGATTTTCCCTTATATGTGACAGAAAGTCATTGGCAGACTGCAGGAAGAAGGGCATCATTTGTAATCTCAGTGGCTGTTGCAAACAGGCATGAGAGAGATGAAAACATTCTTGTTCCTGGCCTTCTGCTGAGACAGTCCCCCATCTCTTCAGTCTGGGAACCAACTGCATTTTTCTAGTTACAAGGCATAGTAGACATGCCACCCAAGTGCTCAGAATTGTACTGGCTTTTCTGATGACCACAATAGTTCCAGAGGCCAGCCTGTAAAGTGAGCATTTTTTTAGGAAAGGGAAGAATGTCAGATGGTAGGAGCGATGAAGTTCCTAGTAAACAGGACTAGGGCTTATTGTAAAAGTCCAGGGCCTAAATAAGTCAGGATTCAAAGAAATAAATATTGCAAATAAGGAGACTTAGCCCCCTCCTCTGAAAACAGTACGTAGTGAGTGAGGAGTCTGTGTGGAGTGAGAAAATGCCTGCAAATCCCAGAGAAATGGTTGAAGCAGCATTTTGTTGCAGGGGACACAATATCCCACAACTATATCCTTACCGACTGGTAAATCTATAACTACCTCTGCTAGTCAATAAAACTGTCTCATATTTGTTACATTTTTATTGTTTCCAAAGTCCTTTCATGCATATGATTTGTTTGACTTTCCCAACAACTTTGGGAGATGGGTGCAACAAGTTAAGAGCCTTAATATTCACAGATGAGGAAGGAAGGATGCAAAGTCATCTGTTCAAGGTCATTGTGCCTTTTAGCTCATTAAGGGACAGAGACAAAGATAAAGTGCAGGTCTTTTGACTCCTGATTCAAAGATCCATAACTTAGAGCATGCTATTTTATATGGATTGTAATGATGTTGAAAATACATGGAATAAATGAAACTTTTAGGAGTTAAAAAGTAAATGATTGCCAAGTAGCCCAAAAGGAGACACTTACTGTAGGAGTTAAAGCCTTGGCATGTAGAGAAATCGAGAAAGCCGACTGATCCAAACGACAGACTGCAGCTGCCATACCCTTGCTTTAGATACCAGCAGGGAGAAGGACTCATTAGATGACTTTTCAAGGTCTTTTCTGGCCTCCATAGTGTAGCTCATGAACTTGTCCTCTTCAGAGTTAAATCCATCTACTTAATCAGGCTGCTAGAATAAAAAATGTTCACATGCAGGTGTTGCTCAATTTTATACACTTAACTTTCATACAGCTCAGGCTTTCATGCATTATATACTGACACCCCTGAAGTGCTTTCCTAAAGAGAATTCATATTTTTTTTTTTTTTTTTTTTTTTTTTTTTTTGTGGTACGCAGGCCTCTCACTGTTGTGGCCTCTCCCATTGCAGAGCACAGGCTCCGGACGCGCAGGCTCAGCGGCCCTGGCTCACGGGCCCAGCCGCTCCGCGGCATGTGGGATCCTCCCGGACCGGGGTACGAACCCATGTCCCCTGCATCGGCAGGCGGACTCTCAACCACTGCGCCACCAGGGAAGCCTGAGAATTCATACTTTTACTTACCAGTTGGCAAACAAGTATTTTAAGCAATCATTTGGCAGTTTAGTTACCAAAGTATCACCATTTTTATATCTGCAGCTGTGTTTCTATTGTCATTTAAACACTTTTGCATACCACCCTTAGTGTAGGACACAAGAGGCAAATTAAAAAAAAAAAAAGGCACTACCAGATGATGCAATAACATTGAAACAAAGGCTGAATAATCTGGAAACAAAGGCTGAAATTATTTGGAGGGCTAAAAAAGATAACTTTTTGGTCTCAATACAAAACTGTGTGTTCAATTACATTAAAAGAACATGTATTCATTATTCATGACGTAATTCTGGAAATGTATGGTTAAAGATTGTGTCTAAAGAGGCAGGGTGTAGCAATGGAGGAAATTGACAGATCCTAAAATGATGAATGGATAAGCAAAATAAAGTATTTCAGTGATAAGAATTCAGAGAAAATTTCTCAAGATCTCAAGAGTTATGGATAAGATACATACCTTTATCAAAAGAACACAAAGAGGAGCCAACTTTTTGTTAACAAAGTTTAGAGAAGTTGATAAAATATTAGCAAATTTGGCATCAAAATATTCCTTTTAATTTTGCACAAAATCATCATTAAATGTCTTTTCACATATCACTTCAAATATGGTACAGAATCAAGAATAGAAAACATAATTATATAAAATTATAGAACAATAATTTTATTGTTTTTATTTTTACTTAATCTACATAAAGCAAAGATTGTACCATCTGTTAAATCACAATATCTACAGCACCTAGCAGAGTACCTGGTATATGGGAATAATATGAAACAAATCACATCATAAACCTTTTATTAGACTCAAACAATGATTAATCAAGAAGAAAAAACCAAACGCTTGTATCATAACTAGCAATTTATTATAATTACATGTAAGTCTATTGCTTGACTTATGTATATTCACATTTCAAACACAATTCCAGAATGCATCAAGTAAGGAATTGCCTATAGTCTGAAATGACTTGACCAGAACTGATATATTCCTAGAGGTTTAAATAGAGAACAGATAGCAATGTATAGGAAAAAAAAGGTGATTTCCATTTCCACAGTTAACCATGACCTTCACCAAAACACTTGTCTCAAGGCCTATTTTCTCATCTGTAAAAGGTAATTCTTGGTTCTAAAACGTCAGTAGAAGGGGGGAAAAATAGAGTAACATGAAAATTAAGAAAGGTCAAGCCTTCTTTGGTTATGTCCTCCTTATTCTTAAATCATCCCATGCTTGCCCCAAACTCAAAGTCATGCCCTCCTTAGCACTCTCAAGGCCCTCAGCTCAGACCTCTACATCATCATCACTTATCTATTTTTCCCTTGTTAGAGGGTAATTCTTCTTATCTCCCAGTTATTGGGGAGGTGGCAGTTGATAAGGTCTCAAAAACCTAGAACCAATTCAGAGGAGCCTGTGAAGAGTGTGACCATTCGCTCTGCCTGAGGTTGAAGTTCTCAAGGCACTAAGACACACTTTGAGCAGGGCTCAATGGAAAATGGGTTAGTCTTGATAGCAGCTAAATTTTTAACACATTATGCCCGCACTGTATAATGTGACCCTTAAAAGTCCCTTAGGTGGCTACTGTTAGGCTTATAGAAACTTGACCAATGCCATCCAACTTTTAAGGAGCAGAGACTGAATTCGAATTCACGACCAACATGTTTGACTTTCCACCAACTGTGTTAGAAATCGCGTTTGCGCCCCGGAAGCGGACCCTTTCAGCTGCGAAGTTAATACCCACGCGCAGGACTCGGGAGGGAGGGGGCTGCTAGAACCTTGGAGACCGGGCTACGCGCGGGCCTTAAGGGGGTGAGGTCGCCTTAAGGAAGGAGGGGTTTTTCTCACCCGACAAAAAATAACTCCTCAACTGGAAAGGGGTTCTTTTCGAGTGCCGCCCATGCTAGGCGGAGGGCTGGGCAGATGGAAGAGGACCAGGCCAACTGGCTGAGGATGCGGCTGGCACCGGAGGATAGTTCAGAGAGAGGGGAGGCGGCAGCCCGGGAGAACCGGGAGAACCAGGAGCCCGAGACGAGGGCCAACCCAGTGGGATGGGACCAGCAAGGCCTGTTGAGAAGGGAGCTGCCAGGCCGAGGGGCCCGGGGGACAGCGGGCCCCAAAGCGGGACAGGAGGCGGCGGAGCCGGGGCCGAGTGAGTCAGAGGGCGGGAGCGAAGAGGGGCGGGCTGGCCTGGAGCCCGGCGGGCCGGGGGGCGGGGAGACAGAGGCCCCGGTGGAGGACTTGGGGAGGAGTAGAGAGAGGCGGGGAGAGAGCGCCCAGGCGGACTCAAAAGAAGAGCGGCCAGGGAGCCAGAGGAGACAGGGCTCGTGGGAGCCGGGAGACCAGCAGGCCGGCACGTTCCGGGAAACGTACCGGGAGAGGTCCCAGGAGCGCTACAGGGAGAGGGCGGTGAAGCCGAGGGTCAAGGGCCAGGTCGACTGGAGGTACCGGCTGGAGAAGAAGCCCAGCTGGCTGAAGCCCCCGACGCTGGTGGAACCCGAGGAGAATGAGGTTTATAAAGAGGATCTCTTGATCCCGGCGCAAGTGCGGCGGCCCGTGGTCAGATTCAGTCTCCAGGCCAGATCTCGCCTCCAGTCGCGGCGGTCGGCAGTCTGCTACCCCTCGAGCAGTGTCATCAACGAGCTGACGAAGATGGGCGACCCGAATGTCCTGGAAATGGTGCAGGAGGAAGGTAGGAGCCGGCGGGGTGGCTGGGGGGGAGGGTCGGGCTCCGTGAGTGGACCGCGCCCGTCTAGGCGCGGGGACCCTGGGGGACGTTGGCGGCCCTGCGGCCCGGATCCCGGGGATGTTCGCGTAGCGGCTTGCCCTGCGCGAGACAGGGACTGCAGGCGAACACTCCCTGCCCGGGCCGGGGATTTTTTCGGGCTGCTCCCGCGAGGCCAGCACCTGTGCAGAGCCACCCGTGCGGTTCCGAGACCAACCTCCTTGCTCCTCTGGACGCCGCGGGGCGGTCGCACAGTGCAGGGAGGCGAGGCGAGCACGCCGGGCGAGTGAACTGAGGTGCTCGGGCCTCTGAACCCAGGCGGAGGAAAGAAGGAGTCTCTCACCGAGAGAGCCTAAGCTTAGGGCGCATGACAGCAGTTCCCTGTGTGGGGAGCTGGCCCTCGAGTCTTGTTGCCCCTTTCTATTCGCCGATTACTGCTCAAGCTTTGAGATTATCGTTAATTATGGAAGGGCAGACCGAACTCTAAGGTACATCAGTTTGAGATTCTTATGCACTTGGGGAGGATGCTGTTTTACGAGCTTTCATTGAATCTTTAGTTCCGTTGAAAAATGTTTGCCCATTGTTTGCTTCGGGGTTTCCGTCTCCCAGTACCCGTGATACTTGGACTTTCTTCCTGAGCCATGCCTGAGGCCCCAGGAACCGGCAAGAAGCTAAACAGGTGTGGTTCCAGGGAAATACCAAGCCCTCTGGGACAGGACGGAACAGAGAGAAGGCCAACCCCTGGAAACTCCCGTGTGGTCACCCCGGACCTGTATTCTGTGGGTCTATTTTAGTACATGCATTTTCCTGAAAATGCATGTATTTTTCTGGGTCTATCTCCAGGGCCCTCAATGATACTCAGTTCTCTCAATGACACTCTACTTTCATGTCTTGTTTAGTGTTAGATCTAAACATGGAAACAGTTTTTTTTAAGTGATGTATGATCTAAGAAGTCATAATATTTAGTCTTCAAAGACACCAAGAAATAAAGTGCGTTATTGCATCCTCCTCCCCTTTCTTAACAGCTTGAGATATACTTTATTTACATACAATTAAAGTCACCCATTTAAAACGTACAATTCAAATTTTGGTATATTTACAATTTTGTGATCACCATAATCTAATTTTAGAACATTCTCATCACCCCAAATAGAAACCTCTTAGCAGTCATTCCTCCTCCCCCCACCCCCGCTTCCCCTACCCTCAGCTCTAGGCAGCCTCTAGTCTATTTACTGTCTCTCTAGATTTGCCTATTCTGGACACTTCATGTAAACAGACTCATACAATATGTGGTCCTTGTAACTGGCTTCTTTCTCTTAGCATAGTGTTTTTGAAGTTCGTCCATGTTGTAACTTGTATCAGTGCATTATTCCTTTTTATTGCCAAATAATTTTCCATTCTATAGATATATCCACATTTTATCCATTCATCAATTGGTGCACATTTGGATTATTTCCACTTTCTTGGCTACTGTGAATAATGCTGCTATGAAGATTTATTGCAAGATTTTGTATGAAAATATGTTTCAATCTTTCTTGGGTATACACCTAGGAGTGGAATTGCTGAATCATATGGTAACTCTATATAAAACATTTTGAGAAACTACCAAACTGTTTTCCAAGCGTCTGCATCACTTTTCATATTTTCGCCAGTAATATATAACAGTTCCAATTTCTCCACATCTTCACTAACATTTGTTATTGTCTGTCTTTTTTATTTATAGCAACCCTAGTGGTTGTGAAATGCTATCTCAACGTGGTTTTGACTTACTTTGTTTCGGTGACTAAATGTGTTAAGTAACTTTTTCAATGCTTATTGACCATTCATATATCTTCATTGGAGAAATGTCTTAAGATCCTTCGCCCATTTAAAAAATTGAGTTATTTGCCTTTTAATTATTGTGTTGTAAGTGTTCTTTATATATTCAGTTTATATGATTTGCAAATATTTTCTTCCATTTGGTGGGTTCTCTTTCCATGTTCTTGATGGTGTCACTTGAAGCAACTCCTCCTTTTTTAAACAAAAAATAATTTAAAGATAAAGGGAAATACAACTATTGAAAACTTTAAACTTTGACTAACGGCTCTGCTAAATAATGCAGTAAACTTGTTAGGGAAAATGATTGATGTTCAGTGTGCAAAAGAAGTCAAATGTCTTTTAGACAAATAAAATTAGAAGTCCTATTCTGTACTTATTCAGTGATTTACTCCTTTGCAGAGAATTATTTCCTATTGTAATTTCAGTAACCTGAAGCAATAGATTTTTTTTGCATTTGAAGCATTCAGTATTTACTTATAATCAGTCCTTCTGAAGTAAAGCTATGAGAAATATATTCTTCATTGAAGGAAGAGTGGAGGGAAAAAATGTGGGGTATGTAACTTTATACATATAATGAAGGAAAAAATATATCAATATTGCATTACAGAGATTGACCATTACTCTCTCTCAGATTTTAGAAGATCTAATTTAGCCTCAGGATAATTTTGCTTACTAGAATGTATACGTAAATCAGTGTTACTTCAGCTTGAGGTCATACTGAAGTATCAGTCCATCCCAGGAAGGTTTTAGAACTTTTCCTAAAGTAATTTCAGTTCCCCTTTTCTTGGCAAAGACTTTTGTAATTGATTTGTATTTCCTCTTGTTGTGATAAAAGCTTTGCCTCTGATTTGGGTGGAGGAAGGAGAAAAGGATATTAATGTGGAATACATGTATTTGATGGTTGGGTCTCACGAATGCATCCTGCCCAAATTCCTATAACCTGTTTTGTTCGTAGATCCAGAATCCAAATAGCAGAAGACAGTGGCATTGGTACGAGCAGAGCCTAAGGAGCAGGGTGGTCCAGCCCACTCAGATGACTCTTACTTTTCTAAATGTCTTTCAATATGTTGATTAATTTGCTGAGTTGGTTTTATTGCCCATTATTAGGATTTCTGTTACTTCTAGGGTTATATGAAAAGTGCATTGCAATGAGGATATATTTTTTAACATTGACAGTCACGTGGATTTTTGGAAACCCAGTTCAAAATATATGTTTCTGGAGTTTAATGACACAGTTATGAAAACAGAAGTGTTGGTTGCAGAAGGCTGAACAATACTGGGTTCCACAGCATGAATTTTTAAGAGCTACTTTTATTCCTATGTTTTAAAATATAAATGGATTTCTTAGAGTAAACTCCCCAATATAGGTAAACCTGGATCTGTGTGTTATGTAGTTCCTAAATCAACTTTGAAGAGTAAATATGAGAAAGTTAAACAATTGATTTACATGTGATAAAATTTCTTCCCGGAGAGAGAATGTTAACATTGTGTCTTTCAGACATAATAGATGTTTCTAGGATTTGTCATATTTTATCAGTTTATTTTCTTAACAGTTGAACATTTAAGCAATCAGTGATCTCCAATTAGCTGTTTTCCCACAATCTAATAATTTTTAAAATGAAATTATAAGGGCAATGTGTAATAGACCATTTAAATAGTTATGTAAAGAAACACTGCTAGTAAAATATCAATGTTGCTGAAATTGAACTATTGACTGGTTGACATTGTAAGGAAGCTCTGATTTGAAATATTCTTTCTTTGGCTGATTTATGACACATTCAGCATTGGAAAAGAAAGTTTAAGGGTTTAACATTGGAAAAGGCAGTTTTAAAATTTAATATAAATTTGCTTGCATCTTTACATCTACATCAAGCATTGTATTTAACCAAACCACCTATCCTTTAGTAATATGAATATTTGATTGCATATATGTTATTTTGTGCTGCTGGAAGAAGTGTAAACTGAGAAGACCATTTGGTAAATGCAAGGGCTATTTTTGGGTTCTGGGTTTGTTGCAGTGTGTATTCTTAGTAATGTGCTTTCAGTGAAAACTCCAAGCTGTCTTTGGGCTGGAATAAATTTTAGCTCATATTTTATGATTCTCCATAGTGATTGATATTAAACCCTTGGTAGTTCTGGTTTCTAGCCCACAGGAAAAGTACAGTCAATTCTATTGACTTTAGAGGAAGTTGCAGGAATAATGAGAAGCCGATCTAGAGTTGTTGGCTTCAAATCTTGCCTCTTCAGATAAGCCTCTGTTTTGACAGAGGTTTGGAGATTATGCAGTTTCTTCATCTTTATACTCTGAGTGAGTGTGAAAGTGTATCTGAGTCTATGGCATGTGTGAACATCTGATTGCGTGTGTATGTGAGAGAGAGAGAGTGAGTTAGTGAGCACTATGTGTCAGAGGGAGCATGGTGTGTGAGGGAATACATCTATCTTCTTTAATCTTTCTGCTTTCAGAAAGGGATACGGTTTACAAAGTGTGCTCTACACGGCTCTCAGGGAGCTTGCAGTCTTGTGGAGGAAGGTATAATTGGGCTAGGTACCCACAAAGGGCTTAAGTTCAGGGTGGTATGGGGGCAGGGAAGAGGCTAACTGTGGGGCAGATGAGGAGGTTTCAGGCAAGGCTTGAAAGGAGGATGTCAAAACTGATATAAGGTGAAAAATAAGCAAGAATTAGACTAAAAAGATACTGTTGTTAGATCCAGGGCGAGGAAGCAGCAAGTTGAAAGGTGAAAGCATAAGAGAGAACTAGTACGGACAGGAGATGATCTGGAGGAACTGTATTGACCCCTTTCCACATTCTCAAATAAACACATTGCATCAAGTTCTGATAGCAGTTTGAAAATATTTTTTAACTAGGTGTTTTATGTTAAATGCAGCAAAAATAATTAGAGGAAGGAGGGGTTAATGCTTCCAGTTTTTCTACTTTATTTTCTAAAATACAGAATTATAAAATACTCTATAACTCTAGCTTAAGGTGTGCATTTGTTTGCTCTGTGCTTGGAACTATATTTAGTTCTATGCACAATAGTGACTGTTTTTGCCCTCAAGAAAATAAAAGCCTCCTTACATCAGTGTGCAAGTACAATACGTTGAGAGACAAAGCATGTATTTCTTAGAATCCTGTTCTTTATCAACTCATTATAAGAGTTTGCTAGATTGGTTTCCTTTTTTTTGGAAAGTCCAATGAGAGGTGGTCAAGACATTATGGAATTTTGAGCTGTACATCTAGACAGTATTCATGGGTAAAACCCTTTGATGATGGTACTGTATAATATTTTATATTTTTCAAATAATTTTTACTTATATTTTTAATCTTTTAGATGAGAAAACCTGTACTCAGAAAAGTTGTGATATGGCTGTAGCTACAGTTTGTTAGTTTTCAAGCTTTGCTAGCTATTAACTTTTTAATAGATCTTGCAACAAAAAACCTGAATACAAAAGATATTCTTTCATCTTTATTCTGACACTCTAAAACTCATCCCAAAGAATTTTAAACAGTTCTGAAAATTAATAAAAGAATAGAATATATCCTAATAATAATAACAATATCAACAAGAATAACTAATATTCATTGATCACTTCTGTGCTAATGACTGCGTGAAGCAATTTACACACATATTTTTCATTTAATGCTTGCACATATCTTAGGAGATAGACATTAATGCCATTTATGTGATATTTGGTAACTCTGAATTTATGTCATATTCTTAAGTTGCAAGGAAGCTAGGAAATGTGTTTTTTCGTTTTTTGGTTTTTGTTCTTTTTTTGCTAGAGCTCTTTGCTGTACCATATAATTAGTATTTTGTTAGTAAAGAACAAGGAAGAGAAAGGATATTTGTGGGGAGCCAGCAGCATCTGCTGTGTTAATTGCCCACCATTAATAAGCTTCCCCATTTCATTAAATGAAATCTCGAATTGCTGAAGCCTAGGAGTCTTTAATCTTCTTTGTCTCTCCACCTGCACATCTGAAATTTGATAGCAGTTTGTTTCCAATTTTTACTCAAATATCTAAAACCATTTATGTGCCTTCATTTGCACTGTTCCAACTCCAGGCCAGACTGCCATCATCTCTTGTGATTCATTGCAGCAACCTCATAATTTGTTTCCTTTCTCCGTTCTTACTTTCTTTTAACCCATTCTCCAGTCAGCAACTAGTGCTTTTCATAAAATTTCAATGTAAATTCTATTTAAAAGCTTTTTTGTGGCTTACTATTTCTCTTAGGAAAAAATACAGGCATACAAGGCTCTCCACAAACTGTCTCCCACTCCATGCCTGTCCAACATCTTCTCAGGCCTCTCTGCCATTTACTTACTCATCTCTAGCTTGACCTTCGTTTCTTTCAACACCTAAAACTGTTCCTGTCTCATAGCCTTTATGTGTTCTTATATGACTTGTATCCTCTCAACTTTCACATCTCAGTATAAACATTACTCCCTCAGAGAGGTTTTCTCATGTCTAACTTGCACCCCTCCCTGTTTCTCTCTCCCTCTCTCTTTGCTCTTTTTGTCTTTTTTATAGCATTTATCACAATTTTTGACCTGTCTCCTCTACTGTACTGTAAATTTCTTAACAACAGAAAATCAATACATGTTAGCCATTATCACCACTGTCATTATCAATATTATACTGATGATCAATGTCAAGAGCTGTGAAAAGTCTGAGATTTTACCGCACATGGAAGTTAACCAAGTAACCTGTTACAATTTCATGGTTACTGGTAGAAGATATGAGACACCTGGATCAGAGACAAAGGACAGTTTCCTATTCACAGCATTAACAATAGGGTGAGTAGCAGCGTGTTCCAGTTTCCTGAGCCCAAGTTGCCACAGATCAATGCAGAGAGGGCCTGCACATTCGGTGGGTGGTTTGCAGTACAGGAGAGCAATCTGAGCTTAGGGAGCTTGAGTCTTTTTTATTGGTCAGTAATTTGCCTTCCCTTTGCTCTGGAGGGAGACACTGATCCAGTCTTCCAAGACTGTAAGCAAATGTGTGCTTTGCTCCTGAAGGGGTCTCTATCACTATCTCAACAAAGATCCTTGGAAAGATAATCCAGAACAAAGGGCAGTCCGTGTCTCATTTGCAAGATGTGCAGAAACTTGAAAGACCCAAGGAGAATTGTATCCCAACAACATCTACCCTTAACTGTTCATCCCTAAGTAACATACTTTGGTTTTGCATAGCTAACTTTATATAACTGAAATATTACTAAATATTTCTGCCTTTTTTGCTGAACTATTTTTGGGAGATTTATCTATGTTTTTGCATGTAATTAAAATTAATTCACTTTTGTTGCTAACTATAAAACGTGGTATGATTATACCACATTGTATTGATCCATTTTACTATTTCTGGATATTTGAGGTGATGTTGATTTTCTAGTTAACCCCAATAATACTGTTATGAACATTCTTGTACATTCCCATAGTGCATGTATTTCTACTGAGTTTATACCTAAGATAGCATTTTTAAACTTTTTGATCTCAGAACCCCTTTATACTCTTAACAATCATTAGAAACTTCAAAGAACTTTTGTGTATGTGAGTTAAGTTTATTGGTATTTACCAAGGATATCCACTTTTCCACTTCTATTCGACATAGTACTGGAAGTTCTACCCAGAACAGTTAGGCAAGAAAAAGGAATAAAAGACATCCAAATTGGAAAGGAAGAATTAAAATTGCCTCTGTTCACAGATGATATGATCTTTTGTGTAGCAAACCCTAAAAATTCTATAGAAAACCTGTTAGAACTAAAAATGCAGTCAACATTTATAAAGTATCATAATATGAAGTCAACACACAAAAATCAGCTGCATTTTTGTATATAAACAATGAACAATCTCAAAAGGAAATTAAGAAAAATTTTTTACATTAGTATCAAAAAGAATTAGATACTTAAGAATAAATTAACCAAGAATGTGATGACTTGTACAAATAAGACTACAAAACATTGCTGAGAGAAATTTTAAAAGTCATAAATACATGCAAACACATCTCTTGTTCATGGATTAGAAGACTTAATATTGTTGAGATGTCAATACCACCAAAGTGATTTATAGATTCAGTGCTATCCCTATCAAAATTTTAATTATGTTTTTTTGTAGAAATTGGAAAATCCATCCTAAAATTCAAATGGACTCTCAAGGGACCCCAAATAGCCAATCAATCTTGAAAAAGAACAAAGCTGAATGACTCACTGATTTCAAAATTAACTACAAAGCTACAGTTATCAAAATTGTATCGTACTGGCATAAAGACAGATATATAGACCAATGGACTAGAATAGAGAGCCCAGAAATAAACTCTTGCATGTATATGGTCAAATTATTTTTTACAAGGATGACAAGGCCATTAAATGGGGAAAGATCAGTCTTTTCAATAAATGATGCTGGGAAATTTGGATATCCATGTGCAGAAAAGTGAAGTTGGGTCCTTACCTAACACCATATACAAAAATTAACTCAGAATGGATCAAAGACCTAAATGTAAGACATAAAACTATAAAACTCTTAGAAGAACACATAGGACAAAATTTCATGACATTGGATTTGACAGTGGTTTCTTGGATATGACACCAAAGGCACAGGCAAGAAAAGAAAAATAGACAAATTGACCTCACAAATATGAAAAAAAATTGTGCCTCAAAAGACACTGCAAGTAAAGTAAAAAGGCAAACCACAGAATGGGATAAAATGTGAGCAAATCATATATCTGATCCAGTTAGAGAACTCCTAAAACTCAACGATAAAAAACCAAACAACTTGATTTAAAAATGGGCAAAGGACTTGAATAGGCATTTCTATAAAGAAGATATAAAAATGGCCAAGAAGAACATGAAAAGATACTCAACATCATAATCATTAGGGGAATGCAAATCAAAACTACAAAGAGGTACCACCTCAAATCCACTAGGATGCCTACTATCAAAAAGAAAAAAATACAAAAGTTGGAGAGGATGTGGAGTAATTGGAAACCTGGTGCACTCTTGGTAGAAATGTGAAATGGTACAGTATGGTGATTCCTTAAAAAATTAAAAAAAGAATTACCATATGATCTAGCAATTCCACCTTGTGTATATACCCAAAAGAATTGAAAGCAGGATCTTGGAGATATTTGTACACCCATGTAGATAGCAGCATTATTCACAGCAGCTAAATGTGGAAGCAACAGAAATGTCCATCAGTGGATGAATGGGTAAGCAAAATGTGGCATACATATACAATGGAATATTATTCAGCCTTAAAAGGCAGGAAATTCTGACATATGCTATAGCATTGATGAAACTTGAGGACATGCTATGTGAAATAAACCACTCACACAATGAAAAATACTACATGATTCCACTTACATGTGGTACTTAGAGTAGTCAAAATCATAGAGACAGAAAGTAGAATGGTGGTTGCCTGGGGCTGGGAAAGGGGAGAATGAGGAGTTGGTAATGGGTATAGTGTTTCAGTTTTACAGGATGAAAAGAGTTCTGAGATGGATGTTGGTGATGGTTGCTCAATATTATGAATGAATTTAATACTGTTGAACTGTATGCTTGTTAATGGTTAATATGGTAAATTTCATATTATGTGTGTTTTATCACAATAAACAAAATTGGGAAAGAAAAGAAACTATACAAATGGTAGGTTTATATTTTCTGTATTTTCAGAATATATACTAACACTTCCTAAAATTACAGTTACTGTGGATGACTCTTAAGTGGTAGCAATATTTTATTCCTTTCCCATTGTGATTTTCTCCCCCAAGTTTTTGACTTGTGAAATATTTCTCAGTGTTTTGCAAATTGGAGTCCCTAGAGAATAAGAATCAGAATTCTATATTTAACAGTTTTTAGCATCAGAAACTTATTTGAAGATGTATTTCAGTCCAAATGACTCAGCACATAACTATCATGAAGATATCTGTGTCAGGAAAGTAATTTGGCCTATTTAAAACTGGTAGTCCTCTGTTAGTACTTCACTTGTAACCAGTGTGGTTCAGTTCCAGGAAAACACACTGATAGAATAATAAATCTCACATGGTGGGAACAAAGAGATAGGGATGGACATCCCTACTGAATGTTTTCCTCTCAGCAGTGTGTGGCTATGGAATTACAACTGTATTCATCAGAGTTAAGTTTATTTCTTAGTGGGTGAGATTATAACCTACACATTAGTATTTGATGATTTTCCTCTATATTATAGACAGTTTTTGGTGCTGAATTCTTTTGAGTTTGTTTTGAACAACTTAGCTCCAGGAAGATCTTGGATGTTTTCTTCCAACATTATTTTCTTTTGACTTCTTTTGTTTAAATTTTGAATTCCTATTTTCTCCTTATGCAGACTTTTAACATACTGTGATTGGTTGGCCATTTTAACATGATTTTGTTGTTGTTGTTGTTTAATTTAGAGAGAAGAGCCAGTAGAGGAGAACGCTTTTTTGAAGTAAGTGAGGTAAGGTAAATATATGTGTTAGCCTCCTATAAGTCAGAACAAAAAATTGAGCCAAGGTTAGAAATGCACTTCATATGAATACTTAGGTGTTTGTACTCCAGTTATTTACTCATACTACATTCTTAATGTTTTGTCCTCCAACCTGTTCATTTTTAAGTAAGTAAAGCAAGTTCCATGTTTCATGCAGATTTAATACTGAATCTTTCTGGATGTTATAAGGGAGCAACCATAAGTTTGGATTTGTTTTGAGGCTTTCTGTGATATAAACTCAGAAATGCTGAGACTTGATATGCAAGATAATAGTATTTGGCTTAATACTTTGCTTGACTATAATGCAGGTATAATATTTGATAGCTTTTTTTGTTAAAGTTATTAGTAGTATGTGATTAGTGCATTTTTACTGAGGCATAATTGACATATAATATATTAATTTCAAGTATACAACATAATGATTCATATCTGTATACACTGTGAAATATCACCACAGTAAGTCTAATTACCATCCATCATCATACAAAGTCACAGATTTTTTTTTCTTGTGATGACAGCTTTTTTTTTAAACAGCTTCAATGAAGGCTCCTATATTTTTATAAAGTCTTTATTGAATTTGTTACAATATTGCTTCTGTTTTATGGTTTGGTTTTTTGGCCCCGAGGCATGTGGGATCTTAGCTTCCCCCCAGGGATCGAACACGCACCCCCTGCATTGGAAGGTGAAGTCTTAACCAATGGACCCCCAGGGAAGTCCCTTGTGATGATAGCTTTTAAGATTTATTCTCTTAGCAACTTTCAAATATGCAATACCATGCTATTGACTATAGTCACTTTGGTATAAATTACATCCCCATGACTTATTTGTAACTGAAAGTTTGTACCTCTTGACACCTTTCACCCATTTTGCCTACCTCCAACCACCTCTCCTCTGGCAACCGCCTGTCTGTTCTCTGTAAGTTTTGTTCTATTTGCTCATTTGTTTTGTTTTTTAGACTCCACATACAAGTGAAATCATACAGTCTTTTGTCTTTCTCTGTCTGACTTATTTCACTTAATGTAATATCCTCAAGGTCCATTGATGGTAGCAATTGGCAAGATTTTATTCTTTTTTTATGACTAAGAAGTATTCCATTGCATATATATAATATATAGATATATATATATATACATCTTATTTATTAATCATCCATTCATTTATACTTAAGGTTGTTTCCACATTTTGGCTATTGTAAATAATGCTGCAGTGAACGTATGGGTGCATGTATCTTTTCAAATTAGTGTTCTCATATTCTTTGGATAAATAACCAGAAGTGGAACTGTCACATCCTGTGGTAGTTCCGTTTTTAATTTTTTGAAGAATCTCCATACTCTTTCCCGTAGTATCTGTACCAATTTATATTCCCATCCGCACTGGACAGGGATTCCCTTTTCTTTACATCCTTGCCAACACTTGTTATTTCTTGTCTTTCTGATGATAGCCATTCTGACAAGTGTGAGGTCATATCTCATTGTGGTTTTCATTTGCATTTCTCTGATGATTAATGATGCCAAACGTCTTTTCATGTGCCTGTTGGCCATCTGTATTTCTTTGGAAAAATGTTTATTCAGATCCTCTGCTCATTTTTTAAAATTGTATTATTTATTTTTTTGCTGTTGAGTTGTATGAGTTCCTTATATATTTTGGATATTAACCTCTTATTAGTTATATGATTTGCAAATATTTTCTCACATTCAGTAAGCTGCATTTTCATTTTGTTAATGATTTCCTTTGATATGCAGAAACGTTTTAGTTTGTTGTAATCCTGCTTGTTTATTTTTGCTTTTATTGCATTTGCTTTTGGAGTCAGATCCAAAAATTATCTCTAAGACTGATGTCAAGGAGCTTACCACCTATATTTTTTTTCTAGGGTTTTATGGTTTAAGGTCTTACATTTAATTCTTTAATCCATTTTGCGTTAATTTTTGTGTATGGTGTAAGATAGTGATCTAGTTACATTATTTTGCATGTGACTGTCCAGTGTCCCCAACGGCCCTTATTGAAGGAGACGCTATCTGCTCCACATTGTATTTTCTTGGCTCCTTTGTCATAAATTAATTGACCATATACGTGGGTTTATTTTTGGGCTCTCTATTCTGTTCTATTCATCTATGTTTCTGTATTTATACCAATACCATTATGTTTTGATTACTATATCTTTATAATATAGTTTGAAATCAGGAAGCATGATGCCTCCAGATTTGGTCTTCTTTCTCAAGATTGGTTTGGTTATTGAGGGTCTTTTGTGGTTCCAGACAAATTTTAGGATTGTTTGTTCAGTTCTTTGAAAAATGCCATTGGAATTATGATGGATTGAATTAATCTGTAGATTGCTTTGGGTAATATGGACATTTTAGCAATGTTAATCTTCCAATCCATGAACATGAATATCTTTCTATTGTTTTGTATTCTCTTCAGTTTCTTTCATCAGTGTGTTACAGGTCTTTCACCTCCTTGGTTAAATTTATTCCTAAGTATTTTATTCTTTTTGATGCAATTGTAAATGGGATTACTTTCTTAATTTCTCTTTATGAGAACTCATTGTTAGTGTATAGAAATGCAACTAATATTTGTGTATTGATTTTTTTTAACATCTTTATTGGAGTATAATGGCTTTACAATGGTGTGTTAGTTTCTGCTTTATAACAAAGTGAATCAGCTCTCTATATACATATATCCCCATATCTCTTGCCTCTTGCATCTCCCTCCCTCCCACCCTCCCTATCCCATCCCTCTAGGTGGTCACAAAGCACCGAGCTGATCTCCCTGTGTTATGTGGCTGCTTCCCACTAGCTATCGATTTTACATTTGGTAGTGTATATATGTCCATGCCACTCTCTCACTTTGTCCCAGCTTACCCGTCCCCCTCCCCATGTCCTCAAGTCCATTCTCTAGTAGGTCTGTGTCTTTATTCCCATCCTGCCCCTAGGTTCTTCATAACCATTTTTTTTTATGTTCCATGTATATGTGTTAGCATATGGTATTTGTTTTTCTCTTTCTGACTTACTTCACTCTGTATGACAGACTCTAGGTCCATCCACCTCACTACAAATAACTCAATTTTGTTTCTTTTTATGGCTGAGTAATATTCCATTGTATATATGTGCCACATCTTCTTTATCCATTCATCTGTCGATGGACATTTAGGTTGCTTCCGTGTCCTGGCTATTGTAAATAGAGCTGCAGTGAACATTGTGGTACATGAGTCATGTGTATTGATTTTATACCCTGCAACTTTACTAAATTTAATAATTAGTTCTAACAGTTTTTTGGTGGAGTCTTCAGGGTTTTGGTTATATAAACTCATGTCATCTGTGAATAGTGACAGTTTTACTTTTCCTTTCCAATTTGTAGGCCTTTTATTTATTTTTCTTGCCTAATTGATCTGGCTAGGACTTCCAATACTATGTTGGCTGAAAGTGGCAAGGGTGGGCATTCTTTTCTTGTTCCTGATCTTACAGGAAAAGCTGAAAGCTGTTTAGTATGATGTTAGCTGGGGGCTTGTCATATATAGCCTTTATTATGGTGATATATGTTCCCTCTATACCCACTTTGTTGAGAGTTTTTAATCATAAATGGATGTTGAATTTTGTCAAGCGGTTTTTCTGTATCTTATTTTTATCTTTGATATGATCATATGACTTTTATCTTTTGTTTTGTCAATGTGCTGTATTATGTTGATTGATTTGCTGATGTTGAACCATCCTTGCATCCCTTGAATCAATTTCCTCTTGATCATGGTATATGATCCTTTTAATGTATTTTTGAATTTTGCTTGCTAATATTTTGTTGAGGATATTTTCATCTGTGTTCAAGAGGTGTATTAGCCTGTAATTTTCTTTTTTTTTTTTTTTTTGTGGTGTCCTTGTCTGGTTTTGGTATCAGGCTAATGCTGGCCTCATAAAATGAGTTTGAAAGTGTTTCCTCTTCTTCAGTTTTTTGGAAGAGTTTGAGAATGATAGATATTAAATTTTCTTTGAATGTTTGGTAGAATTCTCCAGTGAAGCCATCTGGTCCTGGAATTTTGTTTGTTGAGAAGTTTTTGATCACTTATTCAGTTTCCTTATTAGTAATCAGTCTGTTCAGACTTTCTATTTCTTTCTGATTCAGTCTTGAAAGATTGTATGTTTCTAGGAATTTTTCCAACTCTTCTGTGTTGTCCAATTTGTTGACATATAATTGTTCATAATAATCACTGAGTCTGCTTACATTTACATTAATTGTACTTATTACCATTTTGTTCATTGTTTTCTGGTTGTTTTCCTCTCTGTTCCTTTCTTCATCTCTTGCTCTCTCCCCTTGTGGTTTGATGAGTTTCTGTAGTGATATGGTTGGATTCCTTTCTCATTATCTTTTTTGTGTCTACTATAGATTTTTGCTTTGTGGTTACCATGAAACTCACATATATTAGACTGTGTGTGTGTGTACACACATACAGTTCATATTAAATTGATAGCTAGTTGTTTGAATGCATTTTAAAACTCCACATTTTTACTCCCTCACATGTTTTATGTTTTTGAGGTCACATTTTACATCTTTTTATTTTGTGTATGCCTTAACTAAATATTGTAGTTATAGTTATTTTTACTACTTTTGTCTTTTATCCTTCATACTAACTTTATAATAATCCACTACTTTTACTATATATTTATCTTTACCAGTGAGATTTTTACTTACATATATTTTCTTGTTATTAATTAGTGCTCATGTTTTTTCAGCTTAAAGAAGTCCCTTTAACATTTTGTGTAAGTCTGGTTTAGAGATAGGCTTTAGAGGCAGCAGGAGAGCACAGGGCTGGGTCACACCCACTACTTTTAGTGATGGAGCAGGAGGGTGCAGGGACGAGGCACTCCCACTGGCTTTAGCTGGACAGTGGGAGAGTGCTATCACTGTGTGCACCCACTGGTGCTAGCAAGGTAGAGGGAGAGGGCAAAAATGGCCCCCACCAACACCTCTATCCCTAGAGAGAGTCCTAACAGGCCCTGCCCCTCTGATAGATGCTTTAAGATTGGCAAATGAATCTTTTTCACGTATAATTTAGGTGATTTTCAAACTGCTTCTTTTGTGGTGGGTCCCAGAGTGAGTGAGTCTATAGATGAGCCCTTTAAGAGTAGAATCTTAGTTCCCTATAGCCCTTTGGGTCTCCTGAACATAAGCCCTGTTGGTTTTCAAACCATTCATTTTGGGGGCTTGTCCCTCCAGTGCAGGTCCCAAGGGTTGGGGTGCCCGATGTGGGGCACAAACCCCTCATTTCTCAGGAAGAAGCTCCATATTTGTGAGATCCTTCCTGATTATGGGTGAGCCGCACCCAAGAGTGGGATTTTTGGTGGGATTGCATTTCTGTTTTTCCCACCCTCATCATTGTGGCCCTTTTATCCTTTGTTTTGGAGGTGCTAGTCAGGTAGTTTTCATTTTATAGAGGGAATTGTTCCATTTATAGCTGGAGATTTGGTGTGTCTGTGGGAGGAGGTGAGTTCAGGATCTCCTTATACTGCCATTTTGAACCTGATAAGTGCTTATTGATGACTATGCCAGGGTTTAAGTTACTCAACCCGAATTAAGTAAATATATTAAATAAAATTATAAATAATGAAGTTAAATACAATTTGCAAAAATATAGGATTCTCTTAAGCAAAGTCCTTATTTTATTTATATAAACTTGCAAATAGATAATAACAACTTAATTTTTTTTTTTTGTATACAGAGTGTAAGCATTCTAAAAGTATTTCAGATAAAATAATCTTTCTGTTAGGCTGTAGTTGACCCAGAGCCATACTCATAGAGTTGGATGTCCTTGAATTGGGTTAGGGAGAAACAGCCAAATAGAAAAAGTCTCTTTAAAAATAGCTTTTTAGGAGTGACTCAAATTCCCACCCTGGGAAACACAACTTACCAGAATGGGTTGGCTGTGTGCTACTTAGCTGGATAAACTGGCTCATTTAGCTGGTTGACTTAAGATTTCTAGAAGTTCTGGGATCCTTTAGAAGCTCAATGACCAAAATGCTAAGAAAAATAGAATATGAGAATTGAATAAACTATGAAAATCATTTGGTCCAGTTATTTTTACAGTGTAATTTGTAGACCACCTGAATAAGGATTATATAAAGAATTTCTTAAAAATGCAGACTCCTGGGACCAACCTCAGACTACTAATCAATATTGTTGGGGATAAGGTTAGGGAGTCATGATTTAAAAAGAGCACCCCAGGTTATTCATATTGCCATTAAAGTTTGGAAACCACTGTCATAAAGCATAGGCCCCACAACTAAAGTGATGTAATGTGGCACAAAGAACATATTTATATATTTATTTATTTTGCGATATGCGGGCCTCTCACTGTTGTGGCCTCTCCCGTTGCGGAGCACAGGCTCTGGACGCGCAGGCTCAGCGGCCGTGGCTCACGGGCCCAGCTGCTCCGTGGCATGTGGTATCTTCCTGGACCAGGGCACGAACCCATGTCCCCTGCATCGGCAGGCGGACTCTCAACCGCTGCACCACCAGGGAAGCCCAGAACATATTTATTGAGTGAGTTAGTGAATTAAGACAACTATCTAGAAAATAAAGAACATCAAAAATTTAAGCTTATATGTCTTTGGAGCAGACTGAGGAAAGATTTATCTTATGAGATTGACTGATGCAACTTGAATGATAATAATATTGTCATTTTCATTTTGTTCATATTGACATAGCAATAATATACTTCTTACAGATCTTTATATGTATTGCTCAAGTTAACTTCAAGTAATTATGAATTACTTCATATTCTTTGCTTCTTTGTGTATCTTTCATATTTACATGTATATTCCAAACTTAAACTTCTGTAACAAAAAACATTCTCATGTCATATTTATACTGTTCCTTACCTCTGCACATTTCAAGAGCAACCATAGTATTTTAGAAATAGCATATGTCATAATTTTTAGTTTTTTTTAGTGTTACTTTTATACGAAGGCAGTAAGTGCCAGGGAAATGTTCAACCCTATGAGAATAGCACTATCATACCAAACTCCCTTTAGACTTAACCTATAGTTAGGTCTAGCATATATATTTTTTTAATATAAAGTATGTTGGAATAAAGACAGCACTTCTCCGAAACAAAGATGAAGAATGGCTGATAAGGTTTAGAGTTATTAAATGGGTATATTTTTGAATTAGCTCCAAAGTGACTGTTGCTCTTACTTCTAGAAAGATGGAGTAGACAAAATTTTCTCTATTTCTTTTTCTAAGTATAGCTAAAAACCCTGGATATTATATGTAAAACAAACATAATAAGACTGTGAATGTTAGAGAAGAAGACAAACTGGCTAGGGACTTAACTCTAGGGGGAAAGCCATGAAAATGACAGCAGATTTCACATTAGAAACCATGGAGGCTAAAGGAACCAATACAGATTTTTTCAAGAGCTCAGTGCCAAATCAGAATTCTGTAGCCAGTGAAAATACCCTTCAGGAATGAACAGAGAAATCAAGACATTCACAAAGGAAGGAAGGCTAAAAAAATTTTTCACCAGCACATCTATTCTAAAAGATTGGCCAAAGGAAGTTCTCTAACAGAAAGAAAATGATAAAATAAGGAATTTTGTAGCATGGAGATGAAGGGAAAAATCAACAGAAAGAGTAAAAGCATGAGTAAATGCAATAGACTTTCTGTCTCAAGTTTTCAAAATTATGTTTTGAAAGTTGAAGTAAAAACTTTACAACGTCTGATGTGGTTCTCAATATATGCAGAGAAATAGTTACGACAATTATAAACAAAGAAGGTTTGGGATTGTAAAGGGAAGTGAGGGTTTTATACTTCATTTGACAAGTAAAACATGTATACTGTAAACTGTGATAAATAATGTATATGTAATGTAATTAATATCAAAGCAACCACTTAAACTATACAAAGAGTTATACTCAAAAGCTGTTTAGATAAATCAAAATGGAATTATAAAAATATTTCCAATAACCCATGGGAAGTCATGAAAAATAAAACAGAGAAACATAATACAGAAGAAACAAACAGAAAACACAAAAATAAAATGGCAGAACTTTTAATTCCTAATACACTAGTAATTACATGAAGTGTAAATAGTCTAAACACACAAATTGAAAAGAAAAAAGAGTTTGGCAAAGTGGATTAAAAAATGCAAGTAAAAGGATTAAAAATATACCTTATGGATGAAAATTAATGCAAACACTAACAAAAAGAAAGCATGAGTGTTATATTAATATCACATCATTAATGTCGATTACACATTGGAGTAAAGAAAATTACCATGGACAGAGCAGGACATGACATAATGATAAAAGGAATCCACCCAACAATGAAACATAGCAGTGCTAAATTTGCATGCACAAAATAATAGCATCAGAATATGTGCAGCAAAAACTAATAAATGGGAAGGAGTAATACACAAATCTATAATTATAACTGGAGACTTCACTCTTTTGTCAATAATAGATGGAACAACTGAATAGAAAATCAGTAAGATATAGATGAACTCACATCAACTAACAGGATGTAGCCAACATTTATATAGTATTCCACCTGACAGCAGCAAAATACACATCTGTTTCAAGTGCTGATGGAACACGTGCCAATACAGACTATATTCTGGGCAATAAAACAAACCTCAACATATTTAAAATAATTGAAATAATGGAATGTGTTCTTGAACCACAATGTAATCAAACTAGAAATCAGTAACCATTGTTAACAGGAACATCTCCAACTATTGGAAACTAAACAGCACACTTCTAAACAATCCAAGGGTCAAAGAAAACCTAAGGGAAAAAACAAAATGAAAACAAACAGACAAAAAAAAAAAGTGACCTGAATAAAAGTGAAAATGCAAC